>NC_137193.1:43085009-43122509 GCF_960531495.2 Zeus faber
CTTCTGTCATCCATCTTTTTCCCTTTTGTTTTCCTTTATACTGCTGCTCTTTTTGGGCCGTTTAACCTGCATGCCAACTCCACGTGCAGCATCATCTTTTATCAGAAGCTGCCCCTCGCTGTGTGAATCTGGTCCTGGAGTTATTTAACCGTATTTATTGGTGTATGTTCTTATGAATTCCAGTCCTGTCATTGTATAATATTGTTTAAAATACAAATGATCATTAAAAAAAAAAATAAAAAAAAAAGCCTTCGATTGGACCTCATTTCTCCGGCTCTGTTGGAGTGGTCATTTATGTCTGATAGATAGATAGATAGACAGATAGATAGACAGATAGATAGATAGATAGATAGATAGATAGATAGATAGATAGATAGATAGATAGATAGATAGATAGATAGATAGATAGATAGATAGATAGATAGATAGATAGATAGATAGATAGATAGATAGATAGATAGATAGATAGATAGATAGATAGGCAGGCAGACAGATAGATAGAGAGACAGAGAGACAGAGAGACAGACAGGGAGATAGATAGATAGATAGACAGACAGATAGATAGATAGATAGATAGATAGATAGATAGATAGATAGATAGATAGATAGATAGATAGATAGATAGATAGACAGACAGATAGACAGACAGGGAGATAGATAGATAGATAGACAGATAGATAGATAGAGAGACAGAGAGACAGACAGGGAGATAGATAGATAGATAGATAGATAGACAGACAGGCAGGCAGGCAGGCAGACAGATAGATAGAGAGACAGAGAGACAGAGAGACAGACAGGGAGATAGATAGATAGATAGATGGATAGATAGATAGACAGACAGATAGACAGACAGGGAGATAGATAGATAGATAGATAGATAGATAGATAGATAGATAGACAGACAGGCAGGCAGGCAGGCAGATAGATAGATAGATAGATAGATAGATAGATAGATAGATAGATAGATAGATAGATAGATGGATGGATAGATGGATAGATAGAAAGACAGACAGACAGGTAGATAGATAGATGGATAGATAGACAGAGAGGCAGACATATGTTTTGTTCTTGCTGAGGCAGCTCTTTCTGGAGCCGCTCTCTATGTTCACTTCACAGAGGAATCAGCTGGAGAGTGAGGCTTAAGTAGCGAGCAGATGCTGTCGTTTTCTCCGGCTCTGAATAGCAATCTCTTATTCAACATTTGCTATGCAGGGATGTTTACAGAGTGGGATTCGCAGAGAGTGCTGCAATAGAAAAACAAATATTTTTGGTGGGGGGTTTATTTATTTTTTTTATCATTCCTCACGCTTATTTTCTCACCAAGTCGTTGGTGAAACATCCCATGATGTGTTCCGCCGGTGATGTATGTGATGTGATGATGGTGATGTGATGCGACTGATAGTTTGTGTTCGACCATTTATGATGAAATGGGAGCAAGAATATAACAGAGGGAACAATGTGTGTTTAAAGAATATGTAATAGCACTTTTCGGTCATTACATGGGACTTTCAGAAATAATTGAACAAGTAAATCGAGACTGCCCTAAAGGTACATGTAAATAAACAGCATAGGCAAAATTACAATTAACATTGATTCAAGACGCCTTGTAATGAATTATCTAATTAATTCTATCATAGCATGCATAATAATGATTAGCATACAATTATTTTTGCCATTAATGTTCCACCCTGTGGGTCACAGAACAGAGATGAGCCTCGACATTAATTCAGTTTATTTAATTCAGTTATCGCCAAATACAGCGGGTGGAGGTGGGGGTTTGGGCAATTGGCCTGAGCACCCTTAAGGGTTTAAACATTTAAACATTTATGTTTTTTATTGAATTAAGAGGCCGCAGGCGCATCGCAGCATATGGTGTTTTTGATCCAAACCTGAAATGTCACAGTAAAGAAATTTGGTTTTAACCATCAACTATACTCAACTCAACTTCAGGTTTTCTGCAGGTTTCACTGGTTGAAAAACTCGACCACGGCATTGCGTGAGATTTAACTCATTCATTTCTTATCAGGGTGCTGGATCCTGATCCCGACCTCCTCATTAAAACCTCATGGTTGTAATGAATCCCTTGTCTACTCTTATCTGCCCCGAACGTCCCAGTTCTCACCAGCGTTACATTTTTAAATGCAAATCGATACTCAGAGAATAACAGGTGCGGTGTTGCTGAAAAACAATCTGCTTTTTTTTGTTTTTCCTTGGGGCCGAGCAGACAGAGAGCGATCTGCGCCTCCTTATGACCTCTACGCCGCCGAGCGACGTGTCGATGAAAATGTCCCCTCCATCTGCTGATCCCAGTAAAGTCGGACGAAAGTTGCTTGTTTCTGCCGTGCGTGTTGCCAGGGGGGTTAGCGAGGGCATTTCCTGCAGTGTTGGAGATGGAGGACGAGGAGGACGAGGAGGAGGGGGAGACGCAGACAGCGACAGGAGGAGGAGGAGGAGGAGGAGGAGGAAGCAGAGACGCTCTAACCTGTCTGACCTTTTACTCACCTGAGCTTCATCCCAGGAGCTCAGTCTCAGTCTGCTGTTCACAGCAATTGTATTTTTCAGCAAATAAAGAAGAACAGAACAAGAACATGCCACTCGTGCTGAAAATAACTCAATATTTTTATACTAAATGTGCAAGGACAAAATTGTGGTGCAAACTTTGAAGAATAAAAATAGTCATTCTGCACACTGCGATTCAAAATGGCTTGAGGCACACTTTGGTTCAAAAAGTAAGAATAAAGAAATGTATTACGTGAGTGCACAAGTTAAAAGTGCAGGTGCAAAAATAAGTATAAATATAGCTGCAGGCAGCAATACACAGGGTCAAGTTTATTCGATTTAGGCGCGTGTTCCATCTTTTGTTTTCTGTGTAACGCCGCGAAAGCTACTGAACTTATAAACATAATGTAGTTACGTCCATGTAATTCCACAAATCAAACTTTCATGGCATTATGTATGAAGCATTTCCATTTCCACCAACGGTGACTAACCTTGACAACTGGATTTTTGGACAATGGCTTCTTTATTGTCTTAGATTTTCAACTATTTTTTGGCATCTGCAACAATAACAAAAACAACTTTTGTAATTACTTTTCATAACAATGACAATAAATACATTTCATTGTAGAAATATATACATTTATGTGGCCAATTTGTTTATGAACAGTGGCGTGTCAGTCAAGCAGGACCAGCTCGATATTTGAGATTCAAGTTGTTTGTTTTTTCACTCATATCTGCTCACCATGTGGATCAATTTGCACGAATCTTAAACCATGAGATGCTTGTGACTTACCGGTTTAAAGGACACCTCAACCGTGCGGATCCTTTTAAATTTAAAATGTCGAGAATTTTCCCTAACAATAACAATAGGGTTACCCCTAATAATGATTATAATACAGGTAGTCCTCACTTGACGACCCACCTGTTTAACAACGGTTCAGACTTACGACAAGCTCTCTGACCAGACTGTATTGTACGCTGTGCACAATACTGCGGTGTCTCAGCATCAAGCATCTCATCACGCATCACCCTTTATACACTATATACACTATATATACTATATACACTCTACACTATATACACTATATACACTGTATATACTATATACACTATATGTACTATATACACTATATACATTTCATCGCTCATCACTGTTCTCAGATTAAGTCTCGTTCCCGTAGTCTGTCAGTATTCACTACTCTAGCGTACCCAATGGCCACTCCTCCTTACCGTGAAATAACACTGGTCCTCACTTATCGACCAATTTGCTTAACGACCTGGTCCTGGAACAGAACTCGGGCATGAAGTGAGGAGTACCTGTAATGATTATAAATCTGCATGTTTCTGTGCTGAACAAAATACTCCAATAATCTCTCAAAATGGGGTTATCGTTGTATTATTACAAAAAAATGTCATACAACTTTTAAAGAAAGAAGATTCTGGCGGACCAAGGGGCGTGGCTGAGCCTAGGAAGGAATAAATGCACAGATACTCACTCACCTGGGAGAGTAATGGGTCCACACTAGTGAGAAGCTCCTTAACTCCTCTGTAGTCTGTTTACACAAACTAAATATTGTCAGGAAGATATTGCTTCTTGTAAGTGTAAATAACTAATACTTTTCATTTAATACTACCTTGGGAGATGGCTGTAAATACCCATAAAAAGAGTAAGATTTACCCCCCACTCTACTGCACTTCAATACAGACTCTGCTAAGTGTTTGAAATCAATCACCTTGAATACGTAATAGTAATAATAATTTTCAACTTCGTTTTTTTCCACTGGTTGGCTCCATTGTGTTTTGTCTTAATAGGGATTTTCTCTCGCCCTTCTGTGGCTCCTAACCGGGAAGTGTTGTTCAAAAGCAGAGTTGTGAAAACACCCTTGAGTTCTCCTCTGCAGACCCTCTTCAAACGGTCGCTGGTGTTTTGTCCTGGGGGCCCCCGGGGAAAAAAAAAAAAAGAGTGCTTTTCTGGAACGCCGGCGCCACACGCCATGAGCCGAGCTCTCCACCAGGCTGTTTATGTGCAAATCTGTCGATACGTTTTTACATTCGCCGTTTGTCTTTTTGTGTCCTTGAGTGGAAGAGCAGTTTTCCAGGTTGGGATTGTGACTCCACCAGCGGGGAGGAATTATAATCTGAGGGAGAAGAAAGCGAAAATGTAATTAATTCCCTAGTTCCTCCCGAATCCTAATCCTCGGACTAAGACGCTGAGTCTAGACATGAGAATCCTTATTCTTCAAACTATTACTAGTCATTGTTTCAGAGTAAGTCTCCCCCACGGGGGTGGGGATCCGTCCTGAGTGATCTCATTATGACTCCAAATTTCAGCAGGATTATGAAAAACCAGCCACGAGCTTAAGCATCATCTGCGCTTTGCTCTGAGACATCAGAGTCGTGTCCTCTTTCCCTTCTCCCTCCTTCTTCTCTTGCTTCCTCTTCTCAACATTCAACTCCTCCTGCGGTCGTCTCACGCGTCAAGGTACTTCACTTATTGAAATACAAATAAAGATGGATGGCCCTTTTGAACCCATTTATCTTTCCCGTCATCCTCGGGATGCACAGCTCAGATCTTTAATAGTTTCACCCCCGAATCTGCATAGAGAGCTGCTGTGATGACGCCGCTGCAGATGGCAGAACGTTGTGTGTGTGTGTGTGTGTGTGTGTGTGTGTGTGTGTGTGTGCGCGCGCGTGTGTGTGTGCGCGTGCGTGTGTGTGTGTGTGTGTGTGTGCCCACTAGTCACGCACACACATGAACTCAGGGCGGGACCGTATGGGACCAGAAATATCTGGAACAGTCTCCAAAATGCAGCTTGGACGTGACGTGTTTGAACAGCAGAGGCAGCTGATCAGTGGCTCAGTGAATTATTATATGAACATTTCCATGTGCAAGGAAACATCACAACACACTATGCTGATAGTGTCACAGATATATATTTCTGATATGGTCAAAATGTTAAAGTTAGGAGCAAATTTTGGTGGCACCATACTAAGGATGTTTCAGTTGACAGAAGGCAGCTGCTAACCTGATAAAACATATCATTAGATTGGATTTTTGTGTGTACAATTGTTTTAGATACTGCAAAATATATATTCTTAATTTGCATTTGACAAGCAGCCATCCGTATTTTTAACATACAGGTACTCCTCACTTAACGACCGAGTACCGTTCCTAGGACCAGGTCGTTGAGAAAATGGGTCGATAAGCGAGGACCCGTGTTATTTCACGGTAAGGGGGCGTGGCCACTGAGAACACGAGTGTAGTGAATACTGACAGACTGCGGGACTGAGAACGGTGATGAGATGAGAAGTACACAGTGTATCCAGAATATATAGTATATATAGTGTATATAGTGTATATAGTATATATGGTATATATAGTTGATATAGTGTATATAGTGTATATAGTATATATAGTATAAAGTGTATATAGTCTATATAGTATAAATAGTATAAAGTGTATATAGTGTATATAGTATATATAGTGTATATAGTGTATACTGCATATATAGTATATATAGTATATAAAGTGTATATAGTGTATATAGTATATGTAGTGTATATAGTATAAAGTATATATAGTGTAGATAGTATATATAGTATATATAGTATAAACTGTATACACTATATTTTGTATAAATAGTGTATAAAATGTCTATTGTGTAAATCGTATATATAGTGTATGTAGTGTATATAGTATATATAGTATATATAGTGTATATAGTGTATATAGTATATATAGTATATATAGTATAAGGTGTATATAGTGTATATAGTGTATATAGTATATATAGTATATATTGTTTGAAGTGAACCTTTAATTTGACCTTCTCTAAACTTTTGAATGCACATGTCCAACTGTTCAATGGTTCAGTACTTTTTGCACAACTTGCTGTTCTCTAACAAGGAGCTGAACAGCAAAATTCACAACAGGTGTTTGATCCATGAATCGACCAAAACATTTCCTGGTTCAATTAGAATTGATATTTAAACAGTCCCCTTCATCATGCTGTTCACATTTTGACATCATGAGACCAAGATGACACCTAACAACTGATCAACAGTACCTCGCCATTGTGAGGCTTCAAACAGGATGTTCTCAGAGGGAAGTGGCCACTGAGCTTAGAGTGTCACAGAGTGTCATCAGCAGGTTGCAACAGAGATACAGAGACTGGAAGAGTCACAGAAAGGCATAGAAGTGGACGTCCTTTGGCCACATCCCACACTGATGAGCGCTACATTGTGAACAGTGCCCTGCGGAACCGAATGATGATGCCACTCAACTCCAGGCACATTTAAGGGAGGTGAGAGGCACCCAAGTGTCACGTCAGACCATTCAAAACCGTTTACATCAGTGTGGTCTGCGTGCTAGACGACCTGCAAGGGAACCTGACCATCCACCAGGCACAGGCATCATCGTCTTGCACGGGCCAGGAAGCATTTACGCTGCACGAGGGACCAGTGGCCTCAGTGCTGTTCTCTGATTAAAGTCGATTCACGTTGAGCAGAAATGATGGCCGCCAACGATGTTGGAGACGTCAAGGAGAGCGCTATGCATCAGCCACTGTTGTCACCAGACGAGCCTTTGGTGGTGGTGGTGTTACAGTGTGGGCAGGTGTGTCTAGTCAATACAGAACTGCCCTACACTTTGTGAATGGTACAGTGACAAGCCCATACTACCTGAAAAACATCATTAATCCAGTCATTGTGCCCCTGCATGAACAACACAGGCCTCATTTCATCTTCATGGATGACAATGCTCCAGCTCATCGAGGTCGCATCATTAGGGAACGGCTGCTGGAGACTGGGGTACCTCAAATGGAGTGGCCTGCACTTTCTCCAGACCTGAATCCCATAGAAAACCTCTGGGATCAGCTGAGTCGCCGTGTAGAGGCTCGCAACTCTGTACCCTGGAACCTCAATGACCTGAGGGCCGCCCTTCAAGAAGAGTGGGGTGCCAGGCCTCAGCAGACAATAAGTCGACTTGTGAACAGCATGAGACGTCGTTATCAAGCTGTAATTGATGCTCAAGGCCACATGACAAGTTATTGAGACATTGACATTTTTTGTTGTGGTAAACCCACCACTGTTGTTGGCTTTTGTTTAAATAAATTGTTTGAGATGAGGAAATCACTATTGCATGCTTCTACTTAAATGCCCTCCTTTCATGATATAATATCACTGTAGCGTGAACTTTTTACATTTTCCATAAATTTCACCCGAAAGCCAAATATCCCTAACTTTTTGTGAGTAGTGTATAGTATATAGAGTGTATGAAGTGTATATAGTGTATATAGTGTATGTAGTATATAACGTGTATATAGTGTATACAGTGTATATAGTAAATAAAGTATATATAGTGTATATAGTGTTTATAGCATATAAAGTGTATATAGCATATATAGTATATATAGTGTATATAGTAAATATAGTATATATAGTGTGTATAGTATATAAAGTGTATTTAGTGTATATATAGTGTATATAGTATATATAGTGTCTTCTTCTTTTTCTTTTGGCTGCTCCCGTTCATTGTGTATATAGTATATGTAGTATATATAGTGTATATAGTGTATACAGTGTATATAGTAAATAAAGTATATGTAGTGTATATAGTGTATATAGTATATAAAGTGTATATAGTGTATATAGTATATATTGTGTATATCGTGTTTATAGTATATAGAGTGTATATAGTGTATATAGTGTATATCGTATATACAGTATATATAGTGTATATAGTATATAACGTGTATATAGTGTATACAGTGTATATAGTAAATAAAGTATATATAGTGTATATAGTGTATATAGTATATAAAGTGTATATAGTGTATATAGTGTATTCAGTATATGTAGTATATATAGTGTATATAATGTATATAGTGTAAATAGTATATAAAGTGTATAAAGTGTATTTAGTGTATATAGTGTTTATAGTATATATTCTATATATTGTGTATATTGTGTATATAGTGTATATAGTATATATAGTATATATAGTGTGTAACGTGTAAAAAGGGTGATGCATGATGCTTGACGCTGAGACTTTGGCGGTATTGAACAATACAGACTGGTTGGAGAGCTAGTCGTAAGTCTCAACAGTTGTTAAACAGCTAGGTCATTCAGCGGGAACTACCTGTATAACATTATGAATTTTTGGAAATTGCTAAACAAGCAGTATAATGAATCAGAATCCTCTCAACAGCTGTTTAGGAAGGTTAATGTACTAGAGTTATAGTCCGTAGTTTTCTAGTCACTGCGGCCACTCAAAGAGCTTTTCACTAACTCGTACAGATATTTATACAGTGGCAGTAAAGTCATCCAAGCAAGGCATCAATCCCACATTCCCCCCTGAGCCTCTGTAGGCGAAGTGGAGGAGATGGGAGTAGAACATTCCTGATGAAATGCACCGTTAGTTTTGTTTGTTGGGGTTAGGGAACTTTGATGAGATGAGAAGGTTTGGTTCACACCGGTCCCACACCCTTGGCCCGGACCTTTGGCTGTCCACTGTTCCTGGTCCACCTTTTATTTTGGCCGAGCGGGATCAGGCCGGGTCCCATTCTAATGCCTCGGGTACGGTCTGTGTATCAGACATGCATCAGGAAAAAATATCTGGGGAAAAGAGGTCTCGGTATTTTCTTTTTTTTAAATGGTTGGTTTCAATGGGATGAAGAGATAAATTTCGAGGAGTTCAGGTATGTTCAGGTAACGAGAAAGCCTCGTTATAACAAACGCCAATGCAATCTGGGTCACCCAGGTCTCTGCAGCAAACATCATCTGCAAAGACCTCCTTCTCTGTTGGCTTGTGGAACTGTCGATCTGCAGTTAACGAGGCCGACCTTATTTCTGGTTATGCTAACCACCTCTCCTTGGAGCTCCTTGCTCTCACTGAGACGTGGATTAAACCTGAAAATAGTGCAACCCCGGCAGCGCTTTCCACAAACTACTCATTCTCCCACACCTCCCGACCATCTGGCCGTGGTGGTGGGACTGGCCTGCTAATATCCAACACATGGAAATTGAATCCACTGCTGCCTTTAAACAACTTTGTCTCCTTTGAATATCATGCCATCTTGGTGACTGCTCCGGTAAAAGCCTCTGTGGTCGTCCTCTACGGTCCACCAGGACAACTAGGTGAGTTCCTACATGAGCTTGACACCCTGCTGTCATCAATTCCTGAGCATGAGTGTGCCATGCTCGTCCTCGGTGACATGAACATCCACTTGGACAGTGTGAGCTGGGTTGACTTCCTGTCTTTGGTTCGCTCATTCGACCGAAGACAGGCCCCGACTCCACCGACTCACAAGGCTGGCAAAGAGCTTGATCTGCACCACAGACCACTTCTTCATCCGCTTCAATGTTCAGTTTCCAGAACCAGCCTCTACCTCCCCACCCATGGTTACCATCCGCTGCAATCTCCGCAACTTGTCTCCCACCCACTTCTCCTCTGTGCTCTCCTCTTCTCTTCCGCCTCACGGCACTTTCTCCTCCCTACAGGTTGATGATGCCACTGATTCTCTCTGCTCCACCTTGAGCTCATGTCTGGAGAGCCTGTGTCCACTATCCACCAGACCTGCTCGATCAACCCAGTCGCACCCCTGGCTGAGTGACACCCTCCGGACAACGTGTACTGACCTCAGAGCAGCCGAGAGGAAATGGCACAAATCCGAAGCGACTGAATATCTTGCAAGCTACCAGATACTGCTCTCCTCCTTCTCTTCCAGCATCACTGCTGCTGAGAACGCTTTCTTCAACGACAGGATCAACGGTGCCACGGACACACGTAAGTTATTCTCCACCTTTAAGTCTCTGCTCTACCCTCCACCACCTCCTCCAGCTACCAATCTCACTGCTGATAGCTTTGCCTCCTTTTTTACTGACAAAGTGGCAGCTATTGGCAGCCAATTCTCCAAACAACTAACTCACAACCTGTCTACTCCGGCTCAAGGCTGATTGTTCCCTGGTTTTACCCCTCTCGCTGATAGTGAGGTATCTAATCTACTAACATGTAGCCGTCCTACTACCTGTCCGCTAGATCCGATCCCATCTAACCTCCTTCAAGCCATATCACCGACTGTCACCCCGGCAATCACACATTTGATTAATTCCTCCCTCACTTCTGGCACATTCCCCTCTGCTTTCAAAGTGGCTAGGGTAGCACCACTGCTCAAAAAACCTTCACTCGATCCCACTCGAGTGGAAATTTATCGGCCGGTCTCACCGGACCCACCTTCCATCTGGCTTCAAAAGCGGACACTCCACTGAAACAGCCCTGTTGTCTGTTACGGAGGCCTTAAAAACTGCTAGAGCTGCTGCCCAATCCTCGGTTCTCATTCTGCTAGACTTATCAGCTGCTTTTGACACTGTCAATCACAGCATTCACCTGTCCATACTCTCAAGTATGGGCATCTCTGGCAGTGCACTTTCCTGGTTCGAATCTTACTCTCTATCTCTTGTTCCTACCAAGGCTGCAAGGAATCTTGGTGTCATTATCGATGACCATCTGACATTCTCGGACCATGTTGCCGCCGCCTCTCGGTCGTGCCGCTTCGCACTATTCAACATCCGAAAAGTCAGGCCGTACCTGACCCAATATGCCACTCAACTGCTGGTACAAACCTTGGTGATTTCCTGCCTCGACTACGGCAACGCTCTCTTAACAGGCTTGCCGGATTGTGCGGTGAAGCCACTGCAGATGATACAGAATGCGGCGGTGCGACTGGTGCTCAACCAGCTAAAGAGGGCACATGTCACTCCGCTGCTTATCAGGCTCCACTGGTTACCTGTAGCCGCTCGCATCAAGTTCAGGTCTCTGATGCTGGCCTACAGAGTGATTGTTGGGAATGCTCCCACCTACTGAAATGCTCTTGTAAAAGCACATGTTACCCCCTGGGTGCTGCGCTCGTCAAATGAGTGTCGCCTGGCTCTGCCGGCCGTACAACCACGGCAATCCAGGTTATTGTCATTTGTAGTTCCACGTTGGTGGAACGAGCTGCCAAAAACCACCAGAGCAGGGACCTCCCTCTCTGTCTTTAAGAAGCAATTGAAGACCCAGCTCTTCAGAGAGCACCTCCTCTCCTAACTTACAATTACTTAGCACTACTTAGCAGTATTTATTTATTGTTACACTAATGTCTCTGTCGCAATGTAGCTTGAATGTTATTCTCCCTTGTAAGTCGCTTTGGATAAAAGCGTCTGTGAAATGACTAAATGTAGATGAAAATGTAATGTATTTTGGGACCCGTGAAGTTACTCTTAGTTAGGATGGATTACATCTTCATAGTGAGGATGGATTACATGTAGAGGAGAGATTCCAACGTGAACCTGGCCAATCACATGTTTCTTCTTTACCATCACACCATGCTTCACCTTTACCACCTTTCATTCTCACCTTTCAGACACAAACGCGCGCGCGCGCACACACACACACACACACACACACACACACACACACACACACACACACACACACACACACACACATACACACACACACACACACACACACACACACACACACACACACACACACACACACACACACACAGTGAAAGAGAGTTTCTGATTCCCAAAGAAAAAAGGTTAAATTGTTTCATTAACCTTACAATCCACTTCTCTGACCCGATCGAATCGTCCAAACAGAGGTCTGAGTGGCGCTACCTTGACCCTCGCTCCTGATCTCCTGCAGTTTCCCAAAGAGAGAAGAGTTTACACACACTTTTTACATGACAGGGTTGATTCTCTCCTTTTTCATTTTCTTTCCCTCCGTTCATCAGCCGCAGCACACGATCTGATGGTGAGCAATTTCAATTAACATTTTTCGCTAACTCGCTGCTGTCGGTGAAAGAGGCTGTGCACTCCAGGGGAAACTTCCTTGCTATTTGGCCAATTACACATCCATGCTAACAAACTGTTTCTCATGCAGATTGTGCAAGCTCCGCCGCCTGCTGAATAAACACACTTAGTTTCACAGAATGCAGGTCTTAGAGTCATCTCAGAATCGATTTCCCTTGAGCACGGATGTGAAGAGTGTCTGTGTATTCAGTCATGACAAAGTACAAGTCTGACGCAGAAACTGTGTGATTTCCAGGGTGAGTTTTGAGAAAATCGTATAGATTCTGTCTAAGAATTTTTTTATTTTTAATCAATTTAAGAGCTCAATGCCCTCTGTAAATTAGAAACTTACGTCTCATTCGTTTCAAAATCCTTGTTAATAAGGTGTTAACTGAGGATGAATTAGTGTAATTTGCAAGGCAATTGTTTTGAAATGACTTGCCTAACGACTATTATTACTACACGTACTGTACTGCATGTCACTTATTCCTGAAAGGTAACATTGCAGTTGATGCAGATTAAGGCGCGTAACGACTCAAGTTAGGGTCAAGTTCCTACCCTACCCTACCCTACCCTACTCTCCAATTTAACATGTTTAACACATCTAGAATTTCCCCTCTGGGATCAATAAAGTGTGGTCTTGTCTCATCTTATCTTATCTTATATCTATATTATTCTGGTCCCTTCACTGGGAAGTGAACCCAATTAGGGCCGAGCAATAAATTGATGTAATGACTTATTCTGTTACAGTGATTTCGTATTGTGATAAAAGGTCTATGATGATCAGAAGACCCAAAAATATGAAATAGTCAAGGTGGAATGCCTCGATTCACACACATGCATTCTGTGTGTGTGTGTATGTGTGTGTACTATGATACCATTTATTGCAGCTCATCTCCTCCTCTTCAATCTCATCTCAAGTGTGATTTGAGCCTCTGACCCCTGTCACTGGCTGATAAATAAGAGACAAATAAAAAGCCATTGCTGCTTGACACTGTAGTAATAACAGAGGATGCACTGAGGGGTAACAGGGTCACCTAATTTCATGTCACGCTTAAGAGCACATCAAGCGGCAGACGGGGGCCCAATGAAAAAAAAAACGGCACTGTCGTTTCTCTCTGAAAACACACACACACAAAAAAAGAAAAGTGTCAGCGTTCAATCATTTTTACGCAGTGGGTCTTTTTTTGAACAGGTTTTCACGATACCTGCCTGTCGCGTCTTCTTAAACCCTGTGTTGTGGGGTGAATAAAGGTAAATGTAAAGGCAGATTGTAGAGGTTGGAGCCAAAAGCTCTCTCTGTACATATCTCTGTGCAGTGCATACACTGCGAGGAGTTACAGAAGGAGCTGCTTCAGAAAGTAATAATCTGAACCCGTTTAGTAAATTTTGTATAGTATTTCACATATTTTCATATACGAGATATTTTTCGTGGTAAAGATTGGTGCATTGCTGTACAGATATTAAGCATAAAAAAAAGCTTCACGGTCAGAAAATAAACAGACAAATATACAAAAGTAGGCATATATACAAAGAAAATAGTCGAATACTAATAAAAATAGCCCCAAAAAAATGCCATAAGTGAAATTCAAATACATTTGCATTTTCAGACTGTGCAACAAAACTTCTTCTATGCAGTTTAACTTATCGTCTTTAAATCTGTTAAAAAAATCACAGCCTGTAAGTATGAAATTCATACCATAGCAGAGTGTGCTTAGTCTCCTCATCAAAAATTTACCATGATGGTCTTCGGACATTAAGTCCTGTCCCCCGGTCACTGTGGCTCTTTTTACAAGCATGGGAAGCATATTGCATTAAGCGAACATCATGCAATATTCACAGCTTTGCTGTATCGCTCTGAATGATTATTTCATGATGTTGAGATTTGCCCTGAACTTGGACTTAATGCCGGCCCCAGTTGCCATGACGATGACATGGTCACTTATGCTGTGCTGGCCGAGCGGCTGTATATTGTCTCTCCTAATAGTTTGTTGGAGCGGAACACTGCTTAGCACTCGAAAGACTTTGTGTATCCATTATTGATAGTTTTACTCAAAAATAATACGATCATCAAAAGGTCATGAACAGTTTAAGTCGTTGCTTTATCGACTGAATTTAATAATACATTAAATCCAAGGATTCATTTCTCTAGGATGTAAAAGTGTTTTTTGGTATTTGAATACTGATGAAGAAGACAGAAATCAACACATTTTTATTATTCAGCCTTTTTTATTTTATTCTTATTCTCTTACATTCATTATTTCATTCATTGACGGTCGAGAGCAGTGAACATCCTGTGCCACTGATGAGAGTGATGCTTTCATCCTATTATTATTCAATTTCAATTGTGCTGTTTAGGGATCTACTTGAGTAGCAGCCAAGGCAGAGTATAATACGGTACATGAGGTATTTGAGAGTTGCAGCTTAAAGTTTTTGATTATTCAGCCCCAGAGATTACTCTCATACGAAGAAAACATGCGTGCTTAAGTTCTACCATAGAATGCTTTGATAAAATGCATCTCAATCTCTGAATAAGTGCAAATCTAATAAGTGCAATTCTAGAGCGAGTGCAGCGTTGCGTACACGTCCGTTCAGCTGTGAGGATGCAGTTGCCAGTTCTCGCCTAATGAGAAAAATGGGTTATATCCCAACGCCGCGCGGTGCCAGAGGGCTTTTTACCAAGCACGCATGCTGTCCAGAGCCAGCAAACTGCGCTGGGCTAAGTCGATGCTTCAAGGACATGTTGGAGCGTTTCCACAGAGGCGGAGGGATCACTAATTTCCTCCCACTAATGAATGTTTCCTTCCTGGCACCGTGATGGAGGCTCACACTGCAGGTCTCATTACACGACCAAAACCAGGGGAAAACAACGCTAGGGCCACTATTACCATGTGGCACACACACGCACGAGCGCGCACACACACACACACACACACACACTTCACACACACACACACACACACACACACACACACACACACACACACACACACACACACACACACACACAGGTAAACAAGGCTCTCTAACATCCTCTGTGCCTGAGCCACTGTTTAATCTTTAATTTTCCACTGATGAATGCCCTCACACTCACACTCACACACTCACACACTCACACACTTACACACTCACCAACTATCACTCCTTCAGATGATTGACTATTTGCAGACAAAAGGAGCAACATCCTAATAAAGACGTCACCCTTCATTTTACATGGCCTCGCTCCTCCCTGGCATATCAGAAAATGAGCGCATCTTGTCCTGTTGAGTGTGTAGTTTGAAAGCGATGAATGGAGTCTGGCTGCTAGGCGACATTTGTTACAGTAAAACCCAAAAACCCTTGCTTCCCGCTGCCTCCACTATTAATTCACTCTGGTGACGTTCAGGGGGGCGCTGTTGCTGCTCTTCCCCCTGGCGGAGATCTTGACGAGGCGCTGTGTTGTTTGGATCCCACCGGCGCCGGCGCCCTCCTCCTTGGTTTTGCGGAAGCAGTAGACCCCGTAGAGACGGTACTTCTTATCGGGGAAGCCCAGGTGTCGGACGCCCGGCTGGGGCTCGCCGCAGCGGGAGCGGGGGTTGACGATGGGATAGCGAATGCTGCCGTCCTCCAGCCAGCCGGCCTCGCAGCGGTCCAGCAGCTGGATCTTCCAGGCGGCGTAGAGCTGACCCACTTTGGCCACGACTGAACCGTCGCGGAGACAAGCCTTCACCGCCTCCTCGTAGTTCACCTTCTTGAAACGTTTAAGGAAGTAGACTTTGCCTGAGGGGAGGGAGAAAAGGGGGACAGAAACAGGAAGAAAAGGGAAAAATGTACATGGTTGTCGCATAGACATCACAAGAGAAAGAGTTTTGATGGGGAAGAGAGAAGAGAAAAGGGCGAGAGGGGAGACCGACCGAGCCCTGAGGGGAGAAACCCTCCTTTTCTGCAGGGATGCGATCACAATATGCAATCTAAACAGCAAAACCTCGCCAGCAATTCAAAATCAAAGCACAATACTCTGTCAGTGGGCAGCCTTCTCATTAAAAGTTACTCCTTTCATCTCAGCTCTGGGGATATAGCCTTGCCCAGCAATATTCCAGAAATTGGTTTCGTGATCACTAGAATTCTTTGAACTGAACTGAACCATACCGTAGTTTCTCGGGAGACGAGGGCAGCGGCCGAGTAACCTGACTGACAATAAACAGCAGCTGTTTATTTCTAAAACAATAGCTACTGTATCACGAAAATGAGCCTACAGTCCTGCCTCAGCCGTGCACTTGGCTCCACTATTGATTTTCCGCTTGTTTATGTGACTGGTGGCTGTTAAGAGAAGCACAATATTGTCTCACATTTCCCTCTGGGCCATTCAGTAAATACCTTCCAGCTGGACTGGGCTACGGTATCGGTCATGACCACTGCCGAAGCTCCCTGCCCGCAACAGACTGTCCACAATAATTAACACCCTAGGGAAGGCATGAGCGGCCATTTCCATGTTTCGGACATGGTACCTTTCTCCTGGCTGAGCACTGGTATGGTTTTTCTGTGCTGCTTTTATCTATCTATCCATCTATCTATCTATCTATCTATCTATCTATCTATCTATCTATCTATCTATCTATCTATCTATCTATCTATCTATCTATCTATCTATCTATCTTTCTATCTATCTATCTATCTATCTATCTATCTATCTATCTATCTATCTATCTATCTATGTATCTATCTATCTATCTTTCCATTTGGAACCCTAACCTCTGTCTTTGTATATTTCTTTGTCGAAAAAGAATGTTGATATGTTGTCAGCCAGACAGGTATATGATACATAAATAGATAGAAAGATAAACAGAGAGACTGGCAGATACTGTATACAGTAGATATATGTAGACATGTACGTGTACTTGTGCTTTCGTGCAACACTTTGACTGCACCACCCGAAGATCTGGCGTTAACTTCCACTACCCCTTAGAAAATTGAATTCACTTCCGACTTTTTAAAGTTTGTTTTGGGGAATAAACCTGGGGGTGGAATGTGTCTTCAAAGTAAACATACAGTATGATGTAAATCAAAGAGGTGGGAGATAAAAGGCTGGGCAAAACACCCAGAGGACATAATGGCCCTGTGAGCCAGGCACAGCCAGCCCTGGTTGCTTTAATCCAATGGCTTTAGGCCGGCGAGATCACAGTGCCGAGTTCTGAAACCTGCAGATTTGCTTTTCCCCCGGCGCCTATAGTCACAGCAGCTTCCTCGTTCAACGCAGCGTCACAGCTCGGCCATTGTTTCATCTTATCCTCACCAGCTTTAAATAAGGAACGCAGGAATCTGGGTTGCATGTGCATGTGGATGAACAACTTTGGGCAATTGATAGAAGCACTTACTGTAGAAGAGTTTCAGATCTTTTCAGATCAAAGGGAGGACATCCTGACACGCTCATGCCCATACACGCACGCAAGCATGCACGCACACACGCACGCACGCACACACAACCACACACACACACAAACACACACACACAGATTGCCAAAGTAACGGAAACATACCATGGAAAAGGAGTTTAACTTTGAAGTAACTAAGTAACAGTGAGTCATATTGGCATGATGATTATCTGCAATGACAATAAGTACTTTGATTTGTGAGTTTTCAATGCAACAAAGCAATATTCCAACAGAGTTACAAAAAGGTTACAAAAAAATGAGCAAGGCTGTGGCAACGTCTCAACAAAAACACCACATGTTGTGAGCTTCACAAAACTGGAATTTATGGCAGACTAGTGCAAATGTGTTTTAAGGACCCCTGATCAATGCAAACAAGAAATATGTTCTGGTGAGTCGTCTTTGACCCTATTTCCTCCGTCTGGACGGGTTTGTTTTCTGAAAAAGCCAAAGGATACCTTCAACCAAATGCCTGTTGGGGATCCGTAGGCAGAGGGTGGAGCTGCGCCTTAATTGCCTTATTTTGTCCACCCACTGTATATTCACACGTACACACACACACAGATCCTAACATAGATATATTTCTCACCGTTGACGTTTGAGGTGAAGCAGAATGCGTCGTAGCGCTCGTCCTCCTTGTGTCTATAACCATAGTTGCGTACGCCGGCCGGTGTGTCCTTGCGGCCGCACTGGTCCCTGGGATGGGAGATGGGATACTGGACTGAGCCGTCTTCCAGCCAGCCAGCATTACACCAGTCCAGACCCTCCAGCCAGGCCTGCAGTAGGGACGATAAGTCACTAGGAGGCATTATCAAAAGAGGAAAGAAGTTGTCCTATCTATTATAACAGGAGCCCATAAGTCTGAGCCCCGATAGCAGGACGCCATTCTTTTGAAAATCCAGAAGAGCTGACCCATCGCCAGTCGTGGGCATCTAATATTAAAATTAAACTGTTTTAACTCGCAGCCTCTGGTGAGACCCGCTGCTCCGGCCACGGTGCAGCGGAACACCTGTAGAGTCCAAACAGAGCCTCTTCCAGAATAATGCTTCTGTTTGTTTTTTTATTATTTTTTATTTTTTTATGAGCATAAAGCTGTCCCTCAGCACAGGGAGCGGCTCAGTGTATGTGGACGTATCCATGCAACATATTTATTAAAAATAATACATTTCTGCGAAACACTGCATATTTTTCAAATGTTGATTTTCAGATTTGAACATTTACAAGGCTTAAAGTTAAATGAATGAGATTGAAGGTATTTATTTTAACAGTTCAATAGTTAGATATGTTATTCATATCAATTCATGCATCAACTTATCTCATTTCATCATAACACATAGGCCAGGCCAAGACTCAATTCATTTTGAAGGGAACGCAGTCTTTATTCTAGGAGGCATTACCGCTTTCCAACACTAGGGGCAAATAATGAAGCATAATAATGAACCTTGTGCAGCTGGGAGTGAGAGGCCAATATGGCGTCCTGCTCTTTGCAGGTGTCTTCAGCCTGGTGGTAGTTCAGCTTGTAGCGCCCGGTGCGGGGGTAGTAGGGAAACACAACTCCTACAGGATCACAAGATGCATCCACTAAGCTAAAAAGCAGGACATGTATGGTCATCACGCATCTTTAATCACGTGTAGTTTTTCCTTGTGTTTGAATGCTTGTGGATTTGTTCAAGACCTGGTTATTTTAGGATGTCCACAAGCCTTTTTTAAACTGCTACATAAACTAGCACTGTTTGAATTCAGCCTGTCTACGTAATCAATTGTCTCACTGATCCGCCGAAATGCGTTCCCTTTGCCTGAAGAGCGCAGGTTCCTGACCTTCCAGGTCCAGGTTAACGAATCCCGTGTCGTCCTCCATGTCGTTGGTGACCTCGCACTCGTAGCGTCCGTAGTCTTCCAGAGTGATGTTGTGGATGATCAGCGAGGCATCGCCGGGCCCCACTTGCTCCAGAGACACGCGCCCGCGATATGACCCGAACACGCGCTGCTGCCTGGACAGGGCATGGATTTGACTGTGATATGACATGTTTGCTGTGGCTGTTGATGGATCACACGCAGGAGGACTCGGAAGTATGTTGGTACGGGTGAATAATGACTTTATTTGATAGTTTAGCTTGGTAAATAGCAATAGAACTTGCAAAAATCAAACAAACTTAGATTTTTTCATTTTGTTATGATGCTAATAAAATAATAATAAAATAAAACTTTCATATGACAATGAAGCACCGAGAGATGAAAGCAATAAAATGAACCCATAAATCAAAACCAAGACATTAAGCTCCACGTGTGTCAAAAATGAACGCGGTTAGCCCAAGAACATTATCGAAATGGTTCAAATTTTGATGGTGTTATTTGAAATACAGACGATACCTTCCAAGTGAAACGAAGACATCCTCAAACTGCAGGGCGTCTGTGACTTTGGTCCACTTGATGCGGATGCGAGAGGGGTCCGTGCTCTCCGGCTCGTGGTGGTAGCGGCATGGCAAAGTGATGGAGCCGCCGCGGTGCGTCACCACCTTCCCTGGCGCCGTTTGCACGATCACAGCACCGGTGTCATCCTCTGGAGACCGGATGGAGAGGAAGGAAGGAAGGAAGGCAGGTACCGTATGTGAATACAGTTCTGTATCTGTCAGGGTTACACCCATACCACCACCTACCACCTTTTCTTTTCTCTTGTTTTTGGACTGTCGTTCTTTGCAGACCCATCTGGGAAACATGGCCGCCTAGTTAGAAGTTAAGCCGCCATCCTCGCCTCAAGCAAAATGTCTTCATTGTGTCCTCTCAGTGTCCTTGAAGATACTTTGCCGTAGCCACTAAATGGGTGTTGAAACACTTAATACATCTGCATTCCTTTTGAGTGTAGAATTTCTTCCCCTTCAGTGATTCATGACGTGTAAAAATATATAAGGCAAATTAAAATCAGAATCAAGTAGATGCTAAATGACAAATGTTTGCACCTATTTCATTATGAGGCAATGCCTGCAGAGCTAGTTTTGGCAGACGGCTCCCAGGGCACTAAATGTGTCCACGCTCAAACGGGTTGGTCTATTTGAGCTGTCAAACCGGCCCGCTCAGTCTTTGCTCATCCCGATGTTGCTCCTCTCCCTCCACCTCCTCTGCATTCACCGATGGACTCCACCTCTTTTATCCAAAGGGGGATGAAGCTCATCACTCCTATATGCTAAAATGTTGCCCGTCAATCCCGATACTTTCTACAAACATGCAAAGAAGTGATGACGAATAGAGTCCAGAATTCAATCTCACTCCTTTTTCTTTAATCTATAAGGTTATCCGTATTGGTGTAATCCACCCACAATTAACAAAAATAATAGCCTGCGTGGAATTATTTTATGAAGTTGTTACTTCACAAATTAACTAACTAACCTAACTACCTAACCTAACCTATGCTTTTCGTTATTTCTGTCATATATATAAAGTTACAATGTCTGATGCTCATATTAGACGTGGCATGACAAGTGTCAAATAATGGGTTACACTAATGTAATCGCTGTGAGTGCAAGCATGAAACAGCGTTACCTTTCTGTCGACTTCTGAGATTACTTTGCTTGCCCTGAATCCAACCTCAGGCTCTGCGTGAGTGCGTGCGTGCGTGCCTGCGTGCGTGCGTGCGTGCACAGTAAATGCTTCTGCACGCCCCCTGTGTTCCTTGGCCAACCAAAAAGTCCAGATTACAAATTATGAACACAAAACATGCTTGTGGTCCAAACCTTTACACATGTGATATGACAAAAAAATAAAATAAAATGCAATGTAATGAAGTAGTGAAAGACTGTACCAAGGACATGCACCACTCTCGTCCTTCCTTTCTCTGTTTCCAGTGGCAGCAAGGATACGCCGATGGAGACGTTCAGGAGGACAATCATGAAGATGAATAACATTGTTGACTTCGACATCAGTGTAGTAGGGTTTGGCATCTGCAACACAGAGACCACAAGGTAAGGGCCACTGTTTTACACAAAAGGAAAATTCTCTTTCAGCTGAAGTTCGGTGAGTCATTTGTTTGCATTGGTCTTCTCTGTCCGTTTTTAATAAAATTTTTGGGAGATAGTGATGAAACAAGAGCTAACTTGCAGTGGGTGCCCTACAATGTTGTGCCATAGTGCTATCTAAAAAGTTAACTTACTAGTGAAAAGTTGCATTTTGTGTTGTAACATATGCATTAACATCTTCAAAGTTCCTCAAGTACAGCAAGAAACTGTTTTGGTCCTTTTTGGAACTCAAATGTCAGCAAATGAAGAGGTTTTTGGAAGGACACCTTGTAAATATGGAAATGCAAAGGCTAAAAATTATAGATTCAGCCATTAATGTAGATTAAAAAAACAGTAGAAGCATGCCATGCATGTCCCATGTGATTCCATGGTGACAATTGAGGTTGAAGATTTCGGGTCAAGTGGCCATTATCATCTGACAGGCTCTTTAGGGAGTATGGATAGGAGTTTTCAACCTTTAATTCGACCCCTCACTTGGCACACAGTGCATGGAGAGGAGGTCCTTTGAAACAAAACACTGCCGTATTATTGATATTACAGGCTCAGATCCATATGATGTGAGGAATAGGTCTGACCAATAAAACATGTTCTTCATTATAATATAGACAAGCAGTTGAATCCACTGAAATGGACTGGGGGCAATTCATTTACTGAATTTATTTTGTTCCCCACAATCTCATTTGTTCAAGTTCTATGGAACGACTGCATTAATGACTTTTTTAAAGTAGACATAGGTACATGCATATTGCAAACCTGACCATGCAGTAAAAAAAACACTGCATGATGCGCAGGAGTCGCACTAAAGCATGGATACACTTACCGTCACCATGACAACAGAGTATTGTTTGGACGCAGAAGATGCTCTCCGGGAGGCTAATGCTGGTGCTCTGAGGGGACCGTGGTGATGGAACTCATCTCCCCGGTTTCACACTCCAGCTTGTTGGCTCTGGTCCCATCACCGGTTCCTCGCATTGCAGAGGATCAGTAAATCACTGATGGAGGCTCCTGCGGTACAGTGACGTAGCAACCCTGGGACTGTACAGCGATTTACTCCGTCAGCCTGCGAAAGCAAAGGCTGTGCTTTAGACTGTGCGATGTTATGTTGGAAACTAGTCATAGGTACCATACAGATGGAGAATCCGGATTTTTGATCCCCGCAGTGAGCAAGGCTGGCTGGGTGAATGTTTATGTCTTGTGATTTTGTCAAACTTTAAAGGCGGGGGATTAGCTCAAATGGTAGAGCGCTCGCTTAGCATGCGAGAGGTAGCGGGATCGATGCCCGCATCCTCCATGTACCAATGACCCGGCGATGAGGCCAGGTACCTGCTGCCTGTTTCGAAGTTTTTCCACTTTTGACCTTCATTTATTATAGAGAAGACATTTAACGTCAATCATCGTATAAAATACGAATGTATCATTTAGACAAAAATGCATTTCTTAAACAAGTGCAACCTGTGTTTACCGCTTGATTCGTCATGGTCAAGGACGCTAATGTGATATGAATGACTCATGGTGAATGACTAAAGATTACTAACCTGAGCGCACCGTTCCTTGCCATGTTTTCCTTTTCATTATAGGCCCAGGTGGGTTTCGTAAGATCTGGCAATTAGCTCTATGTGTTGATTTATATACACTTTTGCTCTTGATGTGTATCCATGTGTCGTGTTGCATTTTTCCAGCAGAAATCCCTCACTACTCCTATCAATGGATTATGGAGCGGTTTGGGAAGGTCTGGTTTCATTTAGAGCCTCACACACACGCAGCGTTTTGCACAAGCAAGACTGATGCCATAGTTCAGCACAAACAAGCTCCAGAGTGAATTAGATGGGTCTCTCTTTCTCCAGGTCTCTCTCCAATTATCTTTCCACTTCTCCATCTCTCTCTCTCTCTCTCTCTCTCTCTCTCTCTCTCTCTCCCTCTCAGCTTATTGCACAGCTAAGTAAAAGGGGTAATCACTTATGGGGGAACTGCTCCGTTATTGATGGCATAGAACTGGAGAGTGTAGAGCTACACAGCTGTTTTAGGGTAAATTATCTGTCTTGGTTACCAGACACTGTGATTTAATGCAGGCCTGTATCTGTCAATTACTTAAGATTATGATTACCGATGAATTATTCATCCACGTGTGCGGGATTGTGAGTGGAAAGTGAAAACGTCATCCACTGTGGTGATTTGAGCGTTATTTTTAGAAACAAAAACTCAATAAATCCCAAAGAAAAACACAAAGTAGTGTGAGCAGAGGCCGACTATGTGCTGAGCCTCCAGCACACAGCAGTCTCTCTGAGCATAAGCGATAGGGAGCGGATTAAGCAATGGTAGAAGAGAGGGGATAACAAAGCTTGCAATGTGGATACATCGGCAGAGACAGAGGAGATAAGAGGCAGAGGAGAAGGGCAAACAGGGGCAGACACAACACGTCTCGTCTCCCCTGTCTAATCGGAGAAAATAAAAAGCCCGAACCGGCCCATCAGGCCGGAAGTGTGGGCGACTGACAGCACCTCGTGTGGAGAAAAAACCCTCCACCACACACGTGCCATTCACCGCTGGATAATGATAAGTGGCACCTGCAGAAGTGTGAGCTTCTATCTCACGCCCTCCCCCGCAGCACTTGCGTTTTGATCCCGGAGCTGAAATGATATCCAAAGTGTTGTACTGGAAGGAGCGTGCTCAATAACATGTCCACTTCCATTAACCGTTGAATGGAGAAGACTGTGCATTTTCACTCATGTGTGTCACATCTCTCCTTGCTCCGTGGCGATTCAGAGCCCGTCAGGGATGAAGAGTTCCAAGTTGAAGAGTTTACCAGCCCAGATAATAGGAACTAAGGGTACCGACACTGAAATGACATTGAAAAATGAAAAGCTATCTGTACATGTGGCAGTTTCTCCTACCACGCGGTACCCACGTGGCGTATTCAGGGACCTCCAGCACAGAGACACAGAAGACCGGGTTGTAGCCACCAGTTTATTGTAGAGCAGATAGACACGTGTCATGGCAAGGGCTCCTATCCTGAGTGTGTGTGGGGATGGGGGTTTTACCTGCTGCTCATTAGACCAACCAACAAGCAACAGGTATGCAGCCTCTCTAATACCAATTTACCAATTACCAAGATCCAGGTCAGGTGTAGCCGAAGCCTACACCCCCACCCACCACCAAGCAAAGAACAAAAAAAAAAAGGAAAAAAAGCTTAAAAACAGACTCTGAAACAGGGTTGCTATACCTGAAAACAACAGACTCTGACGCAGAGTTTCTATACCTTAAAATAATAATACGCCAGACCCTGAAACAGGGTTCCTAAAAAAATGAACTGGTCCCCTTCCAGAGGACCTGGTTCCCCGGAGCAGCACGGTCCACTGGCTTCCTTCCCCCAGGGCGACGACAGACCCGCCCCCCACCCCACCCCACCCCACCCCACCCCGTCCCCTCCGGAGTGTGGGGCTTCGGGCTGCTGTGCTGGCTGGTGAAGGTGTGGCCAGACATGGCTGTTGCGGGGGGCTGCTTGGAGGGGTGGCCTGGCTGCTGGGCTGCTAGATGGTCCCAGCGGTGGAGCTAGCTGCAGGCGGTTACCCGTGGTGGTTGCTGCCGCTGCTTCTCCCCCAGTCCTCCGCCGGACACCGTGGGTGCTGCTGCCAGTCGGGAGAGGGCTGGTGCTGGGGCCGCCCGGTGACCCGCTGGTGGATCCAGGGTGTCTTCGGACGGCCCCTCTGTGACCCTTCCCCGTGCCAGAGAGTCCCTGTTCAGGTGCCAGTGTGGCAGTTTTTCCTACTACCCTAACTCGTTCAGGGACGACAGTACAATAACCATAAAAGCATTTTCTATCAGACATTTCATTTTAAATGAAACCCAAAGCCGTTGAGCAAAATAACTCTTTATTTGGACATTTGAAATAAAGCACATGAGATCATTGAGTTGAGAATCATTTTGTGTACCATTTTATGCATTTTGAGTATTGATAACTACTATTTGTCTTTGTACTTGGTGTCTTTCTCCTCACTGTTCGGCAGACCCGTCTGCCCGGGAAAGGGGGAGATCTTCAGGAAGAAGTAGGGATTACTGCGAACCCGCATGGCCACCAGGATCGGAGTGGCGGCATAAAGCAGGTTAGCCACCAAGACCGACCAGAAGACGCCGTCGGGGATACGGAACGGAGCAGAGGTGCGAGGATGGAGGGACGCTCCGATGTGGGCCCACTGACACTGAGGGTGGGAGAGAGAGAGAGAGAGAGAGAGGGAGAGAGAGAGAGAGAGAGAGAGAGAGAGAGAGAGAGAGAGAGAGAGAGAGAGAGAAAGAGAAAGAGAAAGAGAAAGAAAGAAATCAGAAAATCATCAGAAATCACCTGGAAATTTCTGAATATAACTGGTGGGAAAACATTCTCTCCATCAGGCATGGGATTCTTTTCACCCAGATGTCTGAATAAATAACGGTGCAGCTCAACTATTCCTGCAACCTGCGAGTTGGTTTGCGTGCACTGATGTAGCGGGGAGTGTCTTTCTGCCAGTCATTAGTGCCCAGACGCTGGTACAGCAGCAACCTCATAGGAAGGACAAACTGCAGCGTTCGGAGGAGAAGAGGCGCATGGAGACGTTCGCTGTTCACAGGAGTCTTTTGATTACCAGAGCCTAATTCCCAAGGTGTGTATGGGGGGAATTGATCAACACTTCCCCGTTCACTTGGCCGACTGCTACCAGATCAATACGGAGAGGAAGCGCTGTCATCCTATTTATTGCTGTAGATATGACTTGAGGATAATTTGATTGGTTGTATTGAGTGAGGACTCCAGGATGTTGGTGAATATAATGAGAAGGTTCGGAAGAAGGCATTTTATTGCAGTTTTATTCGTCTGAGTTTCTCCTTCAGTGACAGAAACTGCTGAAGCAAATCAGGGACTCAGGCGAGTCGTAATAGCAATGATGATAATAATAATATTGGTTGCTGCATAAAACTCGCACACACTCGCATACTAAGTACAGCCTGAGCCGCTTGAAGCTCAGTGTGGTCCTACCTGGATCATTGCACCCGCGAAGAACACGGTCCAGTCCGACATCCACGTGCACCCGGGCTTCAGGAGGCCGTACACAAACGCACCAAGCATCGGCAGACCATAGAAGAAGAAGTGTAGCATCTAGAGCAACAAGCAAAACAAATAATGTCCAAACGTTATTTATCAGACCAGGCTCCCCCTTAAACTTAACAGTTGAAGATGCAGCAGAAGTACTATATTATGCATCTCTGAGCACTGCTCACTTCTTCTTTCCACATGTTGTGAAGTGTAAACTCAACAGACATTACCTGATGAAACTGTTCAAACAAGAGGCGACAGAATAGGGTTTTCAACTCAAAATTTCATTTGGGAAATGAAATGATGGCTTGGAACTGTGTTTAACATTAATAGACATATGTGCAATGAAATAAATAGAGTAGCACATGAGAGAAAATCCCCAATGTAAAAACTGAATAACAAAATCCTCAAACATATTTGATGTAAAAGAAAATTGACTGTCGTTCCTCTTCAGAAAGTCTTAAAAGAACGGAAAATTCCATTTCATTCTTCCCACAAAAAAGCCAAATTTTTCTAAACATCTACACAAGCTCCTTAGGGAGCAAGCAGCCGGACAAGAGCACCTCTTCTTAACTCCTCAGCACTTCCGGGTCCGCTACTCGATGATGTCATGCCATCGGCCGTCTCTTCCTCCTCTTTCATCCAACTGGCCCCAGGAATATTTCGCCTTCGACCATCGCACCTTAAAACAGTCTTTTGGGGATCTGAAGGCAAGGCCCGAGGCCTGTCGCCCTGAAGACTCCATTCTACTCCCATTCTAAGTTCTAAGGCTCCTGGTGGTCCTATCTCTGCGCATCATCCCATCATCATCATCAACCCCATAACTTTATCTTCATTCCATCAAATCCATATTGCTTGCTTCCCATCCTCAATCAAACCATCAAACTCAATCTTTTCATTGTGATGTGGTCTCTAACTCGTGAATACTCAGTAAAAGTAAAAGTATCTTCAGTTTAAGTTGAGTTTTGGTGCAATAGATAGGGTGAAGATTTTGGCTTCATTATGGTCCCACAGACTCATACCAGACTGAACAATGGCTCAAAGAATACATAACATCCTCATTCCCTTTGGGCCCCACGGTACTTCAGCTGCTCCTTATTGAATACTGAGAGGGAGAGCAGATTAAAGCAACAATTTGAAAATAATCACTCATATACACCCTCAAGGCAAAGTCACACAGCCTTACCTTAGTTACTGAATATAACCTTATCTCCCTCCCTGTGTCCCTTTCTCTCTTACTGTCCCTCATTACTTTCACTCCCATATTCACAACCAAAGACATGCACTCTTACTTTGCCCTCTCAGCACAAAGTACATGCTGCGGGACATTACGGAGATTTTTCTTGACCTTCAACTTAAAGTATTTAGTGTGAAAGCCGGTTTGTCGGTGTTTAATGGATTCAAATTATATTACCCAACACTCTTTTCATTCCCAGTCTCTAGTCCAGATGAATTCCAATGAGGTTTTGCTGAGAGTCTGGGAGCCAATCATACATGCCCTTCAGTCTTTTGTTTGAGCGTCTTTCTGCAGCTGTAGGTCATCTGTCACACGCGGTTTATCACCACTAATGATTAAAAAAAAGGTCAGTCATTGCAAGAGCTGAGTAACCCTGCGCAACCGAGCGAGCTGCATCCCCTGTCTTTGCGACCACACAAACACAGGGACAGCGTGCACAAAAAGACAAATTGAGACAAAAAGACAAGGCTTGTTTTTACAAGTTGCACACACACACACATACAGCCCTCGTCTCACCCCCAGTGAGGTGCTGATGGCGGGCTCAGGGTAAGGATTAGCTTATCAAGTTCTCAGCATGCAGTTCTTGAGTCTGATCAATGACATTTCACTTTGCCTGGACAGCAGCAGGGACAAGGTCTTTGGATAACCTATCGACAGGGCTATGCACGCACACGCACACGCGCGCGCACGCACGCAGGCACACACAAAACACCACACCGACATGGGGTCAGGACGAGAAGAGAAGCAATGCAGCCGCCAGTCACAACAAACAGAGGGCTCCCAAGCTTAAACAAATGAGTAAGACAAGGATGCTGTGGCCGCTCTCAACCCCTCACTCATTGTAGCAGTAATGATGAAAAATGTCTCCGTAATCAACTGTGAGCGGATGGGGCCGAGCCCCCAGCCCACTCTGAGGCATATTTGTGAGAATGGCACTTTCAAGCAGAATGGAGAGGAGAATTAAGGAGAGCAGCGGGTTTCTGCAGCTGCGGCAGCAGATACCAGGAGTGTGTATGTGTGTGTGTGTGTGTGTTTGTGTGTGTGTGTGTGTGTGTGTGTGTGTGTGTGTGTGTATGTGCGTGCGTGCATGCGTGCGTGTGTGTGTGTGTGTGTGTGAGTGTGAGAGAGTAAGAGGGTAAGAGGGTTAAAAATAAGTGGCAGAGAAATAGAGAAAGTGTGACTCACCATGACCCTCGGGTAGCCCACAGGATCCTTCAGGTAGGGCTCGTACTGATTCAGGTAGATGGAACAGGCTTCTAGTGGGGAATTAAGGGCCACCTAGGTAGCCAGCACACACACACACACACACACACACACACACACACACACACACACATAAAGAAAGCACTTATGTAATCTGTACACAAAAAAAAAATCTTTTACAGCACACTTACTTTAACATGCATTTCTTATTGAAGCTAATTCCCAGTTCAAAATCCTGCAATCTCTCCATGGATACACCAATAATTGCAGAATAAACACCCTTGACGATATTAAAAATCCCACGATAAAATGTTCTTATCTGGAATTATCTAATGAACATTAGAGGGCAAGGGCATAGTTTCACGGAATCTTAGAAGGATCTTTGAGAGTAAATTTACTGAATACTGAGGGTTGCCATCATTTACCAGCATTTGACCAAGCAGAGCGTCACACACTTGAAGATGCACATATCTTCATCTTTCAGTTGGAAGGACAGTATTAAGACAAGTACAAGGTTTTTGTTATGTTCAGCCAGGCTTCCCTGCTAGGTGGGGTTTGGACCATGATTCTACTTTCTCTATGATCACAGTCTCTAGCTGGAAAACCTTGGAGACACAAACACAGAAACCCACCCAAGCCAGTGATAATGTAAGGTAACTACAAGTGTCATTATCTGACGGCTTCTTTTAATGTAAAGCACTTTGAGTTACATGTCATGTATGAAAGGTGCTACACAAATAAAGGTTATTATGATTATTATGATTATTATGATTATTATAATGATTATGAAGATGATGATTATTATTATTACTATTATTATTATTATTATTATAAAAAAACAAAGACTAGAAGACGAGGATTGACTGCTCAGGTTCCCGGAACTTGAATAGGATAAGATAAGATGGAAAGGGTAGGATAAGATGCTTGCTGATGCTTGTGTTTACCAAGCCTCTGAGGACGGTGAAGCCCATGGCAGCTAGCAGCAGCAGTACCAGCAGCAGGTCCAGGGGTCGCCAGATCAGCTTCATGCTCTGAGCATGCTGGGCCTGTGGGTGGATGCAAGTGCAAAAAAGAAACTTTATCATCAAGGTCACTGGCTCGGTACAATACACAGAGTGAGTCTCTATGACTCACTGGTGTAGAGAGGAGTTTCACCTCCATTTTCTTTATACAGCTAATTGGTCAGTTCATGCAGACTCCCAAGACCCCCATGCAGGATTAAAAGCTCATGGTCAACATTGTTTCTTTGTGCGTGCCAACGCTATTCCATTAATGTATCTTTTACTCACATTGTATCCGCCAATGAGTGGTCTGTCCTTGGGCCTGGTGAACAGTTTGATGGCCCCCCACAAAGGCATCAATAGAAACAGAAAGTTGAGCCAGAAAGCAGGACGGATGTCCGATCCATATTTACCTGCCAACGAGGAAGAAAGGGTTAGGGGGGGGGGGGGGAGCTCTACAAGCTTAATTCAAGTTTAAGGACCATACTGGTCTCAAATTGAGTTTCCTGATGATGGTTCACATTTTCAGATTTTTAATATTGTCTCTGTCTCTGGAAAATTGTAGCCGCATGGTGAGAAACTGACCTTGAAATGATCAATTATCAATTAAGGCAATTATCACCCAGGAGATCAGGGTTTGACCTTGCTATGGTTTCTCATCATTAAAGAGTTTTCCAAATCCAAAAAATAGGGGAAGAATAGGGAAAATCGAAAAATGTGAGCGATAATGAAAACGTCGGGGCAATGTAAGAAGCATCTGCTGAGTAGTAATTTGACACCGGTACGGTCCTTTAAGTAATTTTGTGGGGGCTACTTTAAGGTGCTTACACACGTGCAGGATGGACTGAATGCATCTGAGCCAGAAACACACATTAGTCCACATTAACAAAACCTGGAGCATTCATTTCCACACATTCACAATGAGACACGCAGAGATACTCAATCGAATTCATTCAAGTCCAGAAACAAAAACCTCTGAGACACTTTGAACACGAGCATATGCTAATCGCAACCAAAAAACAAAGGGAGAAACCCATTGCCCGCAGCTGAGTTTGATCTTCTGACATTCGTGTACGCGCTTTGAAACACCAACAACAGATGCTCCGACTGCAACTGTCTGATTCCACTTTTTTTTTCCCAAGGATCTGCGGGCGCGGGGTGATTGTATATTCATGTTGGCAGGCTGCGTCATGACACTGATGTTACAAGGTAGTGCAGATGTTCACTGGATTTAGAGTCTCACCTGCGACGATACCGGCGATGAACACGCCCATGTTGGCACAGAGAGAGCCGGCCCAGAACAAGCCCATGGTGCGGTAGGATTTCCTGTGGGGGCGGGGGCGGGTATGAATCACTGCAATCCTAACAACAACAGCTCTGGTTGCCTTTTATTGCAAAATGTCTCGCACTTCTATTACAAAAATAATGGCTTCATGCAAAGCTCCATCTGGAATGAGGGTGTGAGCAGCTCCGGGAGGATCTGATTTCATTCGCGGCACGCAGCCCGAGGTGCTGCACTCCCTGAACTCTTGAACTGAACCGTGTACTTTGTGACTGGCTCTCGAGAATTCTCGTCTTTTCATAGCCCTCTTTTATTTCGGGCAGCTGACTGGAGGGCCAGAGCGAAGAGAGAAGTGGGGTGGGATTTCCTTTCCTTCGATTTCCTTCGTTTATTAACCGGTTCGCAAAAATGACACCAAAGAAGAGATGGAGCGGAGCGAAGTGCTAGGAGTGTGATCATCACTGGGAGAACAGACACTTTCATCTTAACAAATACAATCTTTTCAGGAGCTGAGATTCTCAACGGCAGCGCTTGAGATCGGCAGCAACATCCCGGACACTCAGTTGAATGTGCGGTGTATATTTATAGCTGCATAGAATCCCCAGTGGTGATTTGTTTTCACAGTGTACTCCCTCCTTAAACATCTCCACCAAACTTTGATTTGAGTAGAAAATGGGATGGCGGGTGGAGCTGCACCGACCTGTCTGTTATCCTGCTGATCATCATCAGGTACATGATGAAATGAGCAATGCCGTCCCAGTAGCACATCATGATGGCGTAGGCTGTGCCCAGGTAGGGTTCCCCCTAGAACACAAATATCATATAATATATATCATATAATATAGAATAACATATGTACTGTATTTCTACTTCTTAGTCTGTTTGTTTGCTGCGCTGCGCAACGAGGGCGACCAAATATCCCGATTTGTGCGGTGAGCTATCACTAAATTTGACCATTTGTCCCACATCCTGCATTTCAATTAGCACATGCTTACAAATTAAAATGATTATATGAATTATTTTGGTCTATAAATCCTTATTTCCCAATAGGCTGCATAAAATATCAGCCCATCGCCTTATCTGCTCCTAACGACTCCTCTGGCAGCTCCTGCCAACAGTTGCTATGGTAACAGAGATGCTGCAAAGTTCAGCGTGCGTCCAAGCAGCATTTTCCGGCTGCGAATAAAAGCAAAGAGTACAGAAGAAGGAGGAGGCGAGCGCTGGTGAAAAACATGACGTTTATATGGAGGAAAATACACATGGATTGGGGGTACATCTAGCGAAGCAGCAGAGCGCGTTGTGCAAAAAAACATTTCACACGTGGTGATAATACTGAGCTGAAAGTATCTGATGCGAACTTCAGTGATAAGTGCCCGATAGTCAATGGCAACTGTTGGAAATTCTTTGTTGATGCATGCTCATAAAATACATATGACTGCAAATCAGACTGCGTTGGGTTTAGTTTTGACATTTGCTGACATAAATAATGACAGATAATAGCAGCAGCAAGTAGAAAAGTCATGAGAGAGATAAAAAGCAACATAAAAAGCATCGCTTCATTAACAACTTCCCCTTGACATCTTCAATGTTATTTTATTTTGTATGAAAAGTCAACGTTTGATAAATCTACGTTTAGTTTTTTTATATAATTTGGAAAACATTCACTTTTATTCTTTTATTCACTTTTATCCCCCCCAAAGTAAATATGACATCCTGAATGGTTATGCAGCTGTATTTTCAGGTGACAAAGCATGCCTAGTCTCAAAATGGATGTGGATATCAAACTTTTCTATCTTTCATCGACTCCCTCTACTGGTGTTTGACATTTGAAATATATAATTTTAATATAGTCTACATTTACTTACTGTTTTCTGGTAGAATTCCATAAACCCAGAAAGTATCCCATCATATTCCAAGGCACTTGTTAGGTCAATGATACAAGTAAAGGAGAACTCAGCAAACACTGCAGAGGAGAACACATAAATAAATTACATTTAAAAAAAAGATTTAATTAAAAAAAAGCAAGTTCACATACAGATTTACTTATTTATTTGTTTTGTTCCATGTCTCCACCTCCCCATCCCACCCATACCCCAAACTGCCTACACAAAGTAAATCAATTGCAAACATTCAGGAGTGATTAACGAGTCATTGACAGATAATGAATAAAACTGTTGACGGGAATAATGCTGCATAGGCACTGTATTAATAAAGGATGTTGGATAAGCAAAGAAGAAGAATTACCGAAAGATACAAAAAAATACATATAAAGTAAAAATAATTATAATAATAATAATTAAAAATAAATTAAAACGGGTATACAAGAGTCACAATAAAAAAACATTTGTGGATTAAATATTTCTTTGTAATGTTGTGATTTTGTGTCCCATCACTCAGACACCAGCCTGCAACCTTCACAACCCCTTTTTTTTTTTTTAGTTCTTTGTTGTGAATAGTCTTTTCAAATATCAAATGTGGAATATTTTCCAGCTCATGTCATTCAATTGGTTGCAGAGATCAATGTGAGAATTCATGAGATGTGAAGCAGGTCAAGTCTGTGGAATAAACGTCATTCAGTCAATATAATGACTGTGATGGGAAAGTTCTCTGTCATTATTCAATCTGCTTTATGTCTGAACACTAATAAAAAAATGGCACTGGAGAAGTTTATAAAACTCGTTCTTTAGCCCCTCTCCAGCTCCAGCTCCTTTTCCTCTTTCCTTATCTCACACTCACCTTTTCCTATATTCAACACCTACCTGACTTCAAAATATTCCCCTCCAAGCGACCAGTAATTGATTTCTTGGGCCGTATGGGGAGATAATAATGTCTCCTTGCAGTGAGTGGGTTAGAGGCAGGCTAACACTGCAAGCAGGGGGAAACAGTCTCATCCTTAAATTTGGGAGCCCAGCTGAGCTAAAAGGCCGTCACCTCCCAGCGCAGGGCCACACATACAGATAGTGAGAGCCATGGAAGAGACTCGCAGGGGACCACTTATACCCCAAAATAGATAAAATAGAGTCAGAGAGTTAAATTTGATAAAATACTATAACGGACAGACTTTTCTGTCCTGTTTGAATTCCCTGCAAGCAATTTTGACAAAATCTGCAAAGGATGAACTGGCTTTGCTTTTAATGGTGGAGTAGAAACACTGCATTGATACCATAGTAACACACCATCTAAATTAATTTCTCAGCCAAATGTACATTTGCATTAATCGTATTGTGTCCAGATAGATGGAGAAATGATTGTGTATCATTTGTGGGGTCTTCTGAAGTCACTGAATCTATACAATTAGGCATCATGTGACATGTATATAAATATATAGATACACTAAGGCTTTGTCTAAAAGATAAAATAAACAACTTTTTTACGTGTGTATCTACGACAGGTGAAAGATTATTCTACCCATATTGTACTTTTTATGAAAAAATACATTTGTCTCAAATGGGGGTGGACAGTTGGACAGAAAATTGGAAAAGTTGACATGAAAGCCGTGAAAACACTTTTTTTAAATGTTTCTCAGGTTATTTATCTCAGTATTGAGGAGCGTCCTTGTCAAGGCGTCAGGCGAGATTGTGACCTTGGATCTCTACTAATACCAAGGTTTTAAATCACATCTCTTGTATCGTATCATACCTCCTTATCGGTCCTTTCGCACATGTTACTCACGTGTGCGCGCACAAGCCTATGTGTGTTGCGTGCACAGATATACACAGAAACTCAAGTGTGTAATACACACGCGCACACACATAGGAACGCCCACACACCACATTCACCTGTCCTCTACCAGTGTGTCTATAATCTTCAGGGGAAACAGGCGTATCTCTGGCATCGAACACAGGTACGATAGGAGGGGATTAGGGCGATCACCTCCAGTTCTGTTTAGAGCTGGGTATTGTCTTGGTTTTGGTCTATATCACAATGTGGCAGCTGTTATATTAGGTCACAATGGAGGTGGCACCCTTGGCAGAGAATCCAGAATATACCGGATAGTTTGATTGATATACATGTACAAGTATACATAAATATATGATGGTGGTAGACAGACTTTGCCAGAAATGGCACAAGCCAATTGCAGCTGACAAAACATTGAAAAAAAGAGTTAAAAGCCACACTAAGTATAGTATTTCAGGAGGCCTATAATACACCTATAATCTCCAACATACATTCAAATCTAGAATATTCTGCCTGGGAAAACACATATTGCGCAAGGTTTTTAGCCTGAAGCCTGATGTATAAAGCTTTACCTCTGTTCTATATGTAGAAATATAGGCACCGAGAGGTTTCCTCTGAGCCTGGTCACTCTAAGCAGCTTTCCACGTGTCAGATGAATACACAATGAAAACAATTCATGTTTTCAATCCAACACGGTGAGTCGTCAGAGAGGTTTTTGCAATCCACTCAAATCAGGCCCAAACAATACATCGGGGGGGGGGTCATTCATCTTGTAAAGTTTTCCAGTTTCAGTTGGTTCGGATAATAAAACACAGCTCTATACATTACCAAAGAATAAGACGTCTTTGGGTGGGTTGCCACGGGTGATGAAGTAGTAAAACAGGAATACGACCACTAAGACAGCAACCCCAACCTCCAGGATCACGAACGGCCTGTGACGGGAAAAAGCACAACTGTTATCTGCCAAAAGTCATACCACACCATCTAGACTGTTTGAACGTAAATGATGAACACCCCTGTCCCCTTCTGCCTCACTCCCTTTTAAAATGAGTCTCTCCCATTGGACGGTTCAGTCACTCTCCTCTACATTGTTGGATGGGTGAATGGGGTGGTGTTGGCTGGTGTTGGACAAACAGAGGGAATGGTAATCACCCCAACACCTCGGGTGAGCATCAGGAGAAATAATGCCGACCTTAATTCGCAATATATGTTGATGAATTCTGATGAGATAATAAACTTGTATAATAATCAGATACTGATCAACCTCCTTCTTCTTCCATGCCCACGTCATATCAACATCCATGCACTGTACTATATGTGGGATAGCGCTTCCAAAAGCAGACTAAATGCCATCCCATCCAAGTTAAAAGATTCCAAGAAAAGTTCTGATACTTAGCAGCTGATGGTTATCATTTAACTAATAAAGAATGTATGTATGTACTGTATATATGTATGCATGTATATATGTACGTATGTATATAGCTATGTATGTATGCATGTATATATGTACGTCTGTATGTATGTATGTATGTATGTATACAGTAGATGTATATATGTATCTATGTATCTATGTACATGTGTATATATGCATGTCCTTTGATTATCTCGACAACCGTTCATCCGATCTACTTCACACTTGGTGGGTGTTGGGGACCCAAGGACGTGCAATGTCGAATTTGGTGCAATCAGGACATGACACGTGTGATATTATTAAACTTTGAATAAACAAGCGAACAGCGAGCCGCTTTGCCCTGAAATAAATGTATTACGTAGGCCCTTGAGAAACACTGTACTGTATTTCCACTGTGTTTCTCACCGCGAGGCGCCGCGACTTTTACGTTTGCAAGCCATACGTGCAGCAATTCAAGTCAGAGTGTGAGGTTGTTTGAATGAGCGAACAGGCATGTTCTGAACGGGCACAGCACTCGTGATTCTGATTTTCGATTTTGTATTGGTGTACATTCATTAATCACCCTCACTTTTAGGAGGCACACTTCCCCGGTTACCCACCCATTGACTCCCACTGTAAGATGGCTTTCGTCCCAAAGGCCACAGGAACCCACAAAAAGCAAGTTGTACCAGTGTCCTCAGAGCATTTTAAAGAATGAACCAACCAGGGACAGAGGTGTGCAGAAGAAATAAGCCAAAGTCAGTTTGGTTCAACACGTCCGTCCATTTTTTTGGACAAATGTGCCACAAGCCCGACAGTGGCAAAGATGAATGTGCTCAAGACGTCTTCGGGTAAACCAAATGACTTTCTTGCAACACGTACAATGCATGGACACA
>NC_137193.1:43127509-43555009 GCF_960531495.2 Zeus faber
GTGACAAATAAACCTCTTGAATCTTGAATCTATATTCATTCCATTTAGTCACTCGGAGCAGTATTGCAAAATAAGATGATAAACAATGTATTTTACAGATAATTAAGTGTAGAATCAGGAAAAAGGAAACATAAAAATAAATTGGCATTAGAAGAAAGAGAAAATAATTGGCAATATACAATAAACAATCAACCAAAAAAAATACAATAAACCGGTGAAAACACACACATAAACATCTTTGTTATATCTCAGTGTGCCGGCACAGCCACAACGCTTCAGCGGGCCACTCCTTGGGCCACATACACACAAAATACATCAAAATGACCAGCTCGATGCAGAAGGGATTTTGTCATGCAAACATATGTTAACATATTTGGGAAATTACCCAAATTGTCACACACACACACAGACACACACACACACACACACACACACACACACACACACACACACACACACACACACACACACACACACACACACACACACACACACACACACACACACACACACACACACACACACACAAGGGATTTTGTCATGAAAACATATGTTAACATATTTGGGAAATTACCCAAATTGTCACACACACACACACACACACACACACACACACACGCGCGCACACACACACACACACACACACACACACACACACACACACACACACACACACACCAGGCCAGTACACTTTTGGAATTCTATCAGGAATGATTTTTTCTACCGTTGCTATGGATACCATGCAATTGTGATGAAGTGTAGCTGTCAAAGGTGTGATGGTCACTCGTCACATCTCATTTGCAGTTCAGGCATCTTCCGCGCACGGTTGGTGCAGAGTGGTGTGGATGCACCGCTCAGCGTGTACATGTGGAAAAGCGACATAACTTGGCCTCTGATGAATGCGAGTTAACACACTTTTCTGATCTTGTACTCGTCGACAGGTATGTTTCATGGTGCAAAAGATCAGATCAGACATTCAACAAGTTCTAGATCATCAATGTGAGCTTGTAACTCTGGGAATGTACTGTGATATAGATGTTAAAAAATAATGTTTGGTTAGACTCCATCTGGAGCGTCCAATGTCAATACTCAAATCAGTACTTGCTGACTTTAAGTTGATAATTAATTCAGGGTGAATATTTTGCATCAACTTCTCCAATGTTGATATACGACACTATCAACCGACAGTTGATAGGAGTTCTATAAATATAATACCACTCCCCGAATCTGAGGCATTTTGGCTGGATCAGTCGGTCTGTATCTATTTTTGGACTTATTGAAGTTCATCGTGGAGAACAGCTTCTCACATCCATAGATGTACGAGAAGTGGTTTGGATCCTGCAGTTTCAGATTCAGGTTGTTCAGCTCTTTTGTCATAACAGCTAAAAATGCAAGGTCCATCTCCCACATGCTAATACCAAGCTCAGAAAACATGCGGTCTACCCTCCTTCACGAAAGGCCTCGAGAACCTCTTCAGAACACTGTCCCCACCGCTGGGTTGTAGTACAAGACATCGCCATAAGCTGCCTCAGTTTCCTCCAAAAAGGGCCGAGCTGGCGGTGCTGCAGGCGCCTTGATCCAATGTAATTAGAAATTGGAAATTATATACTGAAATGAATGTGCAATTATCACATTATTAACATTATAATAAAGATGAAGACCCAGGTCAAAAATGGTAATGGTAAAGGTACTGTAAGTTTCAACTTTTTATTGGTTATAATAAAAATATCTGAGAATTCCCGTGTGAAATTCAATAAAATAATTGAAGGGGGGTAAGATCCAACAAATGTGAAGCTAACTTGGCTAGTATTTACTGGTATTACAAAGTCAAAATAACCCAGCCCGTCAGTGATTAAATTGTGGGTTAGACAAGGTGTGACTTAACATGATTACAAAATCAAATTCAATGGATTGGTATTCCATGTGACTTGTCCTGTGTATTTCCCTCCACACGGTGTGTGTGTGTGTTTGTGTGCGTGTGTGTGTGTGTGCGTGCGTGCGTGTGTGTGTGTGTGTGTGCGCGTGTGCGTGTGTGTGCGTGCGTGCGTGCGTACGTGTGTGTTTTGACCTGCGTCTGCCTGGCTTTTGGGGTTCTGTGTGACGTCACAGCAGCAGCGGAACTATCCTCTTTGGTCTTATTCAAAATGGCAGCGTCTCAATCAGGAAGTGGAGGAAACAACTAAGGAGAGCGAGTTGGATAAAAAACGACATTTCCCCCCGTAACTCGAGGCAGGCAGTCGGTGAAAAAGGAAAGCGCGTACGTGGATTTCGGATTAAAGACAAGAACCGTATAAATGGTGAGTGTAATTTGACGTTATGTTGATTGAAACGCGAGCGAAGCGGCAACCGCTATTTACTAGATGCGCTCAGGGCAGCCTCTCCTAGGAGCGTGCGTTTTAAGTGGCGGGGTCCGCCGGTGGTGCGGGGCATCGGTTGTGAAAATCTAATCCTTGATTTTTAGTTGTTGTTTTTTTTTTTTTTTTTAATATATACTCCATATCAGCAAAAGTAAGAAAGGTGGAAAGACAATATATTCTCGCCAAAGTAAGCAACTCTTTTATTTTATTAAGCCGACGGTGTGTCCGAACCTGTTTATTCGGCCCTGGTACATGTTCGTAAACAAGGAATTGGTCTCGCCGAGCGTTTGTGCGCTTGGACGCAAACAAATCACATAAAAAGCTAAACTGTCCAAAATGGACACAAAAGAAAAGCACATTTACATTCACAAACCTTGTTAGAGCCACATGGCACAAATGAAGGCAATATTGTTGACAAAGTGTCAGTAACGGCGGGGCAAATACAAATACATTCTGTACAGGACGAATACAAATGTACGAATACATAGTACAGTAGTGGATAATAAGGTCTTGATTGTTAGGATTGTATTACCAAATTGTTACAACGTGTACAGTGGCTCAGGACTTTACGACGCAAATATATTCCATTTAGGCAATCGTAATTCATCAATAGACGTTTCCAATTCATTACGTGTAAACGATACAGGGGAAGTCTTGACGCCGGTAAGACCGTGGCTGCGAAAACAAGCGCACCCAGAGACGGCGAGCTGGCGAGTGGGTCCCAGATATGCTAACCCAGCTAGCCTAGCCTAATTATCCTGGGGTTAAAAAAATATGTATATTTGTCTCCTAATAAGCTAACGTTGTGCTCGGTGATATTCGATGGGTGGTTGTTTCCTTGTTTCCTTTGAGAAATTATGGCCGGACAACGTTGGCTCGCACGACCACGGCCAACCAAGGTTATCTTACGTCGTCCGACGAGCTAACAGTTCACACAGTACGAGCTAGCTAAGGGCTAGCCGTGCTTTCTTTGTGTGTACCAACCGTTGTGTTTTTTTATTCTTTATTGCCAGTTCTGTGCGATTTTCATTAATGGAACAATCAACGTCCAATAGACTTACGAGAAACACAGGACAAACATTCCAACACACATCAAAACGAAGAATAAATGCAAAGAATACTTCTCACAGACTGCTTAATCCCTTTTTTCTTTTCTTTTCTTTTTTTTTTTTTAAACAGAGACTGCATAGTAATCGGGGTTATAAACGTTCTGCCTGTGCAAGCAATGGGTTCTACGGGTCAGCTATAAAGTTTGGGATACCGTGCGCACTTTTCGTTTCACCTCAGCTCGGTTAAAAAAAAAATAATAATAATTGAAGCGCTGCTTCTCATAGGCTGCTAGGCTGCAACAACACCCAGGTGTAAAAACCAGACAGAGGTTAGAGGGAGATCAACATATTTCCATTCTTTAACATGACCATGACGCGCTCTGCAGTGTTTACCCAGTCTGCAAGGGGTGCAGGCAGACCTTTCAGAGGTGATGGGTCACCAACTACATACAACACTAGGTGTAAATGGTAGACTTGCCCAATGACCAATCTTCTATTCTCATGAATATGAATATCTTCGGACATGAACATAGAAGGTGGATTATGGTACCCGTCTCTAGTCCTTACCCTAAAGAATCTTGGTGGGGTCTAGTACACTCTATTCAGAATTTTAAACTGAACCAGTCTAGTGGGACCATAGTGGCTTTGAAGTAGAGGAGCTAAATATAAAAAAACCAAAACGCTACAGACCCTTGAAATGTGACTCAAAACCTCTGCATGAGATAATTTGGGATTACGCTCTCAAAAATATGCTCTAAATCCTAACCCTAAGTGAGAAATGGCTTAAGTGTTGGCTTGTTGTTGTTCTTCCACCCACTCCCAAGCAACTGCATAGTAATGCAGTTTCTAGTTGTAGCTGGTGTTTTTCTTGTTGATATAATTAAATATATACATATCATATGAGATAAATATATATACCTTTACTATATACACATTATTTACATTATTCACATTGTTCATATTTATAATGTGCAATTATTCTTATGACGGTCATCATTTATATATCAATAATATATATATATATATATATATATATATATATAACCTGTAATTATCCTGTGCAATTCAATCTCTGCCATTATCAACTTTACAGTGCAATATTTTATCTGTAGTATTATTGTACACACCATGTGTGTATTACAATCATTTGTCCAATTACACTGTGAGATGGTCCATCATGGCCATATCTGTATAAGTGAAAGTTTGTGTGTATGTGTATGTAGTTTCTATTTAATCTTACTTATTCTTCTTTATTTCTCTTTTCCTTACTTTTGACTCTTGAGCTGCTGTTACAAGTGAATTCCCCTGGTGGGTGATTGATAAAGTGTATCTTATCTTGATACTGCTCATGTTACTTGCTTCTGGTTTATGTATGAATAGCACTACTTTACACTAGTGCAGTATCCATTGTTTTTTCTAAAAACATCACTACATCTACATCCCTCCTCAAAAAAACACTAATGTCCTTTTTCTGGCACAAAAAATATTATGGCCTTTTGTGCCCACATAGTCTGAGAGCAAGAAATTACTATTCTACTTTTGTCCAAGTGTCACTTTTTTTGTTCTGAACCATGGGATGTTAGAAAGGTGAATGACCTGAGAGGTTTTCGTGTGCAGAATGCAGATAAATTAACCATTAAACCTTAACCTGTGTTCACAACATTTGCTTTCCATATTTTATTTGGCTATCAAAGTGTTAATGACAAGGAAACAGTCAAGAACAACACATTTATGAAAAATGAAAAAACAATTTGCTCTTTTTATGTTTGTCCTCTACCTGCTGACCACAGCCTTTTTTCCAGGTTGGAAACTTTAAAAATCTTGCCTCATAGTCTACTTATCTACCTTTTCCATCCTGGAACTCATTATTACAACCTTTCACACAACACCAGCGCACCATTTCACAAATAAAAGGATGCAAACGCATGAGGCCCACACAGACAATGCTCTGTTGACAAAATACCAAGAAAATGGCAGTTACAACCAAAATGCACTTTGGTTATCGTTAGTTTGAAGTCATCGGTCATTAACCAATTGGCCCTATTAAGGCGTCAATAGGCAAATTCCATTTTTTTTGTTAAATGATTAATGCCAGCCTTCTAGAATATAAATATTAGATAGATGGATACTTTATCCATCCCTTGTGGAAAATTGCAGTGTTTACAGCAGCACAATAGGAAACATAGATCAAATGGCAATACACAATAAATCTAAAAATGTACTTAAAAATCGCAATTATATAATAAACCTAAAAATAAACAATTGACCGTGAAGTCCATGAATCATTCTCATTAAATCTCATGAATGTTTCTGCTTGGTAGATCATCAAATTTAGCAGATGAGGGTTGTGGTATTTGTGCTTTTGCTGCCCTATGAGAGCCAGTCATTCATTTTTTTCTGCAGATTGCTTGGCTTTGTGTTGTAGAATGCCTCTAACCTTTCCATAAAAATGCACAGGTTTATTGACATGTATTTATTATGTTATACACTTGAGTATGAGTGCTGTGTTAGGCCTGCCTGTACTTGTGTAATGGGGGGGAATTTGGCTCTAGTATTGCACTGGGGGCTGTAAGGTTTTCTCATGTTGGGAACGTGTAAGATGGACAATGCCACTGGAACTTGCTGGTTTATTAATAAACTTATATGTTAAGAAACTTATCTGTTAAGAAAAAAACAAACATTCATGGCTCAAGTAGTTTCAGCTAGTTGGATAGTGAGCGACATGAAAGGAATGAATAGGAATGCTCATAAAACTCTGTCCTGTTCTTTTTCCCTCCAACAATTTCCACTGTTTAGTTTTCAGTGTCTATATTGCCTGCAGCTAAGGCTAGTCAGTCGGGCCTAATGCAAGCCTTGACACAAGTTGCCATGGTGGCTGGCTATTTTTCCAATTATATAATTTCCCCCTTGTTGGAGAACACTTTTCACTGATTGCAAAGTGACATGCTGCTTCTCTTCCAGGGTGCTGTCACTTTTAGCGCTTTGAGCCCCAGAGATGCTCACGCCCCAGTGTCACGTACTGTCTTGTTCTTGTTGCAGCCTGGTTTCTCTCCCCCGGCGTCCACTAGGTTGTAATAGCACTATACAGGATATTTAACTATTGGCGTGTCAAACAGAACTACAGCCTTAAAACCATACATGCCTTCCCAGCAACCCTGGGGCAACCTCCCTCCTGGCTGGTCCACAGCACAAAACACTAAAGCTACTGGATCAATAGCCGTCTGTTCCCTCTGTGGCAATATACGAAGAGCGGAAAAAAGGCTTCAGAATAAAATGTATCTTTTGTCCAGTTTCTGTTTGGTCATTGTCTTTTAATTTCATGAAAATACAAAAAATGGAAAGACCATGTAATTCCGATACAATTTGTCATCTAGTTTTTGTCAATAAATAAGAGGCCTCGAGAGAACAGTGGTTAGCTGATGTGTTTTTAGCAAGCTGTATTCTTACTCTTAGTAAGTCACGTGCTCATCCACAAATTTAAGATAATCACAGCATAACATTTGCTTGAGAACATTGTGTATATATTGATGAGTATATGTATTTATGAGCGTTATTATCCACCCTACTCTGCTCATGGTGAGTCAGTACATTCAAATACTTGAAAGGTACACTGATATGGCTTTAGACTGATGTCACAGGTAGAACTTATTTTTGCTTGATGCCTATTCACCTAATACAAATGAAATGTTTATGTAGATTAAATGTTTGTTTCACCACCCGGTCATCAGTGCCCACCAAGAAATAAAAGACCATGCTCAATGATTTGGAACTTAAGTTTTCTAAATAAATAAATGAAGACTGCATGTGGGGCTTGGTGAGATATTGTTATAATACAGGTACTCCTCACTTAATGACCTACCTGTTAAACGACCGTTCTGACTTATGACCAGCTCTCTGACCAGTCGGTATTGTGCACTGCGTACAATACCGTGGCGTCTCAGCGTCAAGCATCTCATCCCGCATCACCCTTTATACACTGGATATATCTCATCGAGCATCACCATTCTCAGTCTGGTTCGTGCAGTCTGTCAGTATTCACTACACTAGCGTTTGCAATCGCCACGCCCCCTTACCGTGAAATAACACAGACCCTCGCTTATCAACCAATTCACTTAACGACCTGGTCCTAGGAACGGAACTCGGGCGTTAAGTGCGGAGTACCTGTATCAATATTGTGCTATGGGATTAGACATCGTTTGCAAATTACATAATATTGTGATGTATTTAATGTAGTCTCTAAAGGCGACATTTCTTGTATCTAAACGCAGTCATCTGTAAAATAGTGATAATGATATTTTTGTATTTGTCAAATGTCATATTTGATTTTGTCAACGTCGACCAACCCTTTCTGAAAGCATAGCGCACAAGGGAGAGAATGAATTTGAAAAATAAAACTCAAAACCCATGATATGGACATATTCAATATTGGAAGTCATACCTTAAACTATCTATCATTAAATTAGGCCTGGCAGCAGTAGTTGCAAGTTGAAATAATAGCGTGATATACTGTATATTATTTGCATCAAATCAAACTGTGATATAAACGTTAGAACATATCGCCTGACAGCTCATAGTATCACACAATAAATCCTATCCTGTCCCGTTGTCACCATGAGGGGCAACACAGCTGTTGATGTGGTTCTATATAGTGACTACAGACGCAATAAGATAAAGCATAGACCGCCTCTTTGAGACAACCCTGACCCCCCCCACCACCACCGCCGCTGCCGTTATAGTCACACAAAGACCCAGGTCTTGCACCCCTCCACCCTTTTCTCTGTGCCATGCTTTTTTTACATAATGCTTCCTTCTCCCACTCTCATCACCTTTGCCCCCCCCCCTGCTTCTCTCCCCTCTCCAATTGGTGTCAGTGATAAATCTGTTTTATAGCCTGTAGGTTGATTGGAGTGAGCGTGAAATGTAGAGTGAAGGATGCTTGTGATGGGGTAGAATCAGGATGACTGAAAGGCTGAACTATGTCCTTTACTTTCCTGGAATCTGACCTTCATTAGTTAATGTCTTAAATATTTATACTCAGTCAGTAGATTATGAGACATAGTGCGAGGGACAGTTTTTGGAAACAGAGTGACTTTAGTTTTCTCTTAACTCTGGAAATAAACAGATTGGACTTAAATGATGAGCTGTTTTAGTTTCCCATGTTCCAGCTAGTGTCCAGAGCAGAGATAGTGGCTCATCTCTTGAATTTGTTTTTGTATAATAAAAAAATACTGCAATCATACTTTCAGTTCCACGCTTGACTTGAATGTTATGTCATTATTTCCAGAAGAGTTCCATGGCACATATGTGTTTAAAACTACATGTTTGACAACTGTGTCCTTTGAAACAACATTTGAACTCTGTGGGGTTTGCAATTGATAAGTGTACCTAATATGAATTATAAATTACGTAACTTTAGATATAGGTTTCTTGTGTGTTTGCCGCAAAGTTACTGCACTGGACTGGGGCTGCCAATGGAGAAATATGCAATGTGTGATTACTATGGTCAATTTCAAGAGATTTTGTCACGTACGTATGCATACGGTCATACATATATGCAGTGAAATGTCATGACACCCAGTGATTACGCACAATAAGATCTATTATCTCTTAAAATACTAAAATGTGCGTAATCCACACGAGGTGCTCATGAAGGTGGCCAAAAGGGGTGGAGCCACAATCGCGATTCTGGGTTCTATAAATATATAATATAATTAATTGTCTGTGTTGTATTAAATACACATTTAAATCCTCTTAATGGAACTTACCTTAACTTACCTTGTTGTATATTGTGATGACGTTATGACATGCAAATGCAATATCAGTGCAACAGCATCCAACTGTCTTGCCAGGAACATTTTAAATGGTAATTACAACTTGCAAATATAGATTATAATTACGAGGATTTACCTCATATGTTAGAAGTCCACAGCTGATTGGATAATAATTACACTTGTAAGCTGAGTATGGACAGTGCAATCAGTGATTCGGCTATTACAAATGTTGTTGCCCTTTGTAGTTTGTATATTGTCCATCTTCAATTCATGACACTAATGGAAAATATGATACATTGTGCAGCCCTAACTGGCAGCATTAGAAGGATTCTGCCAGAATGGGCATTTCTTACTGAGAGTGATTTTGGCCAGTACTGGTGGATACGTGGTCTCTCCTACGCCACATATTACCACTTTTCCACTGCATGAAAAACACCTGCTAACATCTGGCTTTTGTCTTTAGTGGGAAAGGTTACACCCGGCATTCAGTCCCAGGTTTTTATAGTCACAGGTTATCATCAGCTCCAGCTTGGATCAGACGTGAGGAAAACATGACACTCGAATACACACGCAAATTTTCACCTCTTTACCGACGTGATGCAACGCACTTTGAAGTTCTGGAGTTCTGAAGTTCCGAATAGACTGGAATATCCTGATCATACGATCATTTCATAGTCAATTTAGCATCCAAAAGCAAAACTAGAAGTTATTGACTTTCTTTTTTGTTCTGCATGGGACCATGAAATATCGCAGATGGTGTGCGGGGTCCTGTCAAAGGCCTCAACTAAGCTCACTTGCCGAGGTTGAATTGTCGTAGAAGATTTTTATTCAGTAAAGTTTTCATTTTAACATTGTGAAGAAAATCTAAAGGAATTAATCAGTTTTATCTTAATTTTTTATTTATGTTTGAAGGCAACCACCGAAGTGTAAAATTCAAAGTGTTGTTTTCATTGTTTCAGATTGCATTGACGAAAATGGCAGATTGTTGAAATAAATGATGATTAACATCGTTGATAACAGTTGCAGTAAATCATAAACCTAAAGTTTGTGGCGCTGCAGTGATTAAATGCTACACAGAACACTGCAGCTCCTTATGATAGTTTCCAACCATGGAGGGATAGGGCCTTTGTTTATAATAGAGCCCTAACAACCAGAGTATGGTTCTTTGTGAGAAAATTTTAGTCTGTGAAATAGCCTATATCCAGGCTATAGCCTCGACATTAATGCTTGCTGCTTGCCCGGGGCAAGTAAACTCTGTCCGGGCAACTTCAATCCCTCGTGCAGTGTTTTGAACGGACAAGTAAAAAAAAAAAAGTATATCTGTGACGTTATCTGAAAATAAACTGTGTGTTGTATCGCTGAAGCAGAGCTTCAGCCGAGTATAATTAATCGTGTATTTGCCCCCCCCCCCCCCCCCTTACATAAATGAAGACATTTCCACCATAAATTGATTCAGAAAATGCATAAATTGGTGCAGAAAAATTTGCCAGAATGCAGGAAATGAAGTGTTAGATGCTCAAAATTTCCTGGGGGAGATCCCCAAGACCCCCCCGCTTAATATGTCACCCCCATGTTCAAACAAAACCTACGCCACTGAGCGAGGTGGAGAAGTGTTCTCAAATAGGTATTGCCTGAGACCTGAGTCCGCCCCTGGGCTGAGCCACACTCAAGATGATTATTCAAAGTTTTTAATCATATTTTGAACTTCTAACTTCAAAAATAATAAAAGGTGCTAAACAGAGAATCAATTATTTTGTAAAAATGAATTAATATTATATCCATGTCATCCATGCTGGCATTTCACTGGCGTGTTGTGACCATTTTATTTACATTAAAGGGTTGTCACACCTTTCTATATTCTCACTTCAGCATCTGAATTGGGGCTGTCACATTTTCATAGTACGGGATTGTTATTATAGGGTTAACACTATAGAGAGTAAAAGGCACGTTTTATACAAAACTACTTTACAATGAAATTAAAAATAAGACAAGAAGTAGGTGCCTTTGAGAATTTACCATAGCTACCTTGTGAAACCAATTATCAGATTTGGAACTGTCTGATTTGGTTAGAAGTGTCAGTTAGAAGTGAATTTGTTTAACCCAGTAAATTAACACAAAAGTAAATTTGAGTTTAACAGTTGACTGTTAAACTGCTTAACTTAGCTTACATTAGCTGTGTTAGTTATTTACTTTGACTTGGGCATGCAGTGATGAATGGTGATCTCGAAGATGCTGAAACATGTTGGATGTGTTGGACCCTACACACAATGTTTGGTGTTCCAAAGGAAGGGCCATCAATACCGATACATTCAGAAATCATTATTACTCAAACAACGCACTTAAACATTTCATGGTTTAAATGTAAAAGCATATCGTGACCATTTTTTTAAATGGCCAACCAATTTCTACTGCGCAGCACCTGATTGACTACTGTCTGTGTGATTGAAATGGGATACTACAAAGTCTGCTTTCTACACAATTAGATGGCTGGTTAGCCAGCTATAAATGTCTGACATTGTTGTTCACTAGATTACCGTGTAACAATTAATTTGTTTGCAAGTAATTTTTTATCAAGTAATCTAGCTGTCATCGTAAACAACTACAAAGAAAAAGGAAAACGGGGATTAGCCAAATAGTTAACAGACTAGCACTGTCAAAGACTTGTGACCATAACCTTAGCTGACCCATCAGCCCTCAACCCAGAGCTGAGTTGAGATAACGGAAAGATAACGGAGACATGTTGGCACTTGTCTCACATTCAGATCCTGCTTTCTACAGCAGCAATAGACTTTTAAGTCTTCCTCACTGAGCACAGTGTTTTAGTGGGTTAGTTGTCGGTGGCTATTCACTGTAACAATAGTGGAAGGAGAGGCTAACATCTCCCCTTTCCTGGACAGGATTTCTGTGTTACACCCAGATGTCCTCCAACTAAAGCAATCTCACATTTTTTGCTTTTGGGTTTTCCAGGTTAAGCTGGAACAGAAAGACACTAAGGGGCAGAATTGTCTTCCTGATTCAGAGAATATGGCGCAATACTGCTCTCACCCCTGCCTAATGAAGTGAAATAGGTTGAAGTGGATCTGTCTATAATGAATCTACAGAGTCTGTACTTGTAGCAGAGTTTCCGTTCGAAAAACTTGGTGCTGATCAATGTGTCCTGGAAGATTTCAATGTCCCAGACGAATGGGAGAGATTCTGGTCAAATATTATTTGTGTTTATTGAGCTTAAGAACAATTGCAAGCAGGTTATATAAAGAACAAAATCATGAAGGCACGTAGATGTATAATATTTTTTATTGAATATTTAGAATTAAGATAAGTCCCATCAGTTAACACTATTTTAACATTGATGAAATATTACGAATATTACTACTCTTTGTGAACAATACATAACACATACAGCTGCTTTAATTAACATTTGACTTAAATACAATTTTGATAAAATCAAAAACATGGCAAGTAGGTCAAAATAAATTGTACAGTTTGTGGTGTTATCCGTCTTCGTTGGGATCTCTCGTCTACATATTTTACACAACAACATAGTGGATATTTACCCTCTGCTTTGGGTCAGAACTGAAATATCCCAAAAAACACGAAAATTTAGAGGTATGTCTCCCTGTTGTCGACGATACATCATCTTTCTGCTTCTCTGAGTTTTGGATGCTGTCGCTCCTTCTCCGCTCTGTGTGTTTACAAGCGCAACCAGTGGGCGAGGCTTATTTCAACATCAACAAACGTGATTGGTTAGACTTCAAAGGTCAGCCTTTGATCGTCCAAACGGATTGCCTTAGTGTTGCAACTTGCAGAATGCGGAAACGGAACTTGTTCAAACCCTTTCTGAGCAGATCTGCAGAATTTTTTATAAAAATATTTTATTTTGACATTGAGGGGAAAAAAATTGTTGATCGTTATTGTTGTATCACCCAGCACTAATTCAAATTGGGCTTAGAGGGTATTTTCACCGGACATTATGACCGAAGAGATTTTAAATATGTCGGACCTCAACAGATTTTCCCAGTCAAAAACCGGCAATTACCAGGTAACAGAAACTCTGAGGCCTGCAACAGCTTGTAGCTGTTACATGCCAACCGAATAAATGAACAATAAGGTACAATTCAAATAAATCTTTTTAGGCAGCATCGGGCAGATGCTCTTCTATGTTCTATGTATTTTTTTGGCGTTTGTCTGGTGTTCTGACTGACTGACTCTTGAGTTACTGTGGATGACCGGTGCTTTTTGGGCACTGCAAGGCAGGCAGCCAGAAGCCTCAAATCAGGGTCAGGCTGGGTGAGAGGCAGAAGCAGACACCATGGGCTAGCCCTGACAGGAGGCAGGAAGGGAGAGTGGGGCTTAATACAGGGAAACTAGGCTAAGTTTGCCACAGAAGAAATGAGAGAGAGAGATGGAAAAGAGAAGGATGGGTAGGGATAGAATTAGTACTAGACACTTTGGCACTGTTGTGTAAAATCTGTTGTTTCAAATAGCGGTATCAATACTGACAACTTAGCTGTAGGATGTTTTTGAATGTCCGTCGTCAAAATCGGTGTGCTCGGAATGTGCTCACAGCGGATCGCAAATCCCTGGCCTCCCAATGCACACCGTTGCTGGCGACCCATTTATCATTTTTTTATTTTTTTTTATCTGTCTGAGAGAACAACGCTATCTACGATTGACTAACTGGTGGACTCCTCTGATATTAAGTTCTTCACTGACATGACACCAGTCTCCGGTTGAAATTGCTCCAAAGCGATGCTGCATTCATGGAACCCGGAAAACTGTCTGCTACCACCATAAGTAGAGTTCAGGCCTTGTTTTACCATACATATGTTAACTAAGCTAAAAACTAAAACTAGGTGTGGAAAAAACATTTTCCTTAAAACTAGACAGAAAAAACAAAAACTAACTGAAACTATGTTGTGTACTTAGAAAACTAACTAAAATAAAAATATACAGGAAATGTCTTGAGTTTTAGTCTTTTTTTCTAGTCAACAGCTTGTTGTAACGGCTAATAGTCAAATTAGCCGTTACAATACAATAACCAGTTCTTATCTTTGTAGAGAGAGAGCATTTATAATGGGCATGGCCCAGACCTTATTTGGTGGAGGGCTGCTTTTAAATGGAAAGATGCAAATGCAGATGTAGTATCTTTATTTCTCAAAATATGATCTATGTTTAAAAAAGCGCTAATTAACTTAATCTTATTTTCTGTTCAAGCATTACTTCAAAATTGTGACGTCTTCCTTTAAAATAATACGGCACATTGTTATTTCTGTAAATTGTCTATTTATTACTAAAGCATTTTTCATTTGAGTCTCAGCCAACATATCGTTGTAGTCGCTGCAAACAAGCCATGTGGCTCACTGCCAGAGAGCACAAGCATATTTTACAGTTGCGTGTAGATGCCTGACAATATTCTCCTGAAAGGCAGGTGGTGCTGTGCACAAACCAGCAGGGGAAACTGAGAGAACTGCTGTAAACAATACAATAAATTCCTGAGGGAAGGATATGAATAAAAAGAAAAGACCCGTAAAATTGAAATAAAGTGTTAATTGTATGTATAGTTATTGTAGTCAGTGCAAGGTTTAGTCGGGAGTCTGTGTCAGTGTAAACATCACAAAGAACTCCTGAGGTATTCAAATAGTCTAAAACTTTGGACAGAGACGGCCAATCAGCTTCCATGAATTTAACGCCATCTGGTTATTTTTGAGGTCAAGCATGGATGAACGGTACAGATTGTACCTGCGGAACTCTTCTCACAACCTTCCTTTGGAATGCACCCATCTTGAATTACCTGAAGCGCACAGCACGGAGTTCCAAAAAAATGGGAGGTGCACTTCCTTGCGCAAAACTCCTGTGCGGCGCCTCGAGTGAGTGTCGCAATGGCGCCATTTATGGCGCGCGCACTAAACGACACTACTGCTGCGACGACTATAAACCAGGCTTAATGCAGTTCAAATGGATAAAATATGTGTGATGCTCCTAAATTTTGTGCTGGTGCTCCTTAAAATTTTCAATAGAGAGCACCAGTGCTACTAGTGGAAAAAGTTAGTCTGGAGCCCTGTGGAGCAACAAGAGAGATCCAAATCAGCTTTTGTTTGTCATTATCCTGGTGTCCTTCCCAAAGAAATGAGATGACAGGACAATGGGGGGGCTAAGTGGATCCTTCTTTCTTTGAGGTCGTTGGCCTTTGATCTATCTATTCCTGGTGGGCCGTGGCAGAAGGAGCAGTTGGTGTCTGGTTAGATGAGCGTCACCAGGCCACCATAAGCCAATTGTATGTGTCGTCTTTGGCAGACTTCTCTCTCTGCTCTCCCCTGTTCTCTTCGCCTGTGCCCTCCTTTTTCCACCACCACAAAGGCCTCTTCTGCCCAGTTCCCCCTCCATGAATAAATCTCAGTAATGTCTCATTCAGCTCGCGATTGTGGTCACAGGGATATTAATCATGAAGGTTGAGATAACACTGTACAAGCCTTGTTTCTCTCAGTGCAGCTCGATGATGATCTAGCTAAGATGAATCGTTATTGCTTTAAAAATATAGCTTTTAACCCTTTGCTTGATAGGCCTAATAACTCAAGTGGCCATCGTGGTTGTTAGCTGTAGTCCTGTGTGTTGTCCTAGTCCAGAGACACAGCTTGATAAATATTTGAACAGGCGAAATGCAGTAACAGCAGCCTCTTAAAGCGCAATTTGTTTCCATTCCCAAGCTTTTGATAAGACATCCGATCATCCTCTCTATCCAGTGCCATTCACTTGCCTGCTCACAGCTTCTTTAGGATGCTGTCTAGTGGTGAATGGCGCGCGTGTGGCTAATGTCAATGTGCTACAGTATGCGTGTGCATGGAGGTGCGCAAGGACCTTGTGTGTCGAAAAAGGTACCATTAATAATGCAGGCAGTTTTGAATGACAGAGCCCAGTGTTTCTAAGGGAAGTAAGTTGTTCCCTTTATCAATATTTAATCACCACAGCTAATGAATCCAGCTGGTTATCTAGGGCGTCATAACCAACCGTCAACCTCCCCGCTGCTCTGGTAACACAGCTGCATTGATCCCGATTACTTACGATGGAACTGTGATTGTTAATGAGTGACGTGAGTGAAGAGTTGCAGTGGACATTGTCAGTTGTAGATAAGTTCGCACTTCTGAGGAATAGAAACCTATACCAAAGAGAGAGTGTGTGCGTGCGTGTCCAGTCCTTGCTTCAATGTGCTGATTCTGAGAACACATAATGAAGATGAAGTGCAGCTACGCATAAAAGGATTTTCTGTCTTAAGAAGGATTTAATGGAGAAAGGAGAAAAGGCTGTGAGGAACGGCGTCCCTCGGACTAAGAGAATACATGAGAGAGGTGCTGGGGCTGTCAACAACATGACACGCTGAGGTCTAAAAAAAATGCTTGGTCTTCTTCCCTTGAGCTTAAATTTATAATCAGACGGAATGCATTCCTGTATTGGACAGGTCTACCTCCTGACCTCCAGCAGGGGAATTGGAGGAGACTGAACAGGGGGAAGACAGTATTTGATCTCCTGTCTTGTTTGATTTTAGAAATCCTTTTTCCCCCCATCTCTTACACTTACACTATACTATCATATAAATGTATGTGACAGTAAAGCAGTTGGATACCCTGTCTCTATACTGTGTCTGTAGAATGAAACTAGGTCTACATTATGTTGTGGGCGAGTGACACATGGAGGATTTCCTCATTGAATTTCTGCTTGTACGCTCATGTGCATTTTATGAGCAAAAGTGGGCACACGAAGCAGGATGGTGTTCCTCCTCGTGAGCGCTTAGCCGTGACTTAGCGGCTTATGGAAGTCACACTTCTTTGGATGACCTCCATGTGCTCGCTGTGAGCAGTGCTCCAACTACACTTAAAGAAAAAACTCTGGTTCTTGTAGGGCTGTGCCCGAGAATTTTGTGAGTCGAATCTGATTTGGCTGTTTAATGCGAATATTATTATTACTTATTACTATTCGCCGCCGGCAGGTCGGTGGGGGATGGGATGGGATTTCCTCTTGCTACAGGAAAGATAGACGGTCAGCATTTTGCGTATCTGTCTCTCCCTCCGGCGGTACAGACGGTGTGCGAGCCAGCGATGGGCGCATCAAAACTTTTTATTTTAAGTCTCCTTACGGGACGAAACATGTGGGTTTGGAACGAAACCGTGCGTAATGGGGACACTTTCTCTGTGACTCTCTCCCCGACCACCCCCCATCAAGATTCAAGATTCAAGATTTTTATTTGTCACATACATATAAATACTTTCATACATATATGCAGTGAAATGTATTATGTCTCCATGTATTATGCGCGTTCCTCCATGCCCTGTCCCCACACTATTTTAGTTGTTTTATTTGGAGGAACGGGATGGCAAACGGAGAGCGTCTTCGAGTCCGTCTCCGAGTCCCTACCTATAAAATAAGCGAATGCCTTGCGTCCATTTCCCTCATGACCTGAAATGCAAAGTTTTGCTTCACTACATGTTTAAACTGCACAAATTCAGCAATAACCTCTGATGGTTAGGGCTGCCCCGTGAAAATAGACGAGTGTAATCATCAGTCGGAAACCAGTCTCTGGTCTGAGATCCTTCAAGTCAATCAATGAGATAACCTGGTAAATACACAGCTTGCCCTTTTTTAAGTGACAGAGACTTCCTGGTTGTTAACCAGGTCCTCGCTGGCAGCCGTGTTAAAGAGAGTGACTCAACACTGTCGAGGGGAAGGAAATGTCCCAGAATGTGCCACAACATAGGGAAGCCTATTACACACTTGCACAATAATCTTTTTCATGTTTGCTCTCCCGAGATTATTTGAACAGCCTCTGACTTTTGACAACTTTTTAGCGATTTTTCATTGTGTGCCACTGTGTCAGGCCACCCAGAGAAAGGAGCAGGGGGTCGGGTGGGGTGCAGAGACACACGGAGAGGGTCTACTTGAACCAATATGAGCATCTAAATCAATTAACAGATTACACTGCAAGAGGAAGACAGACATGTCCATTGTGTCCCTGAATAGTGAGAGAGAGGGTCTTACTCTCTCTCCCTTTATTCTTGATAGATACTGAAAGTACGAAGAGTAAGTCTACCCTCGAAAATTCTCCTTGTAACATGTCTTTCATATAGGGCGATATTGATAAATCCATTACAGATTAGGCTTGGGTGATTTTCATTGTGATGCAGTCCCACCCAAATATACACAATATTATCGTCGTTGTATATGGGGGACTTGGGGGGTTGCGTACGGTGTTTTGGTTTCATTCAATTACAATAAATAAATCTACAATAAAAACACTATTTGTTTTCTTTGGAGAGACGGTGAATCTTTAATGCCGGATCACGGAGAACAGATCGTAAGTTGCGCATGGGCATTCATGTAATGTGCATGCGGAAAGGATCTCCCGTTGACCTGTGTGCATTACAATAACAGGATAAAACAGAAGCTTAAAAAATGCACAGCGATAACATTATAATGGGGATTTGTAAATAAGGGGGATCATAAATATATTTATTTGTGGACAAGGACGCGAGCACGGCTCAGTGTGCCCCAATTGCCGTGCCCCGTTCCTCGAAATAAAACAATTAAAAATACCATTCCATACGCACTTATGTTCCATAAGCAGACGTGAAATACCTACATCTAAAATATACACACAGTCCTGGTGCGGCACTCTTGGGCAACCTATCGCTGGCGCACGCATCACTGACACGCACATCGACTGTCCCGTCGGAGCTGCAACTTAATCGCCATCCACACCATGTGTGCAACCACGTCCAAATCCTTCATCTGCTGAATGAGCTCCACCCGTCGCTCCGCATGGTCTCACTGACAGACGGGCGGACAGAAGGGGGGAGTGGGCGTTATTGTGATACTGTGAAAATATCGCATATGTTGGCAAATATCGCAATATTCCATATTTATTGAATATTATCGAATATCGGGCGCAACCTATTACTAATGTGGATATAATAACCCTGCAGGTAGAGGCATCGATAAGAACAGATAGAACAGTCTACACTGTCCAGAATATTGCATTGCTTTAAGATCTAGTCTCAAATCACAATATAGATCAATATATGGGCTATATATATCAATATATCACCCAGCCCAACTTTGCAGTTTCTTAATTGCTTGCTCCTTTCCACTGCAGAATAGAGTAAACCACCAGGGAGGTTTTCCAGTAAATATTAAAGTCCTTACAGGAAAGGAACACCTGGGACTCCTCAGAAGGAGGGGGTGGTAAGATGAATACCTATCTGTTGCTAGGAGACACTTAACTTGCCACCCTGCCGGAGGTTGTCACAGCAAGGCAGGATTGGAGGAGTCGCTGTGGGACAAAGGAGGGAAAAGCAGGATGCTGGGAATAAATCTCAGGTCTCTGAAGGGAAGGGAATGGAAGAGGGATTCTGCAGAAGGTAGCTGCGATTACAGATTAAGAGAAGAAAGGCCTCCACTGGAGCCAATAAGGATCAATGGTGCGGTGTTTGTCACAGTCATCGATGAAATCAATTCTGTGTGGCGGAGGAATTTATAATCCGTCTGACATTCCTCATTTGAGGAATCCAATGGCGACTAAATAATACATTTAGGGATATACCTGGCACCAATAGGGTCATCTTGATGAGCTCTCCACTATTAGATATGTAAGCATATTTTTGTACAAAGCTTGCCCTGCACCGTCCTCAATGTGTTTCTGCATAACCCTTGTATTTACACTCCCCTAACTGCCCCTTCCTGTGTTACTTGTGTTGCTTGCCTTGCCCAGATTGGAGACATTGAAGCTGACTATTACTGGACAATATCCCAGTGGATTACCCACTCCCGGTATAGGCTGGTTGAACGAGTGGATATATACTGCCTTGTGGGGCTGTCAGACTTGATGACTGGCTCGTTCCTTGGAGCAGGCCCCTCCATAATGAGATTTGTAACACCCCAAACTGATAATGCCACGCTGGCAGCTTCTGGGACAATGGGGGTGGGGTAAAATAGCACGTGTGCGTTGCTTGATTGGATAGGATTTTTGTTACACACACACACACACACACACACACACACACACACACACACACACACACACACACACACACACACACACACACACACACACACACACACACACACACACACACACAGGGCCTTCTGAATTATCCCCTCATGAACTCTATTAGGATTTATTACTGTGGCTTTGTCCCCAGTGAATATGTCTAGCCCATGTTACTTATAGGCCTTGTTGGGCCAGAGGTAGACAAAAAGTGAAGGGAGGCAAGGATTTGATTAGTCTATGAAAGGGGTGTAGACTTAAGACAGGGGGTACCAAGCGGTCACACTGATTCAATGCCTAAAGCAGCTAGCCGTAACTAAGGTCTGCTGCACAATAACTCTCCTTATACAGACTACTAGAAGAACTAAAGCTGGTTACTTTTCCAGAGCTAGGTATTTAACGTTTGAGTTGACCTGAGACATGTAGCATTGTTTATTTTTCCAGCATTTTTTGTTTGAAGATTTATCTTAAGACAGTACTAATCAGGGGGAAACCGAGGCAAAACATTTTCTTGAGTCCCTGTTGTTACACACTCGCAAGCACATAATGACTGTACGTTGTCTATGCATTATATTTTATGGTTCTTTTTTTCTTATATTTTGTATTTTTTACAAAATAAAGATTCAGCCCAAAAATGGTAGTCTATGAATAACTAATGTTGCTTATTATTTATTTTGTATATATAGGAAAATGGCCAAAAAAAAGTAATAATTGTCAGGAGAATCTTTGTGGCTTGCACTATGTTAATGAGAAGGTCATTGTAACCGGTAGTTACACAAAGTACAGGTGGTAATCTATTGTAATGATAACAATAAATTATTATATGAAATATTTGATTACATCCATGATTTCTAACTACATTTTAGCTCTTTATTTAATTTAGATTTTCTCTCAGATCTTAACTGCCCTGAAAGGGAGAACTTATGCAATGCCCAGCGTGGTTATTACAGAGTTCGATTTTCTCTTTTCTCTTTTTAAAACTGAGTATTGTGTGCTGAGGAGGCTTAAAGTTGTGTCGAGTTAGTTACATATAAAATATTGCCCTTTGGCTAGCGGTGGATCAGGAAGTAGCGTGGGTCTTCTGGAAAGTGGATGATTGCTGGTTTGATCCCTGACTCTTCCTTGTAGAATGTCAAAGTGTGCTTGATCAAGACACCAAAACCTCAACTGCCATCTATTGGTCCATTTGTCACTGTTGCTGATAATCAATATTGATTGGAACCACCCATTAGACTTTCACATTCTGTCTTCCGTGGAAAAAACAACCAACATCAAGGCTGCAGGATTTAAGCATTTATTTTAGGTCTACAGAGCACTGGCTGCTACTACCTTTGTCATGCTGACTAATGCTGCAGAATGCGTAGAGCAAGGCTGATATTTACAGAACATATCGAAAAGTTAAATTGATTAAAACATTTGGAATGGTAACAAACACTTTCTATTCAAAATGTATTATTTGGTGTATTAGTGTTTCCTGAATTTCGGCTTATCTGGCTGAGCCAAGAAGATTTTTTTCTGCAGCACTAGAGACAGTTGATTGGGATGTTTCAGGATAGTTTTAAAGCTGAATAATTGTATCGTAATTTTATCCTGTGAAATTGCTTATAGAATCAAGCCCAGTCATGAGTTTAGGGACAAATATACATATTAAAAATGCAGATGTTTGTATTAAAAAATACAAACACATATTTAGTGCACAACATCTGGAGTATCATAAACCACTTTTTTTCCCCTTTAATGTAAATGTGTTGACAACAGCAAGCACCAGGATACACCATATATACTGTGCTTTATGGTCGATAATAATTTTAGAGAAAATATGGCCAACATATCTATCTATCTTACCTCCCAGGGAAATGCCTTGTTCGTCTTCAGCATAGACCTGATTGTCAGTCTCCCACCGTGAGCGTAATGAGTTCTCTGATGAATGCACAGCTCTATGTAATGTAATGTGACATGCGACTAATGAGTCCTGTCAGTCAAGAAAGGGAGGCTTCCATTCTGCATCACAGATTAGCTCACCATTCAACTACATTGGAGATGAGGGACTGTCGCAATCACCATCATTCAATTTTAGTTGACGGTTAACTGTCATGCAAATAATTGCCATTAACAATTAGTTAATTCTCTTTATGTGGGTAAAGCCGTAGTGTAGGTCTTCATAATGAACATTAATAAATAATAAATGCCCTATGGAGAAGAGAGAGTGAACATTGGAACATAAAATGAAGGGTGCAAAGTTAATTTGCCTCATCCCAACTTATGAAAATACACCTAACTGGCATTGTCTTAAAATTCCCCTTTAATTTTGGATGGAAACATGATTATGTAATCTAATGATTCCACAAAATAATTGCAGTCATTTCAAAAAATTGTGATCAGGCAATTATCTAGTAATTATGATAGCTCTAGTTTAGATCATAGAAGAGCCAAATATTTAAATTAGTTCTCTCTTAAACCGTTAGTTGGATGCAGTTTTATTTCGGTGCCTTCCTATAACCATAATTCGAATGAGAAGATTTTCTTCGCCCAGTATCCATGTATGTGTTTTGTTTAGCAGTGCTATTACCCCCCTGGTCTCCCCTGATTTTTCGACACGGATAAAGTACAGAAGTTTCCTTTTTTTCTGTACTTCATCTCCCACATGATTTCGTAATGCCCGTTATAATGTTTTGCTGTACTGATATGCATCTTAGTTAATCCAAAACCTTTCCAATGTTTATTTTTCTGCCTTTTTACTTCAGGTCATGGAGAGCATTTGCTGCTGTTAGGACGTACAGACAGAGCGTGCGTGTGGTGGTTGGAGGTGCATATCCTGAGTCAGCTGGTGGTCATGTGTGAAACTGTGGTCTAATGCCCACCCTCCCCTCAGCTCTGGCCATGGACGGGGAGAACTACCTGCATCCAGAAGGCCCTCAGGTGGACGTCAACATGTACCCTGTGGCCTCCTCTAATTTGGAGGTATGTGGGACTTAATTAAAAATTGTGTGTTTTAAATTTTCTTAGAATGTTTTTTTAACGGCATTGTTTCAAATTGACAAACAACAGTCAAATACCATCTTGTCTGTTCCTAATTGCATGCCCAAATTATCCATTGTTGTGATTTCTGGTTTATCTCAACCAAAAAAATCATTACTGTAATTGCCTTCAGTAGGCTAGGTCAAGGATTGTGTATTGTTCTTTACGTCAGAATTTTGGTTTGTTTTTGAATGTTTTTAGTGCTTTCTATAACTATTCTATAACTTTTTAGAACTATACTAGCTATAACTAGCAACTAAAGTTGCATTGTTCATCTGTCTTTATCCACATGACAAGTATAACTTTTAATATTTATTTAATTAAAGTTTCTATAAGTTGTCGGGGAGAAGACCATCTTGTCTTTTAGCAGTGCACGGGACTACAGGACATTAACGGGTCAGTTCTTGACTGGATTTACACTTGAGAAAAACAGTTTATACTCTGTTTAAACTCAATTGGATTGTGAAGTGCTGCATCCTAACTCAAGTGTGTTGATCTCATCCCTGTCAGAATTAGCGTTTCCATTATCCGGTATTTGCCGGTTTTTGACTGGGAAAATCTGTTGAAGTCCGACATATTTAAATCTCTCCCGTCACAATGTCCGGTGAAAATAATTCCCTCTGAGCACAATTGTAATTAGTGTTTAGTGATAAAACGATAACAATAATTATCACCATATATTTTTACTCGATGTCGAAATAAAATCGAACCCGATCATTTTGATTAAATATTCCGCACGTCTGTTCATTTCCGCGCTCGGTAACTGATTGGCTTTGCAACACAAAGCCAATCAGTTTGGATGATCTAAAGCTGACCTTCCACCTCTGACCAATCACGTTTGTTGACATAGAAATATGCCCCGCCCCCTCGCTCATGGACAGGTTGCACTTGTAAACAAAGCACACACGGAGCAGAGACAGAGTGCAACGTCCAGAGCTCTGAGAAGCAGAAAGATGATATATCCGACAGGGACACAGACGTCCATAGTTTTTTTTTTTTTTTTTTGTTTTTTTTTTAAGGGCCCAAAGCAGATGGTAAATATCCATTGTGTAAAATATGTTGATGGGAGGTCCTGAAAACACCACAAATTTTATTATTTATTTGGACACTCGCCATATTTACTTTGTTTTCTATTTGATCAAAATTGTATTTTAGCGAAATATTAAATAAAGCGACTACACGTGTTACTTAGTATTCACACGAACGGACATTATTTGATTTTGTGTGTGTGTGTGTGTGTGTGTGTGTGTGTGTGTGTGTGTGTGTGTGTGTGTGTGTGTGTGTGTGTGTGTGTGTGTGTGTGTGTGTGTGTGTGTGTGTGTGTGTGTGTGTGTGTGTGTGTGTGTTTTTTATGGCGTTTACTGACAGGACTTATTTTATTTTGAATATTCAATAAAAAATATTACATCTACATGTCTTGATGATGTCATTCTCTATATGAACTGCTTATCAACTGTTTGCAAGGTTTTTCTATAGGAAATTCTGGTCTGAATGTTTATGGCATTTTCCCATTTTCCCTTCCCTTCCCTCCCTCCCTCTAATCATTCCACAACTATGAGTCTATGTGGTACGGATCTCTGCATCACACCAGTGATTTACCAATACTGTATTGACCCAAATATAAGACGGCCCTGATTATAAGACTCATTTTTGGAAAAATACTTTTTGAAGACCAAATCTTGTTTTTATAAGGAAAATATTTTTATTAAAAAAAAAAATGAAAACACAGCATGTGGTTGTATGGCGTGTGCGATGATGAATGCAACACGGAACCAAATTTTAACAAGAGCGAGTTCCACTTGGAAGCCATTAGCAACATGCTAAGCTTAGATCAAGCTGATTAGCCTCTGACTGAGACAGACTATGGTGAGTGCAAGTGAGTCCAACACACAGGAGCTAGAAGATCGTTCTGCTTCTTTTTAAATCAGCCGTGTGGGAACACTTTGGGTTCCCAGTGGCGAGTGGTGGATCGGATGAGGACGGTGTTTCGGTGCGAAACAAATTGAAGCACTCCTCCTAATGCACACGTTTAATTTTTTATATTCTACTGTATATTGACATTTAAAAGTCTATAACTGAATATAGGACAGCACCACTTTTTCAGACGTTTTTCCAGGAAAGAAAATCTGTCTTAAATTCAAGTCAGTACAGCAATAACGGGGAATTTCTCAGACCAATGGTGATAGACAATAAGGGACAGCTGCTTTATCATTCAGGTGCTTATTTACAGAAATGTACTATTTGGTTGAGCTTCAATAATTACAAGGGATCTACCTCTTTCTGTCATTGATTGTAGGTGCATTGTAGAGCCCGAGACCTCTTGGAGCCAAGATGCGGTTTGAATTTACCCCAAAAGTAGGGGCGTTGTGTGTTATTTTCACTGGTGCAAGTCTTAGAATGCACTGATCTGGTGAAGGTGATCACTTTGCACTTTGGTTACATGGAATGTAGGTTTCACATTAGACTTTGGTAAAATCAACATTGTGTTTAATTTATGTTATTTATCACATAATTATGTACTAGGATGTGTTATCTTAGATGTTCAGAATCATGATATGCTGCTTCATGTCCTTCTTGTATGATATGTTTTGTTTTTTCCTCTTTTCCAGAGTTCTCGATATGGCTCTTCTGGTTCCTGGTGTTCCTTATCTCAGCAGGCTGAATACAGCGTTCACTGCCCTATGCAATCTGGAAACCAGTAAGTTTATATTATATAACATGTAACATTTTTCAGCACTGAGGGCTAGGCCATTGTCAGATTATTAAGTCTTGATTTTCTAAAGAAACACCTGTTTCTCAATAAGTAGCTTTTAATTGATTATAAAAAAATATTAATAATAAAAAAATAAATAAACACACACCTAAACAGTTCAGAGCTTAGACTCCTAGACTTTAGAATAATAAACAATAAGTTACTTATTACACTACTTATAAGTTACTCACCAAAATAAACGCAGAAAAACTGATGCTATTCTTGCCAGAGGGGAACGCTGGTAGTAAAAGGCAAATTACTACCTGCAGCTCTGATCAGAGCGATTTTTTTTCTCCAAAAAATCCAATAAAAACTCTATGTATTTGATTTACTCTGCTTCCTGCTGCTGCACTGCTGTGGAGCAGATAGCCCCTGAAAAAATTCTGCCACATTCACATGGCAAATACCCCCACTGGCCGGCACGGTCCTCAAGGTGGTGTTTGAGAACCTCCCCACTAGAGGACAGTCCGTCGGTGATGGCCAGGTTTCCTTCCCACTTTCATGGCCACATCTGTGGAATTACTGGGCAAGTTTTTGACTTGAATATTCAAATTTTGTTCCTGCAGCCCAAGCGCCGGGTGGGTTGTTGCAGTGTGCATTGAGGGATGCAGCGCAGCTGACCGCAGCTCTCCCAACTCCGAACCAAAGATCTTGACTGCTCCAATATGGCAACCATGTGGGACAATATTACCCCCAAAATACAGGGCGAACCTGCTTGGGGTTTCAAAGTTTGAAATCAAATGCTGATTTTGATCAATTTTAGAGTTCGAATCGCAATCATGACACACTTAGAAATAAACAATAATGTGCATATTATGGATAAGCAGGTAGGGGCATTGATTGTATGTAGTAACATTGTGCAATTTGACATTTCCTTATTACACACAAGTTGGTGTTTAGAAAGTTGTTAACAAGGGACAGCGTTTTTTTTCCTCTTCCGTGTTAAGCTCCGTGCCAATCCAAGCCTTAAAGACAACAGTTCACAATAACTAAAATCCCAATCACATCACAATGTTGATATCATAACGATAACCAACCCAGCCTCAATATGACTGTATGAGAGAAAGTATGCCGAGCAAGCAAGCTTCCAGTGGCCCTGCTTTTGGGCTGTGGTTACTTGAGCATTTTGTTTGTTTAAGTTCCCATATTGAAGTTGTTAAATGTACGTTTATTAGATAGCTTGTCTTAAGAGCTACACCTATCGGATGCCTTTTACCCTGACAATGAACCACACTGACAAACACCACAGATGATGTAACAGTAACCAAGCTGTCTTGTACTACTAGTTCTGATTGTTCTGTTTATGTTAGCGTACTGTTGCTGGCCTCCTGCATTTCAAACCAGGGGATCTCATTTCCTAAAGGGGAGGGGTGGTTAATCTCAGCATCTGGCAACCATGCCTCATTCTGCAGCTTGGCTGTCAAATGAGAAGTTCACTCTGTACTTTTACATCCCTCTTGTCTCACACTGTATACAGTATCTGTGTGTATGAGATAAGAGATTTAAATGTGTTTATGGATCTTCTCAATAGGTTTTGTTTTCTCACAAGTTTCATTATATTAAACTTAGAAAAACAATTACCGGCCCATGCACTCTGAGGAAAACCAAATTGCAAAAGGGACTTTGAATTCACTCATCACAGAACAATGCTTGATATTTAGCACCACCTAGGTAGAGTTTGTGCTTCTGGCTGAGCTGTTCTCTGTGTCGTATTTTCTTTGAAAGCAACAGATGACGTGTGCAGAGTCTGTGGTTTTCATGTTCAGTCCGTGGAATTTGATGGCGTAAATCGTTTTTTGTTAAACCCCCCTCAGCCTGCCTGCCTTCTAAATAGAGATTGTATTCTCAAACTTGTTTGTATATTGAGATTACCTTTTTTATTTTATTAAAATGTGTTGAGTGTTGCGAACATTATCTCATAGTGTGACTAGACATGGTTTAACCGCATTACTCTTTCCATTCTCTAACACTTTTTTCTTTTAACGTGTTTTCATGTGACTCAATGTATTAGTTCTTGCTTCCAACTTAACCAACCACCAGTCACTCTGATTGAGTTATGCATTAAGCTCAGAAGTAGTTGATAAAATTATGGAGCCCTTCATTGTCTCCCCGGATGTTTTTTTTTTTTTTTTTTTTTTGTTTTTGTTTTTTCTTTTGTTCTTCTGAAATAGTCAGGGATAACAGGGACATGAAAAATTATTGTAATTGGAAATCCATTTTTTGTTGAACATTTCTGTTGACATTTAAATCAATTTAGCAATCATCTTATTTCTGAAAATGTTACAATTTGTACTTTCGATCTGACTTGAGCCAAATCCTGATTAGGAATAGTGAACCCAGGAGACCATTTGTCAAGAAATCCTTCAGTCAAACAAATTTAGCCCTAACCTTTTGGGCAATTCGCGGGTCCTCTGCATTGTACAACCACAAAAGTATTTACAATCCAATGCAGGACCACTCCTAATTGAGAAGCTTAGTCGGAGTGTCATGATCAATAAAGTATATTTAACACACTGAACACAGTTAATGGGCCCTCGGGCTCAATCAATTAAAATAAGACCAAAGGAGAGCCAAACTAGTATCCTAATGAGGATCTATAACAAAATGTGATGCATATTTTGTCTGTTAACAAATTCTGGAACATACTGTTTCATCTGCCAGGAGAGACACTTGCTTTGAGTGGTCGCAAGACTGGAAAAGTGCTATATAAAATGCAGTCCATTTACCATTTAGTCAAATGGCTGACTCCGGAAAAAGCTTACTTCAATTGCATTGTCAAGTTTGGGAGCACAGTCAGAAACTTGGTAAGAATAGCCAAAATAACAAGCTGGCTCTCTAAATCCTAAACATAATATTGCAATATAATATTAAAGAATCAAAACCATGTGCTAATCTGTGTACAGTCACGGTGTTGAAGAGTCTGGAAAGTCTCAACAAACAGTCAGCCGTACTGGCCTGGAGCCCCTAACCAGCTTTGTGTATCGCTGTTATCCCTAAAGTGGTAGGAAGGGGATTTCCAGCATAGTCTTCCCAGTCTTGAAATCTGTGATCTTCTGTGGTGGAATGGCTGCTGAAACATACATATGATACAAACATAAGAGCTTTTTCCTATTTATTATTATCAATATAGTATTTTACTGTGTGGTCTGCTGAATGAAATTTGTGAAAGGCTTTCACATTTCACACTGATTTTTATTTTTTTTTGTAACTGAGAGCAAACAGACAAAACCTTCGCTCTTTCTGCTCTGACAACTCCGCTAAACAGCTCAGAGAAAGTCATGCAATATAAAAATGTAATGTGTATATATAAAATGATATATTTTGTGCATTCTTGATTCAATCAAGGTTTTTTTTTTATCTGCCACACTCTTGGTAGCTTTGGATTCAATTAATCAAAAGAGTTATGTCGACAGTTATATCCAGCTGTAATTAAACAGAACACATACATTGGACACATTTGGAATTATTATAAAATGTACTGAAAATGCCTGCTTTGTTATTCTCCCCTAGGAAGGGAAATTGTTTCAGAGTGGAGCCTTTTTTTCCCGGTATTTTTAGAACTTTTATCCAATTGGTGTATATTGAATGTAAATGATATCCACCAAGTCAGTCAATCATCCTTTCCTTGAACATGGGCCAAATCCTATGAACAGCTTCAGCCAAAACCCAATCCCTCTCAGCCTGGATCAGATGGGATTTGGAGAGCAAAGTGTAGGACCATTTCGTTTTGCTTTCATTATCACTATGCCTGCACTGCATTTTCACATAGGCTCTGTTAAGTCACTCTGGCTGTGGCTTATAAAGAAATTGAAAACTGCAGAGGAGGTCCGGTGTTGTTTGTTGTGCAACAAAACTATCTATTCTATAACTATCTAATCGTTAAGGTTTTGTAACCTTATAAACAACTTTTTCTGGTCCACAATCAGATCCAGCTTTTGGCTGTGTAGGTTGCGATACCACCACTCCTCTCTCTTTCAACCTGCTGCTCTGCCCTGAGCAAAAAACAGATACAGGAGGACGAGCAACTCTTGGACTCCTTCATCGCAGAAAATGTGATCATCTGTATTGCAGCTCCACCCATGGCAGATGACCCTGGGCAAAGTTAGGTAATAAACCCAAGTCCCTGGCCTGCTCCATACCTATCGCCACCCAGCAGTGGTCCTCCGTCTCAAACGGGAGGCAGAAACCCGAGAACCGTGCTCTACAGAAGAGGCCCAAATAGCACCTTCGCTCCCGGGTGGCTCACCATCAACCACTGGCTACTTCACCCAGATCTCTGCTCATTGTCGGCTCATCTATTGTTCGACACATCACCCTACCCGCGACTAAAACCCTCTGCTACCCGGGTGCCCGTGTACAGGATATAGACTCTGAAGGCCCACAGCTGCTGGATCAAAACCTATCTGCCTCAACGTTTGTCATCCGTAGGTGAACTAACAATCTCAGGAACAAACAATTGGAGAAACTTATACCATTTTTAAACCAAAAAAAGAGGTATACCCGGGTCTTTTAAACGTGGGTTAACTCACAAGATAGGCGATTGATGCCTTTCCCATTGCCAGGAGAAATGCCGTTTTTATTATTTTTTTGATGTATCACGTTCAATGTCACAAACATGTCGGAAAAGGTGTGTGTTGTGGTTTCAGTGTGATGCAGGGTGTACAGTAGACTTAACTTAAACAAATGACATAAAAACTTTAATACTTGCCAAAAAGTAACTGCTCATCGGCCAGTGAGACTTGGTTCACTGGCCGATGAAGTCACTAACTTCTGATTTTGATTTTGGATTCTTAATCGGATATGAAATGATGGAATGATACACTGATATTCCTGTCTATTTATTTTGATTTAATTATTTTTAATCATTTTTTTTATTACCTTTTTTTAATTGTGCTTTCTGCATGCTGGGAATACAACGGAGTATTTGCATGCCATCGCATCTAGGACAGAGTTAGTCTGCAAATGGAGTTCAACTTCTCAACCTACATGCCACTCTTTACTCATTCTTTAATCAGGAGGATGCTCGGGAGAGTATCACCATGGGTGGGACAAAAAAACAATACAAAATATGTACATGGAAAAACATAGACATAGAAAAACATAGACATAGAAACATCGGACGACAACATGTATCAACGGAACAGAGTTAATCCAGGAAAACTTGAACAGCAATTCGGGTCGGGCCTCTTCCTTTTATAGTTATGGCAGTAAATGAGGGAGGAAAGAAGAGGGATGTAACCAGGAGGGTGTTGGGTGTGTGGGTGGGGGGGTGTCACACACACGGGCCTGTCCACCGGTGAGTGTACGGGACTTGTCCCAATTGGTTCGGGTGTATAAGGTTGGTTTTATGTCGTAGCGCCTCCAAGCAGTGGAAATGGACCCGAAGCCACCCCTAAGGCCGGCAGCCATACTGACACCCCACGCCCACAAGAAAGCCCGGAGCACACTGCCCTGCAGCCACAGAAGAGCCCCCAGAGAACACGGAAGCCTGGAAATTCCTGTTAACGCACGTAGCATCGCACTGGTAAAGGGGCCAAAATCATCGTGTCGACCCGGGAGAGGCAATCTGAGCTGGAGCTGATACAAAACAGTTTCTATTGCAGGGTCATTGGACCTGCGGCTGAAACCTAGGTACTCCCTTTTCCACTAATTGCAAATGCCAAATGTTACCAGTTTTTACAAGGTTTTTGGTGCAGTGCGAAAGGTGCATCAAAAGCCCCTTTCCCACTTGCACTGAAACCCCCCAATCTACTGGCAATGTCCGTATTGGCGTCATGTAGAAATGGGAGCCAGTGGCGATGTTTTGTTGAAGTCGTTCCGTAGATTTCAAATCTGAAATCTTTTGGGAATGTGATGTGTGACACACTGCAAATGAATAAATGAGCGTGTTTAAAGTTCTCTGTAAATGTATTTATTTTATTTTCTGCCATTTTCATAATTGAATGACACAAAAAAGCCCCTAGCCTTGCTGTAACCAGCGGTGCTCCAAGCTCTGCGCTACTCCGGACACCACGGTGAAAGTCGGACGAACCCTTAAAATTAGGCCTTGTAGATGGAATATGAGTGAAGATTCGGCAACTGGATTTCTTTCTCGCCTTAAATTTGTTGAGAAACAAATTTTAGTGTACTGGTAAGGAGAAATCAGTGAAAGTTTAGACTAAATTCACAGAATCCGGAGTAAAGCTCAAACCTCTTTGACTCACTGAACCCAGAACTTGTGCTCAACCCCCATTGGCTCACAGAACTAGGGCCCTCCGGAGGCTGGCTCCTCCCACTTAAACAGAGCGTCAGGAACACATGGATTTAGAGGCATGTTTAGAATGGCTCGAATGCATTATCTGAGTGGTATTTTCAGCAAAACATGTTTTGGGGACCTCAGAGACCTATATAAACTTGTGTAAAAAGGAGCGTAATAGGTCCTCTTTAAGAAAACTGTAAATGTGTTATCGTTCATGGCATCATTAACTGCGGATCCTGGGAACAACGTCAACTCAAAAATACTAAACCATTTTCTCTACCATTTTATACCATTTTCCACCTGTTAAAACTGAAAACATAGAAAAACAAAAAGCCCCCTGATGAAATGGAGCAGTTGTTAGGCAGGGAGAGACACAGTGTTGCCAAGCAGGCTTTAGGTTCACCATGAAATCTACAAGGATAGACTCAAATCACAACACCAAAGAAATTAAACAGGCCAGACAGTCCTTTTCTAAAATTATTAATGAAAACATCAACAGTATCTCCACTGTTGATCGACTTTTTAATCCACCATCTACAACCCCATCAGAGATGTTTTCCACTGAAAAATGTTTTGAATAACAAATTATTGCTATCAGACAGAACATTATGGCTCCAGATCCAGAAATGAACCTTCCCTCCAGTTCTCCAGGAATATGGCTGCTGCCGTCTCTCACTCTTTCCCTTAAGAGTCCCTCCTACTATTTCTTCCTGGGATTATTAAAGTATTTCTGATTCTGATTCTGAAGACCTAAAAAAAAAAAGAAAAAAGAAAACAGTCAGTATTGCTGGGCAGCTCAGGTCCTGCTTGGACCCTCTCCCGAAGTGCCTTGAATCTGTGCAGGGCACAATGAGATCCTAAAACTATTAAGGCATTCTGGAGCGAGACATACTGCTATGTCTCAGTTGCAGGTCATGGGTCCTCCAACAGGATAATGACCCAAAAACACAGCTAAAAGTTTGCAGTTTGCTCAGGAAGAGTGGGAAGTTTCATTGAGAGCTACAGAAATCGCTTGATTGCAGTGATTGTCTCCAAATGTTGTGCAACAAAATATTAGGTTGAGTCCCATCATTGTTGTCCATGCCATTTTAGATTATAGTTGAACACTTTAGCAATAATATATATTTTTTCGAAGTTTCTTTGCTTTACTCTATGATATACCAACGGCATGCAGGTATACATGAGAAAATTGCTATTAATTTCATCACTTTTCAGGAGTAATAAAGTATCGTTTTAATGAGCTGGGTGTGTGTGTGTGTGTGTGTGTGTGTGTGTGTGTGTGTGTGTGTGTGTGTGTACACACACACTACTCACAAAAAGTTAGGGATATTTGGCTTTCAGGTGAAATTTTTGGAAAATGTAAAAAGTATATCATGAAAGTAGGGCATTTAAGTAGAAGCATGCAGTGGTGATTTCTTCATCTCAAACAATTTGTTGAAACAAAAGGCAACAACAGTGGTGGGTTTACCACAACAAAAAATGTCAATGTCTCAATAACTTGTCATGTGCCCTTGAGCATCAATTACAGCTTGTCTCACAACGATGTCTCATGCTGTTCACAAGTCGACTTATTGTCTGCTGAGGCATGGCCCCCCACTCTTCTTGAAGGGCGGCCCTCAGGTCATTGAGGTTCTGGGGTACAGAGTTACGAGCCTCAGTTACTGGTTCCTCGTGCAGCATAAATGCTCCCTGGCCCATGCAAGACGATGATGCCAGTGCCTGGTGGTGTGGTCAGGTACCCTTGCAGGTCGTCTAGCACGCAGACCACGCTGATGTAAACGGTTTTGAATGGTCTGACGTGACACTTGGGTGCCTCTCACCTCCCTTAAATGTGCCTGGAGTTGAGTGGCATTCATCATCCTGTTCCGCAGGGCACTGTCACAATGAAGCGCTCATCAGTGTGGGATGTGGATGTGGAAATTTCACCCGAAAGCCGAATATCCCTAACTTTTCAACCACTGTCAGGTGAAGTGAATAACATTGATCATTACAATGGCACCTTTCAAGGGGTGGGATATATCAGGCAGCAAGTGAACAGTCCGTTTTTGAAGTTGATGTGTTGGAAGCAGGAAAAATGGGGAAACGTTAAGATCTGAGCAACAAGGGCCAAATTGTGATGGCTAGACGACTGGGTCAGAGCAGCTCCAAAATGGCAGGGATGTTCCTGGTCTGCAGTGGTTAGTACCTACCAAGAGTGGTCCAATGAAGGACAACCAGTGAACTGGCTACTGTAGCACAAATTGCAAAAGTTAATGCTGGCTATGACAGTGTCAGAAAACACAGTGCATCGCAGCTTGCTGAGCATGGGGCTGCAAAGCCACAGACTGGTCACAGTGGCCATGTTGACCCCTGTCCACCACCAAAAGCACCTACAATGGGCTTGTGAGCGTCAGAGCTGGACCATGGAGCAATGGCAGAAGGTGGCTTGGTCTGATGAAGCATCATGTTGATGGCCGGGCATCATGTGGATGGCCGGGTGCGTATGCATTATTTACCTGGGGAAGAGATGGCACCAGGATGCACTATGGGAACAAGGCAAGCCGGCGTTGGCAGTGTGATGCTCTGGGCAATGTTCTGCTGGGAAACCTTGAGTCCTGGCATTCATGTGATGTTACTTTTAAAATGCTCAATAACTGATTATAATATTGGAGAAATTTGTGATACCAATTAAAGAAAACAGTTTGAAATATCACTTTAATCCAATTATTTATAATAATTTCCAAGGAGCACCAACAAATCTGTCCAGGCTATTTTAGAATATAATTGAACTCTTAAGCAATAATTATTTTTATAAGCCTGACTTTTGCTGTAAAGATAAAAGGCCCGGAATAACGAGTGCTTGGCAAGTCAAATTTGATCAAAAATCTCCCTTCACCCAATATCCACCATATTTTAATCTCAGAAACCATGCCACATTCCAAAATCAATCCTGTAATTAGGTTACATCCCATTACGCTAAACTGTGAATATTAGCGGTAACGGCTCTCCTATTACACCCCGAAGTGCTATGAATCAGTATGGTCAGAATTTAGTCAACATAAATCATATACAGTTCAGCCCAAACCATTGACTACGGCTGAAATACTAGCCTAGACACTGTGTCCAGCCAGTTTCTTTATTGAAAGTTTCTTCTTCCCCAGCAACCACTGTCACTTACAGCTACATATTGACCACCGCTGCAAGGCTGTAGCTCCAATTCATCTTTCCTAGGTTTCAGTTTGCATAAATTTTCAGTGTAGATCAGCCATCTCAGCTTTGCATTATCCTAACTGTGCTACCCTGCCCTCTCGCTAGGCAATACTACAACAGCAGCAGTACCACCACCACTCCAGATGTGCAAGTGGACATGTACTCCGGATTCCCTGACTTCACCGGCCTGAACCTACCCAGGAATGGAGACTTTTCCCAGGTTGGTTCAGCAGGATTGCCAAAAATTCTAAACTAGATTAAATTGCTAATGCAAAACACACACACACACACACACACACACACACACACACACACACACACACACACACACACACACACACACACACACACACACACACACACAGAGGAAAGGCTAAAGAAAATAACCTCTGTTTCTTTGTCATTCACTCTCTCATCCCTTGGAGGGGCCATTTCTTTCATCCTGTCCTCCATCCAGCTTTGCCCACTGCACCATAGAGCAGCCATAATTAAAGCCCAGTCTTGTCTAGACAGGAGACAGGATACATTACCTGCCATGTTCCTGCTAAAGCATGTCATCAATAAGCCACTGTCATTTTGACAGCCCTCTAGTTGTCCAAATTGCCTTTTTATAGATCATTGGGTTACATAAAACAGGGACTTCTTTGTAATCCTCACTTACACACAGACCTATTATGGGATCCATGAAATGCGTTCCTTGCATGACAGATTTTGGAGGTGTGAGAAAGTTTTTAAGAAGTGTTTGAAGTGTTAATAATCGCCAGAGTCTCTCCAGTTTAACCTTTGGGCTATTTCTTTAGTATAAGCAGCTTATGGTTCCAGTACTCACCATGAGCCACGGCACTGAGAGCGAGGAAGATCACTGAGATCAAATTCTGGATATTAAAATTATCGGACTCAATATTATAGTGTACACCATTCATCCACAACATTAAAACCATTGACAGGTGAAGTGAATAACATTGCTCATCTCGTATCAAAAGTGCCTAGTAAGATCTTTAAGTTGGTGTGTTGGAAGTAGGTGGAATGGGCAAGCGTAAGGATCTGAGCAACTTTGAGCCAAATTGTGATGGCTAAGTGATTAGGTCAGAGCATCTCCAAAGCAACAGGTCTTGTGGGGTGCTTCCCGTATGCAGTGGTTAGTACCTACCTAAAGTGGTTCAACGCGACAGGGTCAGGGTCAGGGTCAGGGCCCAAGGCTCATTGATGCACATAGGGAGCGAAAGCTGTCCTTTCTGGTCCGATCCCTCAGAAGAGCTACTGTAGCCCAAATTGTTGAAAAAGTTAATGCTGGCTATGATAGAAAGCTTGCTGCGCATGGGGCTGCCTAACCGTAGACCGGTCAGAATGCCCATACTGACCCCTGTCCATGCCTACAATGGGCATGTGAGCGTCAGAACTGGACCCATGGAGCAATAGAAGAAGTTAGCCCGGTCTGATGAATCACGATTTCTTCTACATCCTGTGGATAACCAGAGTTAGGTTCCAATCCGGTCATGATATGTGGGATGTGCTGGAGCAACAAGTCTGATCCATGTGGGCCCCACCTCGCAACTTTGGACTTAAAGGATCTGCTGCCAACATATTGGTGCCAGATACCACAGGGACACCTTCAGAGGTCATTTGGAATCCATGACTCGACAGGTCAGAGCTGTTTTGGTGGCATGAGGGGGAGCTACACAATATTAGTGGTTATTAGTGGTGGTTTTAATGTTGTGGCTGATCGCTGTATGTGCCCACTGATCTGTTCCTGCTTCTGAAGAGTTAAGCTACCATGGCAACAGGGGCCAGAGACCATACTTAATTTCTAATTATCCTTCATGCCCATGTTTGTGTTGGCCCAACGACGAAAGAGAGCATCATTTCAAAACGAGATAATTCTAATGACGCACACAAGTGCACCTTTCATCAGCAGATCATTTGGGCTGAGTCATTGAGTGTCTGTACATTACCTTCCATTTCAGTGCTGATATTAAAAATCATAACCATTCTGATAGAGGAAGTGTAAATGAAGACCAGCCATGGGTAACCAAACAGCCTAGGGCAGACAGTGCTAGGTGATTTGCTGGGGGCTAGTGTATTATTGGCAAGCACAAATTGTTCAGCCACCAAAAAATGTGTTTTAAAAAAACTTGTGCTCTGTTTCTGCCTTTAACTTCAATAGTCTAATCAGGATGTGAACTTCAAGTTGCCCCCTGTCACAAAGGGCACTGATACTAGGATTGGCATGCACATAGAACATAATTTCATGTTGCTAATGTGGTCTCCCCATTCCAGAAGTGCAGGATTTATTATTTACAAGTAAAGTATTTAGACAAAAACAATCCAGTTTTAATTTGACTAAATGAGGTCCCCTAGCAACTGAAAGCAACAGGGGGCATGCGTCTCCACTCTCCCAGGTTTTTTGGGAATGGAACGGAACCGGACAGTCCCTTAACTCAGTTGTGTTTAAAAAAATATATAATAATAATAATAAAAGTGTGTGTGTGTGTGTGTGTGTGTGTGTGTTTGTGTGTGTGTGTGTGTGTGTGTGTGTGTGTGTTACATTTAACAGTTTTATACATGTAGCAAGCAAAATAAATAGACCTAAAATTAAAATACAGGCTCCCATGCAAGATTGGGAGGACTTTGTGCAGGACTATAGAGTGGGGAAGAGGGCGAGAGCCTCCGCCCTCTGTTTCCCCCCTTTCCCCTCTGCTCCAGTTTCAGAACAAGCTAAACTGCACTTAGCAGTTTAGCTTGTTTCAAAGCTCTGATTTTATCCTGGCGGATTAAAAAAAAATCGTCAGTCATCAATGTCAATCGGGATCAATGGAGTTGATCACCGATAGACAATTTAATCTTAAATCTGCCCAAGCCTATTGCCTTTTCCTGCTCTGAAAAGCTGCATAACAATGAAATGGTTCATTTTTCAAAACTTCCAAGTCATCCTTGTCTGAGTAAAAAATATATATATATATATAGAGATTGATGTCAAAATACTTTTTATTTACAGTAGTGACTCGCATAAACACAGGCAGAAAAAGTAAACTGTTAACCTTTGTAGGAATATAACTTAGGAGTATTTATATATGTTAGCTTGATTTCTGGCTGTAGTTTAAACAGAAAATCTAGAGTAAATGTGTTACTGGTGTTTATAGATTGTAACCCTGCTATTAAAGCAATTGTGATGCATTTACAGAATGACATTTTAAGTAAGAGTATTCGAAAACTAAAGACTACAATAGGATTTGTCATGCAATCAATTATAATGGTGTGTCATTTCTATCATATGTCCATTAGAACTGAGTTGACGTTTATGATTAATTTGTCTGCTTGTCCCTCTGCAGTGTGTATTTGATTAGTTGTTTCAACCTTAAAGGAATAAACAACATACATACAATCGCTCAGTTGATCAACAGACAATTGAGTGTCAAGTCTATAAGTAAGAACCAAATTAAATCACTACTTTATGATGATGTGCTGACAGTTGCAGTGATGTAGGCTACATGATGTTGTCTTGAGGAAGGCGCCGCAAGTTTTAGCTGAAAAGTCACAGCAACTTTGTAAAATTGCAAGAGTATTTATTATTGCAACAAAATTGCACCTTCTTTGGCTGATGCTGGCACAAGCAGTTTAATGTATCTGTTTATAGCAATAGGAATATCAAGCAATGTGCTTGTGCATCCTCACATTTATTTTGATCCTTTTTTCTGGGTGTGTACATGTGCCTGCTCCGTGTGTGTGGTGTGTGTACATTTTTCCTCTTATCTTTCTGTCTAGTTATTTGAATTCCTTACACGGGTGTTCTTCTGGATTGTGTGAGACAGTGCCGCCTCAGCTGTTTCTGCTGTCTCTTCTATGTGAGGCATGCAGAGAAAAATGTAAGTCATGGGGTCATCATGACTAATCCTTCACTGTGCACTTCCCTCCCTCCTCCCCCTTTTATTTCTCTCTGCCCTCATTCCATATCATGTGCCCCCGGTCCGCCTCTCCCATAATTAAAATCCTTAAGTGATAGAGGCATGTGTGAAGCCTCTCTGGATTGTTGGTATGACTGGAATTGTTTAATATGTTTGACTTTTGGTGTAATTGGTGAGATATCTTTGGATTGGCATGGCATCAAGTGGTGTGAGTTTGTTTAATGAATGCAGTGGACCTCTGTTGGGTTATCATCAAATTGTTGAGAAACACATTAAAGCTCAGTAATGTACGCCCCCAGCTGCAGACCTCTTGCATCACAAAAGGAGGAGCTCAATATTTGTTTGGATTTGGAATCAATACTCATGGAGAAACTCATAATTGGTACCATATTCTACTTTAATATGTCTATTGGTATTTTATTTTTGCAACAGGGAGATGGATACCGTTTGTATTATCATGTATATATCATGTTTGTCATGTATTATATACACATCCCTAATGAACACACACACACATGGTTTGATTGGATAATTTCCGTGTCTTATATCTTTACTCTGAAACCTTGTTCAGAAAAGGTGAGTGACAAGAAAAGACAAGACTTACTGGAAAACATAAAAACACAAAAAGAAGACATGCACTAACATTATCACCATACACATCCTCCCGCCTTATTTCATGGCCATGTGGCACTCAGTCATTCTTCTACCATTGAAGATAATATCTTCAAATATCTTCACTCTTGGTCTCTCTTCTATAACTGAAAAAACTTGCTTACTTACAGAATAAGAATGGTCTATCTGCATGGAGTGAGTCAAGCCCTTCTCATATACAGTTCCGGCCTCATGCTCTCTTACTACAACTGAGGGAAGTGCACTACATTGTCTGCTATGCTACTTGCTGAACAAACTAACCGGCTCGTTATCGTCCTTCCTATCTGAGCGAGGGTGAAGGTTTGGAATGAGAAGGTCAGTCCAGCACTGTGCTGGCCACTACTGACTTGTAAAAATGTTCAGAGTCCTGCACACGCCAAAGGACCTGATCCTCATAATTTCCTTGTCATAATTTATTTGTATTTCATTGAAACATGCGCGACACTAAAAATGGCCCAAATGGTCTCCTATAACACTCTCTCTCTCTCTCTCTCTCTCTCTCTCTCTCTCTCTCTCTCTCTCTCTCTCTCTCTCTCTCTCTCTCTCTCTGTGTGTGTGTGCTCTTGTTAGTTCTCTGCTGCTGAAATGAAGTAATAAAGGAATCACCTTAAATCAATTAATTCCAGAACTTGTGCAGTGAGCGTTAACGTGGCTACGTTCTAGTGTTGTCACGATACTGGAATTCTAACTTTGATACAATACCTTGAAAAATATTGATATTCGATACCATTTCAATACCACGGGAGAAAATTGACATTATTGGCGGCATAAACTTTTGGATTTTTATTAAAAGACAAATTTAGCAATGCTTTAACATGACATAGAGGTATGACTTTCCTTTTCTTGGCTAGTAGCAGAGAACAGCAGAATGACTGTAATAAACATTAACAATAATTGAAACTTTTTTACATTAATGAAAACAATATTCCCGAGGTAGTGCACTTTTTGTCACTTTTTGATTTTGTCACACATTCAAAACGCACTAAAGTGCAAGTAAAAAGAAGAACAGAGTAATCTTACGCATTTTCAAGTAACAAATGAGTAAAAAAAAAATCAAATGGTAGTAATTACTATTCTTATATATGCAGACCTGCTCGTCAGAGGTGAGTGAGGGTGACACGCATTACATTTTCACCACTGTCCCGAAAAACAATTTTAACCATCCCGAAGTGAATGTGAATCCCACAATCAAAATGTTGTTCTCAATGTTATCCTTTTATTTTGTTATTGTCCTCTATAGTGGTTATTTGCATAAAAACACACAATTCAAACAATGAGGAAATCAATTATTGCGTTTTTATTTAAATATTTGCTTTGATTAAGAAAATGATTCTTGGCATAAATAGTTTTAATTATGTATGCTGTAGCTGCTGAGAGCTAGTGTTGAGAAGTTAAACAGTGGATAATTCCCTCTCTATCTATTTTTTGTTGCCGTGAAAACATCAACAAATTTTTCCTTCAAACAACTATTTATTCAAGTTTCTCGGCAAAAACTAAATTTTACATGATTACATTTGAACATCCCGTGACAACAGCATTATGTACCTTCCCGGGATACTCATTTTTACTCAATAGAGCTTGAACACATAATGTAACTCAATGCAACCTCTAACAGCAAGAGAAGAGATGCTCAGTTGTAGTCAGCCCCTGCATTAGGGAAAAAAATGCTATCGATGCCCAGTCGATCCAATGTGTAATTTTGGAAGTGATAGGCAAATAATAATCATGTTAATAAGATCCCCAAATACACCTTTCGTCCCGGAAGCGTCCTGTGGGAGATCTGTTCATCCCAAACACATTTTCTATCGTCTCCAGGAAGCCGTTAGCCAGGGAGCCCTGGACAACACACTTAACAACAGTTGACTCGACCATCTTGTTTAATGCTTCAGTAATGTTGAAGGGGAGCTGTCACCAACCTCTCGAAATTCTTTATATAGGTGGCGGCGGGTTGGTCCTTCAGGTGCTTTGCTAAATTGGTTGTGGTAGCACCTTCAGTTAGCACTGCTCTGTAGCATTGCTTACATATGGGCTTGCTTGTGTCTTTTTTCTTTCCTTCTTCATTGGCCTCAAATGCAAAGTACTTCCAAACAGCAGTTGCTATTTTCCTTGTCAACCAAAACCAGTCGCGGAGGCTCTACACTTGCCATCTTTAATTAGATAGATAGATAGTGTACAACAAACCCGATCAAATGAAACAAGTGACGAGAAGAAGACAGTACTGTGGGTGAGTGAGAGGAGGCGGGGCTATGTGGTCACTTGCTGTTGGAGAAAAGAGAGAGCGAGAAAGCGCAGCTGGTATCGATACTGCGGAAAATTAGTATTGAAACTGTTTCAAATATTCTGAATCGATATTTATTACAAAAAAAATTGATATTTTTGACAACGCTACTACGTTCGCAGGTCAGAGTTCAGTGGCATGTACTCTTGTCCTCACAATGGTATAAACCCCAGATCCTGACCATTTGCTGAGAATAGCCACTCCAATATCCCCCTTTCTGGTTCTCAAGAATTTGAATTACATCAGGGGGTCGGTGTGTGACCAATAAAAGTACTGTGAATGGTTCCCTCTTAAGGCTATGATGCAATAATTAGATGTGTATGTGCATGCACGTCTCTTCAGAGGGTCATCAATAATTCAGCCCTGCTATCTTGCAATGAACATGCACGCGCACACACACACACTGCGACTTCCGCTCATTCTACCAGAGGATTCCCAATTGTGATGACACCATGGGCAGGCGCCATTCAGTCTGTCTGTCCTCCTCCTAGAAATGGACATTACGTTGCTTTACCATACTGTACTTGATATCATGTATTACTGGAAGCAAGGTTTCTGCAAATGGACATCCCTTCTCCTCTGGTAAATCAGATAGATGGTTTTCTTTATTATTAAACACCACAATATCTCTTCTGCGTCTGGCTCTCAGCCTGCTAATGTTGCCTGAAAAGATGATGGTGCAACACTGTCTGATCAGCATCTTGATGTTGTTGAAATAAACCGTTCAGCATAGATTTCCCAGAATACTCTTTTCTTTTTTTTTTTTCTTTTTTCTACCCTCGTCATCACACTCTAATTCTGGTCAGCAGGAATGACTATTTGTGAGGGGTATTTGCCAGTCAATGTCGATATATAAATCATGGATAGATAGGAATGTAGGTACTTTATTGATCCCGGGGGGAAATTATGGTGTTAGAGCAGCTCACATCACAAACAACACAATAAAGTGACAATAGAATAAAATTGACATCTGAAACATATGCAGTAGGAACAGTCCAATATGGTTTAACATCCCCCAGCCTCACTTTGATCACTCTGATTATTGCAGTCGGCAGAAAATATGTCCTGTACTGCTACTTAGTGCCACGTAGTTGTAATAATATGTTGCTAAAGGAGCTTCTCTGCTCTGCCACAGTGTCTTGTAATGGATGGGAGGGATTGTCCATGATGGCCAGGAGTTTGGTCCTCATCCTGTTGGCCACCTCCTCCACAGTGTCCAGGATGATACAGATGACAGAACCAGCTTTCTTAATAAGCTTACTCAAGCACCCCCCACCATACCACCGCGTACAGCACTGCGCTGGCCACCACTGACTTGCAAAACGGGTTCAGCAAAGTCCTGCACATGCCAAAGAACCTGAGCCTCCTCAGGAAATAAAGCCGGCTCTGTCCCTTCTTGTACAGGACATATATGTAACGAGTCCCAGTTAGATTGTGGTCCAAGTGCAACGGCAGGTACTTGTAGATCTGGACCACCTCCGGGTCCTCTCCCTGTCTGAAAACAGAAGACAGGGGGACCCCAGTTCTCTTAAGTCAACCACCACCAGTAGCAGGTGGTTCTGCTCACACCTCTCAACAAAACTGTCCACCAGTCCTCTGTACTCTGCTAGATGACTGACTGGTCATGACTGACGGTTGAAAGTAGTTGCTGTTTGCTGGGTTGTATTTGCATTTATTTTTGTTTTTCTTGCTCCATGATGACCCTCTGTTGTCAACCTACCATTACTGATACGCTGTGAAACAGTGCCAAAATCCTTGCCGCATTTATTCATTTTGGACTGTGTAAGAGATAGAAAGAATTTAGGTTGAATGATTGTAACACCTTTTCAGCAGGCTATGTTCCATTTTCGTCAAGTCTTTATTTCTATAGAAATTGCTCTTTCAGAGTGGTGTCTAATTAGCCATCTTATCTATACATTTCTTTAGTTTCACAACGTGGAGCTTATTGACCAAGCTCCGCAAGATCGAATATGAACTATATAGGTCATTATATCCTTCATATCAGTGTTATTCTTCAAAATGAAAGACAGGCGGACCGCAAGACCAAAGGCAGAAGAGAGTGAAATAAGACAGACAGACAGGCAGGATTCAGTTTCTAAATATAATAATCATTAAGTAGCAGCCCAGGCCCATTAAACAGAGCAGTAAACGGCAGGGTGTGAAGTATAGTCAGCTGCGGAGCGCACCATGTTTACACTACAAATGCGGTTGAGTTACACCATGTACAGTAAAATGGGCCTGACTGCCAGTAACTCTAGTCACTTACCAACAAAAGCATCATTTCCTGAAAGCTCCTCCTCCTCTCCCTCCCTCTTCTCCCCTGCTCTCCCCTCCTCCACTCTTTCACTTACTCTCCCTACCTACCACTTTTTGAGCACTGAGGAACTGGTGCGCAATATAATAACACCAATATGACTAAGCCCACAATGCAAATACTTGACTGTCTTGGCATTGAAGGACAAGGGTTTTAGATCTATGTAAATCTGGGAGAAACCAAGAGAGTGTTTACCTGCCAGAGCTGACCTGTGCTTGGGACCGATGTTTGACCTGGACCTGAGAGGAATCGCGAAAGGGTTCAAGTGAGGTTTCCCCTCTGGGTTGAAGCGCACCAGCTGTTCGGTTAACACCGACCCTTTTGACCAACACATGGAAGTAACTGTATCGTACAGCGGTTCAAGGTGAAATAGGAGTTTGTGTGTGTGTGTGTGTGTGCACCCCTCCCAACACACAAACAGCAGCGTTTGGACCCATGTCGCTCATGCAGATTTGGACAAAGTTGTATTCACAGCTGGGACAACCACTTCCCAAGGTACTGGCTATATTTTTGGCTTCTTTTTTTTTCTTTTTTGTGTAAGGTTTTAAAGGTGTCATAATTTTTTTCTTCCATTTAAAAAATAATTTTGGCTGGTAATTTAAAAACCATAGCTTACTTTGTTTGTTGAGCGATTGTGATCTCAATATAAAAAAATATAGCTCTACTTCAGCTATTTTTACTGTTAATTTATACTTTTAATTCCTTTAACTAATTTTAGGAACCCTTTTAACGCCGAAGAACTTGTATGTTGGTATATTACATATTATTTTATTAAGTGCGTTTTTTGATACATGTAATAGTTTTCATATTTTTCAACTAGTTTTTACCTGATCCATGTGTATATTAAGTAAATTAAGAACAATAATGTTAAAGACAACAGCAGGGCATTGTTACATTTGTGCTTCCTGGATAGACTGGTAGCCAGCCAGCCAGCATGAAACTTTAGCAGCAGCCACTTATTCAGTCATCCAGAAAGTATTCATTTGCTTATTACAAGGAAGTGTGACAAATGGTAGGCTCCCTCATTCTCCACTGACTTCCAGTAAGTGATAGCTGCTCAGTCATTATAATTCTTAGCTGGTCCCATCATATAGCAATATCATCTGTTTTGGGTAAAGCTGTTTCTGTTATTCTGCTTTTATTCAGACTTGTGAAAATAAGTCTTATTGGATATACTATAATTAGATATAAGCACTAGAGCTTTCTGAAAAGCAAATAACATGAGTAGAAGGCTACAAAATGTCTGACGTGTCATTTTCTGCAGAAGCTAAGGCCATTGTCTTCATCTATGTTTAGTAAAACTTTGAACAATTTGTACGGAATTTGCTCAATTGGACTACAACTGTCTAGTAAAATTATAAAGCTTGTTGGTAATCTTGGAAGCATTAGCAAATGTGATTAGTGGATATCATTTTCATTTCATTTCCAGCCCAATAAGATGACAGTTAATCCTCCGGGAAAATTTGATGTGTTACAGCAGCAGAAGTTGACAGAACAGTGTGTGTCGAAAGATTAAAAAAAGAAGAAAATAAAAAGGGAGGTAAAAATCATATAAAATATACAATATGTACACATATTCAAAAATTTTAATCTATGCAACTTCTGAACCCAATACGGGCACAAATAATACATATAGTACCAGTATTGAAACAGTTGTTGTGAAGTTTGAGGCATTTGACTTTCCACTAAGAAACAAGGCAGAAACTTTCCATAGGGCAGTTGTACAGTTTTGTTGTGAATGAGCCCTATACTTGATGAAACCATGGTAATTATTAGGTGTTATTTCTAGCCAGGAAACCTGCCATTCAGGCTTCTATAAGTATCATATAAGGATTCTTGATTGCCTAATATCATATTTTATTGATCAGTACATTCACAAGGAATCATTTCCTTTTTAGGCTCCTAGGAAAATAACAGCATGTCTAAATGTTGCTTACAAGTAAGAAAAATGCCTAGTATAAACAACAAATGGGCTGTGTTGTAATTTCTTACTTGAGACGTCACGTCATGTCAGCGGCCCCCCACAGTCACTTACCTTAGCTCTGGGGACGCACACTGCAAAATCTCACGCATTGCTCACATGTACACACACACACACACACACACACACACACTAGATGTCAGACTGTGTGTCTTTATTACTGTGTGAACATGGCATATGTTTCGTTATTGTTTTATTTCCTTATCTTGCTTCTCTCTCACATAACTGGTTGGCTTGGTGTTATATATTTACCGTATTCTGTTGCCTGTCAGTTTGTTCTTCCTTGTTTCATGCTTACTTTCATCCAGTCTTGGCAGCACATCTCTGCATCGTAGTGTGTATAGTGTAAATATTAAAATTGTAATGCCTAATATGATTGAAATAGCTACAACACAGATGTGTCTTATTCTATTAATTCTACTTAGATACATCTCTATGAATGCCAGCTCATCTTAATGGCACCCAGCTGCTGATAACTTCCTCTTGGCACAACCTCTGTGGAAAGACACGGCAGAGATTGATTGCGATCTTGCACACCCTCTTTCATTAGGGTACTTATGTTTGTTGAGCTGTACAGCACCATTTAGTCATTCAACTTTTGTCCTTTTTTCCAAACCCTGTGGGAAAGGATGTGAGTAAAGATACAGTAAACTGCCCCTACGTCAATCCACATGGTTTATTTACATGGCCCAAACAAACATGATAATAACCTAGCTAATCCTACGTCATTCAGGACTTCAATTTTGTCACAAAGAACCAGTTTCACAGTTTCAGACTCAGAGCATCAACTTAAAAACACAAAATAAAATAAGATTAAACTTTATCTTAAACGAACATCTGATAATACATGTAGAACTGTAACTTAAACCATAGCCTTGAGCTTGAATAGCCTGTGTGCAGATGTCGTTAGTTTCAATAACAGGGAGTCTGAGGTTTCCAATATTCATTCCACAAAAACAAAGGCATATTCTGTTGGGCTTTTATAGTTTAACAGTTGCAGGAGATATGAGGAAATTTAAAGATAGAATTATCCGTGAACAAAGTGGAGAAACGTCAGTCTTGCTTGGCAATCACTTTGAAATCATTTGTTTTCAGTAATGTCAGTGGTCATAGATTTTTGAAACACTGCCTTACATAATGTTATGACTGCTTAATATCAGTAAACTAGTTAAATTTAGCCAATAGTTGCACGTATGCACGGAACCCACAAAGGGGGGGGCTTAAGCTGCCATGCATGATGCAGCACGGGATAAAAAAATGATTAGGGCTGCTCCCTGAAAGTCGACAAGTTAAATCATCAGTCGGAAACCAGTCAGTCGACTGAGATTCTTTAAGTCGAGCAGTTGTTCTTTTTTTGTCAGTAAGTGTCCATTACAATGAAATGATAAAACAGATAGAAGCTTACAAAATGCACAGGGATAACACTTCAATGGGGAATTGTAAATAAGGGGAATCATAACTATATATTTTTATGTGCGAATTTTTTGCAACCATACACGTCAAGGCTCTCTGTGCGCCCGATGGCAAAGAGCAACACGAAGAGCAGAGCCCTGCTCCTCCAAATAAAACAACTAAAAAGAGTGTGGGAACGGGGCACGACTCATGTGACTTTTCTGCGCATAACGCACAGAGAGGGGGTGATCAGTGAGAGGGTCACAGAGAAAGTCCACATTACGCACAGTTTCGTTCTATACCCACATGTTTCGTTCTCTATCGAGACATAAAATAAAAGCACACTATCCTGGCACGCCTGTTGCGGGCGCCCCTTCGCTGGCTCGCGCATCGTCTGTACCATCAGAGAGAGACACGTGCGAAACTGATTCAACTGACAAAATTCTGACTCGGGCACACCCCCTAAAAAATAATCATCTAAAAACACACTTTCTATTTGTTTTGTTTGGAGAAACTGAGAACCCGGAGCTCACAGCCCGAGGCGCAGCTCCGCTGCTTGTGAAGAGGTCGGATCCAATCAAATAGGTGCCAGTCCCAATCTGGGAGGTCCTGTAGTATGTTCCGGGCACTATGTTCTTTTATGTTCCAAAACACTTACATACATAGGAAAATTCCGGCGGCCATCTCTGGTGTCAGCTCGGTGTCAGATGAGGTCCCCGCACTGTGCTGATCTGTGCGGCCAAACCATAGGCCAGATCTGGTTGATTAGGTGGTAGGGTAGGCTGGGCCTTAATGTGTGTTTTCTTAACTTTTCTAGAGCTGTGTTAGCTGTGTCAACTCCCCTTATGTGAAACTGGCTCCCACAGCTAGAAAAACACAATACTGACTCATTATCCTGTGTGTAGTTCAGATCGCAATTACACAAAAATAGACAAAATAACAATTTATATTTTGGAACAACACCAGTGTTGCATAACACTAATGCTATATATTATTATAATGACCTATTGGTCATGGTTCACCTTGAACCACATGCAACAACTAAGTCAATGCTAATGAAAGCTAAATTACCCCCATCTTCTACACCAAGAGGCAAAACTGTTGATGCAGTGTAGTTGGAGGTCTTGCAGCAATAATGTTGGCTGGCAGATTTTGCCAAAATGTCAGTGTTAGAGAAAACCTCAGGCTGTGCTTTCTAAGGAGGAGTGGGATGATATGTGTAATGTAGATTGCTTGAGTTAACATACTCCAGACAGACCGAGAGAAAGACAGACAGACACCACTGGTGGCCTTCCAGACCATGGCCCAGATCCCTTCACAAGAAAACACTCACACATGCTGACACAGACACAGGTCATCAATCAGACTTTGTTGACAGCATTGGCAACACAACCACCTGACCACTGAGGAAGGGACTGGTGTTTTTCTCTTGTCAGATGATCACACACACACACACAGACACACACAGACACACACATACAGGGTCATATTGGGTTACACTGTTACTAAACTCTGCATGCTTCAGAGCCATGCCACTTTTATTAGCCTCAGTTCTAGTTAGTGGGAGGTACTACACCGGCTTTCCACATGATATAGAAGATAACGCGATTCATCAGACCAGGCCACCTTCTTTCATTGCTCTGTGGTCCAGTTCTGATGCTCACGTACCCATTGTAGGTGAGTTTGGCAGTGGACAGGGGTCAGCATGGGCAGTCTGGCCTCTCTGTGGCTACACGGCCCCATACGCAGCAAGCTCCGATGCACTTTGTGTTCTGACACCTTTCTATCATAGCCAGCATTTTTCAGCAATTTGTTCTACAGTAGCTCTTCTGTGAGATTGGACCAGATTGGATAGCTTTCGCTCCCCACGTGCATCAGTGAGCCACGGGCGCCCACGAACCTATTGCGGTTCACCGGTTGTCCTTCCTTTGACCACTTTTGGAAGGTACTAACCACTGCATACCAGGAACATCTCACAAGACTTGTCATTTTGGAGATGCTCTGACCCAGTCGTCTAGCCGTCACAATTTGGCCCAAAGTTGCTCATATCCTTACACTTGCCCTTTTCTCCTGCTTCCTAATATATCCCACCCCTTGACAGGTGCAATTGGAACAAGATGAGCAATGTTGTTCACTTTACCTGTCATTGATTTAAATGTTGTGGCTGATCGGTGTATGATCTCTATTATTGTACATTCTCTAATGTAGCTATGTCTTAAAGTTGAATTATTAATCATTTTGCTAGGGGCCTCTGGAAGTCATGAGACTGACTGACCGTTACGGGGAAAATTAGTGACTTGGGTGAAAAAGGGCCTCCTCTCATAGCAGCTTTCTTTGGGAAAAGCAAAACAAGGATAAACACAGAACGATTTAGTAGTTGGAGAAAATAACCAAAGGGAGGGGAGTGAAAAAGAAGCAAGAGGGACTGTGGGAGAGGCAGGAATAAAGCACAGAGAAGAGATTTTAAAGGTCATTTGAGTTGCATGTCAGTGTGGGTGCTTTGGGTGGAAGAGTGACTTTGTTTCCAGGCTTCGGAGAAGCAGCCAAGCTAACCAGTGTGTAGGAGGGGGAATCCCACCTGTCCCACCACCCGCTCTACTCTAGTATCTCAGCCTGGCTGTGTGCTCTGTCAGCTTTGCTGTCCGAGGGATATGGTTCTTCTGTTTCACTGGGATGTAGGCCTGGAATATATTGCACATACTCTTGTTCTGATAGAAGGTGGCGATGTCAGACTTGCAAGCGGCAAGGTTATGGATGGTATTGTTTACAAAGCCTGGATATCCTCCTACTTTTAAAGAAACTGGAGTAATGTATTGACAAAAAAAAACAACGCCCGACTGCGAATGACTACACATAGCTGGCAATAATACGATTTGAGAGGCCATGAATATAATGAAATACAGTGGAACACATAATTAACACTAAACCATATCAAAATCAAGGTCTGTTTATGTTCCATTTAGGGAATGTTACCAAGGAATTTGTCTATCAGATTTACTTGCATTATAGCCCTGTGCATGTGCCCTTTATCATGAATCCACATCTATCACATCTGAATTTGATTAGAAGTGCGTCCCTTGAATGGATGCAGTTTCTGGAGGGCATATAGGCCGGTTGAATTACGGCCCATAAAACTAAGCAGCAAATAGTCATGCTCGACTTCATTCTATGGCCGTGCCTTCGCTTATCACTGGCGGTTGTGCTGTCAGCGCTGAAGTTATGGATATTTTTATCATATCAGGACTGTTGCTCTCTGTTCCCTGCATGGCTCTTTGGGCGATGAGCACACAGTGAAAAGACATGAATGCAACTTTCAGCTATTTATGTATGCTTATATATATTGATGGCCTTCATCTCATTCCCTATAGTATTACTATAGAAAGTATAGTAATACTTTTTCAAATATGGATGGAATGATTGTCTGGTTGGCTACGCTTTTTATTTTTTTATTTATTTTTTTATATGTATATATATAAAATTGTTTTCTGAATAATTATTTGAAAAAAATGTGTTTGTGTGGGCAGTGATGTTTTTTTACACATGCATCTGGGGGATACGGACTTTTAACACATGCCGACTCTCACATATACACATGCAAGCACGCGCACATTCCCAGAGCATCGTCTTTAATTTTTAAACCATGCATCGGAGAGAATGAGTGGGGGAGAGAAAGAGGGGCAGGATTAGTAGCCATTCAGTGGTGCAGGTCTGTGCTGTGAAAGGAGCCAGATTAACATCAGAGTAGTTGAAATTCAGGCCTTATCGTCGCCTGGCAGGGCCCAGTTTTACCAGTAGCAGAACTAGCCCTGGATATGAGCCTGCCGGGGAAGAAATTCTGCTGCCTTAGTTACACTCTGCAACACACCCTTCACCATTTATATATATATATATAAAAATGTAAAATACTAGGTTACAGACTAATTCAGTTGAATACTCAATACGCATTTTTCTCTGCCTCTTACTGCCTTGAGGTATGGTCACACCGCCGGCACATGCGCTGCGCCAGGCTGCAAAGCGCCAGGCTGCAATGCATTTCAAATGGAGCTGAGCTTCATTCAGCTGCGAGGGGCAGAGCTACATCTGGGGATGAACTCATGGCTTCACGCCGACAAGGAAAGTTGTGTAGACTTAAACGTTATGCAAATGAGCAGCGCTGGGCGATAGCCAATAGGAGGGGAGATACGCTCTCAATGGCACTGATCCTTGGAAGATTGATGCCCGGACCACTGCATAATTGTTGTTGATTAGGCTGGTGGTTAAATAAACTAGTCTCTTAAATTGTCGATAAATAAGGAAAATGTAATTTTATGTTTCTCCAACAAGGGCAATTCCATATTGTAAGGAATGGATAGCAAGACTAGTTACCAAATTTTTTCGAGAGGTAATTTATTTTGCAAAGTAACAAGTTACACCATTTAAAAAAAATTAAACTACACACAGCAACATCTACTACATAATGTATATTAAAAAAGGAAAGAGAGAGATTTGAAATGATTGGTGTGCCCACAACAGCTAGGGGCACAGAGGCCTGGCGACAAGACGAGAGCCGCTTGGCTTCACGTTGCAGGCCAGTTGCCGGTGGTTTGACCGTACCTTCAGAGAAGTGAATAGTCCAGCCGCTGCTGGATGTGGCTATTTTGTGTGATTAGAGTGATGGTTGGTCGTACCCTCGATAATAAAGTAGCAGCCAATCTGCTGATTCTGTCGTGTCTGGCCTTTTGAGAAAGATCAACACAACTCCCTCATAGTGAGACCTCAGATTGTGTTTTGCCTGATAGGCTTGGTTTTTCAACTTCAATGGCAGGGATTATTCAGCTGCAGTCCTAAACAGCCAAGTTTGGAAATGAGTCCAGTGTTTCACTCTTTCTAAGGAAAGACTGACATTTAAAATGTTCAATATCAGTTTAAAATTAAGATTCACAATTGATTCTGTCATTTTGCTGCTCATAATTTACTCTGCTGCCTGCAAGATACATTCAGTAGTCACCTACACTCAGATACATGCTCTTAGACTAGTGTCTGTGTGTATGTCTGTACGCATGGCGTCCCTCTGCTGAGCTCTCTTGTTTACCCATTTCTCCTCAGCCAGAGCAGCCCAGACTCAGAGTGCAAGGAAACGGAGCAGAGGAAAGTAGGAGAGTAGAGGAATGCACAGGGAACAGAGGAGTACAGCAAGAAAAGACAGAAAAGGTAGGAAAGTAGAGGAAAGCTAGAAAATGAGATGAGGAAAATGAGAGGGAGAGAGATTTCTTCTCCCACTCTGTGTCGGCAGCCGGGGATGATGTTGGACTCGGCGAGGCTGCTTCACAACTCATGTCTGATCTCGCCCTTGCAGAGAAATCACAGATATGGATGGGAACAGAGGAAGTTAATAGCACCCTGCACACTGCCATGGTCCCTGTCCCACTCATGCTCATATTGAGTCTCCTTTATCCTCGCAAAACATTTTTACTGGAACTCTCGAGTAATTGTTAGAAAGAAGCTATGACGAGTCAATACAGCTTCTCCATATTAATGTAATTGCATTGCAGACCTGCCAACCTGCACAAATTTTGTGTACCAACTACGCAATTCTTAGTCAAAATACCCAGGTACGAAATACGCCAGCTGAAACTATGCAAAAAAAATAAGTTATTATTTTTATATATATTTAATTTCTAACATCAGTCCCCTGAAAGTGTGTGTGTGTGTGTGTGTGTGTGTGTGTGTGTGTGTGTGTGTGTGTGTGTGTGTGTGTGTGTGTGTGTGTGTGTGTGTGTGTGTGTGTGTGTGTGTGTGTGTGTGTGTGTGTTGTGTGTGAGAATCCAAAACAATACCGTACATTTATTGGGTATTTCAACTACATTCCTCTGATTGGACCAGATGCTACACTCTGTGGTTCTCTAAGTCCTCACTCAACATCCACTGATACGCTGTGCACTGAGCGGTGCTTCATTATCCACCAAGGTGTAACGCTGCATTGCTGAGGTAAAATGGGAAGTGGGAGAGTTCTAATAAAACCCAAAAATGTGACCGTATTGTTAACATATAAAACATGAGATGCACCGATCGATCGGCTGGTGAAAGGAATTGGTTGGTTTTCACCGGCCGATCAGTGTCGCATATATCCGATTCGGTGCTGGTCAAATTTACACGCCGGTACTGTGTTCATGTACTATACTTGTAAAAATGCTCCAATACTCAAACCCGATGCCAACGTAATGTAACATAGTTGTGTAGTTGACGCTGAAAAAAAGAGAGCAAAAGGTAGAAAATGTCGGCTGTTTGGAGGTACTTCAAAGTAAATGAAGAAGATAAGATTAGTTATTTATCTATCACCTGACAATATTCTAACATTGTGGAGACTGTGTATCCTATCATGGTCACAGCAGAGCTCCGCTTGTGATGAAAAGTTAAGACTTTTTTTTTTTTTTTTTTTTTTTTGACGAGTCACTCAGTAAAACGGGTCGTTTTTTTTTTGTTTCGCTTGGTTTAACGCACGGTGAGAGAAGGAGGACGTCGTCGGCCATTTATTTAATTTATTTTATGTAATGATTTATTTGCAAATTACCATATAAATATAATACATCTATATTTGCACTAAAAGTGAAAGAGAAGTTGAAGTTTGAAATGGACATTTCCATGGTAGTTATACACTACTCACAAAAGGTTAGGGATATTCGGCTTTCGGGTGAAATTTCAGGATGAACCTAAAATGCACTTTAATCTTTACAGGTGAACTTAATTTGACCTTCTCTAAACTTTTGAATGCACATGTCCAACTGTTCAATGGTTCAGTACTTTTTGCACAACTTGCTGTTCTCTAACAAGGAGCTGAACGGCAAAATTCACAACAGGTGTTTGATCCATGAATCGACCAAAACATTTCCTGGTTCAATTAGAATTGATATTTAAACAGTCCCCTTCATCATGCTGTTCACATTTTGACATCATGAGACCAAGACGACACCTAACAACTGATCAACAGTACCTCGCCATTGTGAGGCTTCAAACAGGATGTTCTCAGAGGGAAGTGGCCACTGAGCTTAGGGTGTCACAGAGTGTCATCAGCAGGTTGCAACAGAGATACAGAGACTGGAAGAGTCACAGAAAGGCATAGAAGTGGACGTCCTTTGGCCACATCCCACACTGATGACCGCTTCATTGTGAACAGTGCCCTGTGGAACCGGATGATGAATGCCACTCAACTCCAGGCACATTTAAGGGAGGTGAGAGGCACCCAAGTGTCACGTCAGGCCATTCGAAACCGTTAACATCAGCATGGTCTGCGTGCTAGACGACCTGCAAGGGTACCTGACCACACCACCAGGCACAGCCATCATTGTCTTGCATGGGCCAGGGAGCATTTACGCTCGACGAGGGACCAGTGGCCTCAGTGCTGTTCTCTGATGAAAGTGGATTCACGTTGAGCAGAAATGATGGTCACCAACGATGTTGGAGACGTCAAGGAGAGCGCTATGCATCAGCCACTGTTGTCACCAGACGAGCCTTTGGTGGTGGTGGTGTTACAGTGTGGGCAGGTGTGTCTAGTCAATACAGAACTGCCCTACACTTTGTGAATGGTACAGTGACAAGCCCATACTACCTGAATAACATCATTAATCCAGTCATTGTGCCCCTGCATGAACAACACAGGCCTCATTTCATCTTCATCGACGACAATGCTCCAGCTCATCGAGGTCGCATCATTAGGGAACGGCTACTGGAGACTGGGGTACCTCAAATGGAGTGGCCTGCACTTTCTCCAGACCTGAATCCCATAGAAAACCTATGGGATCAGCTGAGTCGCCGTTTAGAGGCTTGTAACTCTGTACCCTGGAACCTCAATGACCTGAGGGCCGCCCTTCAAGAAGAGTGGGGTGCCAGGCCTCAGCAGACAATAAGTCGACTTGTGAACAGCATGAGACGTGGTTGTCAAGCTATAATTGATGCTCAAGGCCACATGACAAGTTATTGAGACATTGACATTTTTTGTTGTGGTAAACCCACCACTGTTGTTGCCTTTTGTTTCAATAAATTGTTTGAGATGAGGAAATCACCATTGCATGCTTGTACTTAAATGCTTTACTTTCATGATATATCACTGAAGCGTGAACTTTTTACATTTTCCATAAATTTCACCTGAAAGTCAAATATCCCTAACTTTTTGTGAGTAGTGTATGTTGGGTCCTACTCAAACTCAGTGAGTGACAGGTTGAATTATATTGAAACTTAATGACAGTCCCATATTCTATTTTATTGGAACTCAGTGACAGGTTCATGGTCTATTATTGTTCCATAGTGAATAATGAACAATAATAAACAGTGTCAAAATCAGCAATCTCACTATTGTGGTAACTGAAAATTGCAGCGGTAGTACATATGTGCAGTTGTCCTATCTATGTGAGCATTATCAGATCACACAATGTATTTGTCACGTACAGCAGATTGGAAATCTGAATCTGCAGGTCAGACTTAAAAAAAAAAATCGGAAATAGAAATTGCAAGAAAATTGCAAATGGTGCATCTCTAGTTGGTAAACCTGTTCGGTGACATTATGAGATAATGTATTTTAAGGGGTATATCCTAATGAGATTAATTTGTATAATGTATATAGTTTGCCGTAGTAGCTCGCATACGATGAGCCTCGTTACGAGATGGCTACGCTGTGAATAACTGGTGGAATAATTTAGCTGCATTAACTCAAACACCACGGAGACTCCCTGTTTGCACTATTGTTTACGCTATTGTGGTACTGAAAATATTTTCCCAGGGTTTGCAGGGTGGGGCAATGGTATTGTTGATATTGAGTCATCATTATTGTGGCTCCTGTAATAAGCCATTTCTCAACAGAAACAATCACTCTTAAGACTTTTGATTTCATATCATAATGCAAACGGTATATTGTGCCAGATTCTTTTGTACACATATTCCCTGTTGGGTGGGCCATGGGAGGCCTATCTTCTCTCCAGTTTTTTCATAGGTAAGCAGACTTAGGTAAGATTTAATGTGGAGCTGGTGGTCTTGCTAAATGTTAGCTATATAATAATGATAATGATCAATATAATCGAGCAGTATTCAGCGCAAAGCTGTCTGTCTAGACCAGGAGGTGGAGCTGAAAATATCGGCCAGTCAAATCCCTGGTGTATTGAAGTCTAATTTGTAATTCTCTAAATGGTTGAGCTGGAAGATGGGGGTATATTAACCTTTGTACACAGCCGGAGGAATAAGCACTCTAAATACAACAAAGAAATATGACTACAAGAAAGAAATTGCGAGAGGGGTTTCCATTTCGATTCAAAAAATTAGAAGGAAAAGCTTATCCTCCTCTGGGTTTGCCTTCCTTGGGCATACCTCCCTCCTTTCATCCTACTTATCCCCCTGCTCTCATCCCATCCTCTTCCCCTGTCCCTTCTGTCCCCCTCTCCCCCTGTCCTCTTCCCTCCCCTCTCCCTGCTCTCCTCCCTCCTCCCCCTGTCCTATTGGACCAGTTCCATGTGTATTAGTCCCAGGGGGCCCTGGCAGCCTGTAGGAAGCTAGTTAAAGAACATGGAATCCTAATGAGTTGGAAACGATACAAAACTAAGAAAGCCTGGACAGCAGCCATTCCTCAAATCACACACACACACACACACACACACACACACACACACACGCACAAACACACACACACTTCTATTTCCCTACTGCCTCCCCATTTTTAATTACGGTTACACCACATGTGTATGATTAGGGTTTTATTGGCCATATTTTCTCCATTCCCTTGAGAGAGCGACTGGTTGACTCACTTGATGACCAGGAACGGGCAACATTTATTCTGCATCACAATACGGTATTAAACCCAGAGATTATCTGTTCTCATGTCACACAGTCTGTTTTATATGGGTATTGAATTTTAAATAAGATTATTATTTCGATTATTTCCTATAAGTGATCTAATATACATAGATTCGAAAAATCGGGGTCTCATTTGTACCCGGTAAAGCCAATTTAAGCCGCCTGCACGAGCGACTCGTGTCGATTACGCACATTGTAATATTTTTATTATTTTAAGAGCTTATTGTGCGTAATCACCGGGTGTCATGACATTTCACTGCATATATGTATAACCGTATGTACAGTGGGGCAAAAAAGTTTTTAGTCAGCCACCAATTGTGCAAGTTCTCCCCCTTAAAAAGATGAGAGAGGCCTGTTATTTTCATCATAGGTACAACTCAACTATGAGAGACAAAATGAGAAAAAGAAATCCAGAAAATCACATTGTCTGATTTTTAAAGAATTTATTTGCAAATTATGGTGGAAAATAAGTATTTGGTCAATAACAAAAGTTAATCTCAATACTTTGTTATATACCCTTTGTTTGCAATGACAGAGGTCAAACGTTTTCTTTAAGTCTTCACACTGTTGCTGGTATTTTGGCCCATTCCTCCATGCAGATCTACTCTAGAGCAGTGATGTTTTGGGGCTGTCGCTGGGCAACACGGACTTTCAACTCCCTCCAAAGATTTTCTATGGGGTTGAGATCTGGAGACTGGCTAGGCCACTCCAGGACCTTGAAATGCTTCTTACGAAGCCACTCCTTCGTTGCCCGGGCGGTGTGTTCGGGATCATTGTCATGCTGAAAGACCCAGCCACGTTTCATCTTCAATGCCCTTGCTGATGGAAGGAGGTTTTCACTCAAAATCTCACGATACATGGCCCCATTCATTCTTTCCTTTACATGGATCAGTCGTCCTGGTCCCTTTGCAGAAAAACAGCCCCAAAGCATGATGTTTCCACCCCAATGCTTCACAGTAGGCATGGTGTTCTTTGGATGCAACTCAGCTTTCTTTCTCCCCCAAACACGACAAGTTGAGTTTTTACCAAAAAGTTCTATTTTGGTTTCATCTGACCATATGACATTCTTCCAATCCTCTTCTGGATCATCCAAATGATCTCTAGTAAACTTCAGACGGGCCCGGACATGTACTGGCTTAAGCAGGGGGACACGTCTGGCACTGCAGGATTTGAGTCCCTGGCGGCGTAGTGTGTTACTGATGGTAGCCTTTGTTACTTTGGTCCCAGCTCTCTGCAGGTCATTCACTAGGTCCCCCCGTGTGGTTCTGGGATGTTTGCTCACCGTTCTTGTGATCATTTTGACCCCACGGGGTGAGATCTTGCGTGGAGCCCCAGATGGAGGGAAATTATCAGTGGTCTTGTATGTCTTCCATTTTCTAATAATTGCTCCCACAGTTGATTTCTTCACAACAAGCTGCTTACCTATTGCAGATTCAGTCTTCCCAGCCTGGTGCAGGTCTACAATTTTGTTTCTGGTGTCCTTTGACAGCTCTTTGGTCTTGGCCATAGTGCTGAGCCTTGTTTTTCAGAAATCTTGCTTGTTTGTAGGTGACCAAATACTTATTTTACCAAGGAATTTACCAATTAATTCATTAAAAATCCTACAATGTGATTTCCTGGATTCCCCCCATTCTGTCTCTCATAGTCGAAGTGTACCTATGATGAAAATTACAGGCCTCTCTCATCTTTTTAAGTGGGAGAACTTGCACAATTGGTGGCCGACTAAATACTTTTTTGCCCCACTGTATATGTATGGGACAAATAACCTCTTGAATAACTGATAAGTTAATATTTATCCACATGACTTTAATGCATCTCTTTTTCTTTCCCTCCCTATAGGACCTGTCCTGCATTGATGACCTCTCCACCAACTCGTTGTTCTCCTCACCGGCAGACTCTCTGTCTGAGTATGCTGACGGCCAGGCCTTCATCAGCACAGACAGTCTGGCTACGGTGCCCACCATCTGGGACGTTAATACCAGTACCACCAGCCCCCCAGCACAGAGCCAGCTCGAGGTCAGCACTGTGCACACACAGATGCACGTAAATACACACCACGCCCTAGGGCTGGGTGATACAGAATCTATAGATTGTCTTATTGTATTATTTTTCCATGGTTATCATCAAAAATGTCACATTTTAACGCAGTATCAAAATGACCTATTTGCTTTCATATAAAAAAAAAATCCTAACTAACTTTCATCATCTTGAATACATTTTAGGTTAAGTATGATTTTAATACTCCCTTCATTGTTTCAAACCTAATCACAAAATGAAGATGTCTTTATTTTTAATAATGACAGAATACCATTTTGTGATGGAGGGACAAATCTGACACAGAACACATGAAACCCACATTTAACCTTACACACAGGTTAAACAGCTTGAGGTGCTGTGGTATGTAATACAAGCCTGTGTTTATGCACAAATACTTTAGTATTTGGTGGTGGAAAACAGACGGCAAAGCTCTGCACCTGGTTTCAATGTACGCATTTGCGATATGCAAATCTCTTTCCTTGGGATGTACGTTTTTCATACCGTAGATATGTTCACCTCAAAGAAACTGTAGAAAATGCTTAATTTGCAATTACATGTCTTAAGAAGGATGTTTACTACAAATAAGAGGTGTTGCAGTGCAAGGGATTTTCTGATGTTATCTGAAGATACTACAAAGTATGGTACAAACTTCTGAAATTACATTTGGATGCATTATCCATTTCTAAGGCTTTGTAAGCTCTATTTATTTGAACATGTTACTTTAAATGTCCTCCGCTGATAGCACCTTATCTCTTTTTATTTCTAAAACAATGTTTTTCTACAGATGGAAGTAAAATATGGAGAGACAAGGATCATTTAATCATCATTACACTGACTGCCATTGCGTCAAACCCTGTGGTCTCAGACAGAAGCCAATGTTTTTACCTTTTTTGCTTGAGTCGTGTGTCTGAGGACGTATCTTTCTGATAGTAATCGTTTATTCTTTCGTCCCGTCAAGAAGCCTTTATGTTTCCATTGCCTTCTGTTCTCATTCCATCCATCATGTTTTTCAGACACTGGCTTTATTTGCCATTTGATGTTGGCTGGTGTTCCACTGCCAGACAACAAATTGCATTTTGTCAAGTACTGCTCAATCAGACATCCCCCCCACGCATGTAGGCACACTGTGTGTGTGTGTGTGTGTGTGTGTGTGTGTGTGTGTGTGTGTGTGTGTGTGTGTGTGTGTGTGTGTGTGTGTGTGTGTGTGTGTGTGTGTGTGTGTGTTTTCACTGAACTCTGGGCGATACAGATCCAAGACAACAACTGATACAAAAACGTCATTACTTGTTGCATATTCGCCTCATTTCACTTTGTTTATTTGTTTTTTTTGTGGGTTTTGTTTGATTTGTATACTTTTGTTTGCAGCTGAATGGTGGCAACAGGTTTCAGGGTTTGGCCAGTTTGGACGATATAACTGCCATTATCAGCACTCCGCCTCTAGGAGGATACCAGGTAGACACACAAAACAAGGCTCAGCCTCTGTGTTAAGAGGAAGGCCATTTCACTGGCAGTTGTCTGTTTGGAAATCTGTTATTCATAGATGAAGTTCATCTTTGATATTGAAGCATTTACAATGCTCATTCAGCAGGAAATGGATTGTGTGTGTAAAAAAAGAAACCCAAAAAAAAAAAAAGGAAACAACATTCTTCAGCTGCATCTGAAATGGCATACTAGTTGATATGCCAAGTCACCATGATTATGTCTGAAACCATGGTATGCTCAATAATATGTGAAAAGTAACAATGATACAAGATCACAATGGTATAAAGATGACAGTATTTTATATCCAGTGAAATATATTCGTATGAAAACACTGCGCACTTTGCTGGCGAAGTGTATCCTACTATGCATTGTGAGAGCAAGTCGCTGGTAAAGGTAGGTAGCTGGATAATAGAGCTCAACAGCGACGGCCACTTTTTGAACGGCTCCTGTTCTGGAAGTGAATTTCATTCACTTCATTGATGTTTCAGAAAATCCTTAGATAAAGAGATTAAAGCCTGGAACCAAGCCAACCATCTACAAGATGAATCGTGACCATAAATCATTTGATTCGGCGCAAAAAAATATTTTTTTGACAAAGGTACAAAACTGTATACAATTATTTTAAGAGTGAAAGAACTACTTGTCCCATAAACCTTTGGGAATGATACCTTTCGACAATGGTTTAGTGCGCTTCTTCTTGAATTTAACCTTTTTCATTATAGTGATTAGATAGTAAATAGTAGTATTGAAATCATGGTTGCTCAGTGGTTAATGTAACGTAAAAGATCGTAGAGTTCAGTGGTAGCAGTAAACTCACTAGCTGCTTGTGACTTCAATGTTCCACCTGAACTGGAAGTGACGTTCGCTGGCACAGTAAACATTTCCATGGTAACAGCAAGCTCCACTTATCAGAGACATCACTGTTACACTTAATGATCATGGGTAGTGTTGTACTTCTCCATAACATCATGAATAAAACATGTTTTGACAAGGTCGAAAAACAAGGTTGCTATCATACAGACTTGTGGCTTCTACAGGAGCATATGCCATCGTTTCACAATCTCATAGCTTGTGGTCTACCCTGTCTACCTTGGATGGTTACGACATTATGGCAAATAATCAAAACCTCGATTCAGAATATGAATGGGATTTTCACTTATGGAAACTCGCTGTTGGGCTCTGTGGTATGAATATGTACTACGTACGCCACTTTGGACGCATGGTTAGTATCTAAAACCTAGGTTTGCCGCGCAAAGGATATAAGGTTTTATGCATGGCTGCTACTTTGCAAACAGAAAAGGTAACAATGGTATGGTCTGCATGCACAGATTGGATGATAACAAGTTGCTTTCTATGTGGCAGCATCTCCCCTTTGAGTCATTCCAATGCAAACCTGGTGAAATTAATGAGGCTTTGTGTGTATGGGCAACTAACTCTCATGTCTATCTTTAAAACCGCTGCCTGCCTAATTTGCTTTTGCATAAATCCAAAAACTGAAATTGATTTAGATAGCTATTTTACCTTAAGTATTCTTTCCCTTTTTAACACGTTGTGCCGTGTACTTGCTGTTCAAATTTTTATCTGCCTCCCTGTCTGATTCACAGCTACAGCCCTTCCTCTTCACACCTTCCTCCTAATCTGTATTGATACCAAGATGCCCCAAATCAAAGTTTAGAATTTATAATCTACATAACCCATGTCTACTTGCTTTTCTCAGACTCAAAGAACCCAGTCTCCACCAGAAGAGGAAGAGGATGCTGAAGAAGAGGAGACAGAGGAGTTGGGACATGTAGACACTTACGCTGACTACAAACCATCTAAATGTAGGAAACCTGAGCGCTTATACGCATCTTGAGAACAAACTGATGATCCCTCTTTGTTTCATTTTAACCGTTGCTTGTGTCGGTCAACAGCTACAATAGGAATCTCCCATCCAGACATAGTGGTGGAGACCAACACGCTCTCCAGCGTCCCTCCGCCCGACATCACATACACCCTGTCCATCCCAGAGTCCACCATCAGCAGAGGCTTGCTATCTGCACTACAGCTGGAGGCCATCATCTACGCCTGCCAGGTGCTCATACGCACACACTCACCAGTTGTGGGAGATAGAGCTTTAGATACAATAAAACAATCAACATGTGTGTATCTATAAAGATTTTCCAGTATCGTGTCTATGGCGATAGAAACATAATTAGGGCTGCGCCCTGAACATTGAAGAGTCAAATGATCAGTCGACTGAGATTCCTCAAGTTGAGCAGTCTGTTTTTTGTTTTTTTGTTTCGTTTTTTGTCAGTCAGTGTGCATTACAGTCACTGGATAAAATAGAAGTTTACAAGCTTACAAAGCTATATTTTTATATGTGTGACTCATCTGCTTTCGGACATGGATGCAAACACGACTCCGCATGCGCCCCGATGGCAGAGCTGTGGCCCGTTTCTCCAAACAAAACAACTAAAAACAGTGTGGGGATGGGGCACGGCTCGTAGGGACTGGTATTGTTTAGAATTTTGCCGTACTACTACTCTTACCGATATTGCTTATCATTCTAGTACTTTAACAGTACTCTTATCTGGTCTTTTTTTGTTTGTTTTTTGTTTTTTTTAAAGAAAAACTAAAATGAAGAGCATAATTAACACTGCTTTATTTTCTGTGCATTACGCATGAAGAGGGGGCGATGGGGGCGCAATCTGCACTTGCCTTGCCTCCCCTGTGTTTTCTGATTGGATTTGATATTTAATCAAATCGAGAAATAGAGTAATAGGATTATTATAGCAGTCGAAAACAGTGCATTTTCCCATGTGTATTATATGCAGTTTTGCTAAATGTTTTCAAAAGATTGCTCGGGTTTCCTCCCTTAACATGCAGAAGACTAATTGCACTTGTGGCAACGAGCATGGTCGGCATCGACTCTTGTGAAATTAAACCAGACTTTTGAGTGTTTAAGTTTCTCCGCCATTGTCACCGGGTATAAAAAAAAAAAAACACATTTTCTTAATTTCTCCCATACTGTAAGCAGTACTGGTAACATCAGAGCTTATTGATACTACAGTCTTTCATAATTTAGCCCCGGGACCCGTTAAATAACTTGTCTCAGTACCCAACCCTAGGCACGAATGACCGCTTGTGCTCCGTTTCTCCATGCCCCCTCTTAACCCTTCATCCTTCATCAATATTCAGCAGGAGTTTTTTGACCAATTCGTTTTCAAAGACATTACCTAAAATTGCTTAATCCCACACAATTCCAAAAATATTGTGTCATAATGTGTCCAACAACTAACAAACACGTGAAATTATTTCACTTCACAGCTAATGCGTCATTTGTTTTTGTACACACATCTTTGTTCTCACACACTTTTTGATATGCACCCCAGCAACACGAGGTCATCCTCCAGAACAACCAGAGGGCCGGCTTCCTGATTGGAGACGGGGCAGGAGTGGGAAAGGGCCGGACTGTGGCTGGAATCATCCTGCAGAACTACCTAAAGGGAAGGAAGAAAGCATTGTGGTGAGGGTGGAGATATGAACCATGCTCTATTTAGCTTACCTAAAGACATAAAAGAAAACAAGCGAGCATAAAAACAGGAAAATGAATCCACCATTCGATAGTCTCTCGCTAGAAGATCAGCTGGTTTGGGTGTCTTGATAATACAGAAAATAATGTCTTAAGAGATACATGAATAAATATATTATTTACCTTAAAACCTTTATAATGTATACATATGTGTGACAGAAGTCTACAGATAATAATCATTCATGTTTTTTATTCTAACCAGTTCTCGACATTCCGTTCTTAACAACTACATTATGCTAAATAGTTAACCAAAGTTTGCAAACTATTTGATTATGAAAACCATGCAAATATTTAATTCTGGGTGTGTACTGAGTTTGCCAACTGTGTAGGCACTTGTACGAGAGAACCAGCAGCACTGATGTGTCTTCTTTTTTTTCCCCCAGGTTCAGCATATCCAATGACCTGAAATTTGACGCAGAGAGAGATCTCAAAGACATTGATGCACCCAATATTCCTGTGCACGCCTTAAACAAGGTGGGTCCAGAGGGAACATGCATGTTGACCTCTAAAAATCAACATCTCCTTTCGTAACCGTTCACAATCTCTGTCAATTTCCATACACCCTATAAAATAGTAGTCAAAATTTACCTTCACTAATAATTAGATCCATTATAATTTGCATTTATTCACTGATTATTTGTATTAGCAACACTGTTGTTATTTCAAGATTCAAGGTATAATTGTTATGACACTTTAGATATTACCTGATGATTCGGTCCACTTTTAGGTGTGTTTACTTATGACCCTGTGCATGGAATAGCGGTAATGACTGAAAGCTCCCAATGGGATCACTAGAGTAACTTGTAAGGGGGCTCCGATCAGGGTTTTTCAGGTTCAGGTTCTTCACCGATTGCTGGAAGTTTTATTTATTGTCAGGCAACATGTGCAACATATTCCACTCTCTCTCTTAAGCATAAGGGGCAAAGCTTTGGATTTAGACCCCGTTTACACCTGGCATTAACATGTGTCTTTGGTAAAGATCACAAGTGGACAGCTCTAATGCCAGGTGTAAACGCACCCAAAGCGTCCTCAGTGCGGTTTGAGATCTGATGACTTAGACCACATTACTCGGTAATCTAGGCTACATATGGCTAAATTATTTTAGCTGTGTAAATTCAAATGTGTCCTGGGCCACAATGAATTACCGCCTACTCAACAGATGTCCTCCTGGTAAGTGGAAGGATGTACTCATTCACGCCCACCAATGGCGTCATATTAAAGTCTGGTCGGGGGGGGGGGGGGGGAGTCTCTCCGTTACAGAAACGCAGGATTTATTATTTACAAGTAAAGTATTTACACAAAACATCCAGTTTTTACCCCAAGTCCCATAGCAACGGAAAGACATGCGTGATGTGGCACGGGAAAGGTTTTTTGTAAGTTCATTCTATTACGCAGTGATCGTGAGAGTCCCTTACCTCAATTGTGTTTAACAAAAATTGTTTCATACAAGTAGGAATTAAACTAAAATAAGTACATCTGTCTGCACCGCTGTCTAGAGAGTGCAGTGGATCCTCTGCACTGTCCTGATCCGCAGGACAGTGCAGAGGAAGCGATCCGTGGCATGTACGGCGCTCAGATGAGGAAGAAAGAAACTCCAATTCTCTTGAGTTATGTTCACTTTATATATTATTATATAATCAGAATGCTATATGTATTGTAACATTCAATTTTATAATATTTCAACATGTACGTGTGACGTGTGTCCCCTCCCAGCTCCCACTCCCCCATCCCACACTTCAGTTAATTCACTCTCATTACGATCCTGTAGGTAATTCTGAACAGATTTCTGTCAATCAAATTTCTCATAAATCCACAAAGTCTGATTGTTACTTTCTTTACTTTCTGTCAATTATGTTTTTATCACCAGTCAATCAAAGGTTACTATTTGAAATGCGTCGGGTTTTCGCTGACTACTGCACCACGCTCGCTTTGCGTGTCTTTCTCGAGAGGAAGTGGTCTATTCAGTAAGATCCCACACGTAATTCTGGAAAGATTTTTTTTCATTCAAACAACTCTGAATTTGTTTACTTATAAACAGCCAACTTATGAAGAAAGTTTTGTTTTTAAATTTCGGTTTTAAACCGGGCTCGGGTTCGTTTTAGGCCCATAAATGCAGCCAATGGAACGGGCCTGTGCCGGGCTCAAGAAGAACGTGCACAAGCTCGGATGGGGTCGGGCTTGTTTTTTTGGGCCCAACCCAAGCTCTAGTGTGCAAGGAGAGGAAGGGCTATTCACAGATGGGTCTAAGCAAGCTAGGGAGAGAGAGCGGGGTAAGCATCTCTACTAAGATTTTAGTTTAAATAGTAACAAAAAAAAAAGTAATTATTTGTGGTGGTCAGTGTTGATATTGTGGTGGGCCGCCAAAAATAAATCAATGTATGGGAAACACTGCTGTGCATAACAGGGAAGAGAAATTGTCCCACGTCACCTGATCGGCTCTCGTGATCAGCCTTTATATTGATCACTGATCAAACAACATGAACTGAACAACAACTAATATTTTTTTTCGCCATCTAAGTGCGATATTCCATAGATAACGGCATCTACCGGCTCCGAGATCTAAACTCTGGGTCTCTTGCAGCCGCAGCAGACATGCGCAGAAGAGTCAGCTCCTCGCCTACGTAACATCCGGCTGTAATGTTGTCACAGAGTACAGCAGAAAGTTAAAATATTTTAACTTGGACGGCAAATGCCGTGTACTATTGCCGTTTGCCGGTCTTGTCTGCCGTAATGCTCTCGTCCACTTACATGACTTCCGGTTTGCCATCCGCCGTGTTCCATCTGAATGCAGCATTAGTAACTTGGAGTAACTTCCTCTTTATAGATAAAGTATGGAGACACAGCTACCTCAGAAGGAGTCCTGTTTGCGACCTACTCTGCGCTGATTGGAGAGAGCCAAGCGGGGGGGCAGCACCGCACCAGAATCAAACAGATCCTGGACTGGTGCAAGGCCGACTTTGATGGAGTCGTATCCTTTCATCCCAACAGCCTTAGGCCTAGCAGAGTCTTTTTTTGAATGATCATGCATTCAACACCTGAAATACTGTGATCGACTATACTTATTCTGTCACTTCAAACCTCTTTTTAATGTACTTTTTCTGATCTAAGTTCAATTTTGTTTCGCTTGAAAGAAAAATCTCTTCGGTGGCCTTTTTTTGGGCCTCTCTGTAATCCATTCAAATGAAAGAACACCGCAAGAGAACAAGTTTACCACAATTCCTTCCTCCTTAGCCGTGTCCCCTTAGCGTTGCTTCCCCTTGACCTTGTTCCTGCAGATTATTTTTGATGAATGCCACAAAGCCAAGAATGCCACATCCACCAAGATGGGCAAGGCAGTGCTAGACCTGCAGAACAAGCTGCCACGAGCTAGGGTGGTCTACGCCAGTGCCACAGGTAGCAGAGCACACTGACAAACAATGCAATTTTGTGCAGGACATTAAAAACATACATTTTCATTACGTTATTTCTCTTAGATTCCTTTCTTAAAACCTTTCTGCATTGCTCTCTATCCGGCCCAGGCGCCTCTGAGCCAAAGAACATGATCTACATGAGCCGCCTGGGGATCTGGGGTGAGGGCACACCCTTCAAAACCTTTGACGACTTCCTGCACGCCATTGAGAAAAGGTGCGTAGCATGACCCCTCACTCTGATGTACCTCGTTTTCGTAAATCATTGCTCACTGGAACCGTCCCCCACAATGAGTTCCCAGTTCCAGCTGGCTGACACTTGATTGTATCATGCTAAAAATTTCATTTATTACTATACAGAGGTGTTGGTGCCATGGAGATTGTTGCCATGGACATGAAAGTGAGCGGGATGTACATCGCCAGGCAGCTGAGTTTTTCAGGCGTGTCGTTCCGTATCGAGGAGATCGGGCTCGACAACGACTTCAAACTGGTCTACAACAAGGCTGCCAAACTGGTGCGCCTCATCCCTCATGAATAAGATCAGAACATATTATTGTCTGTCTGTGTGTGTGTGTGTGTGTGTGCTTGTGTGTTGTCTCATCATATACTTGCTGCGCATGAGCGGAAACCTGACTATCTGGGTTCCTACATATCCTGGAAAACCTTGAGGGTTGAGGGCTTGACATGAGATTTTTCCCTTTGGGCAAGTGGCTGAGATGTTTTATTTGCCCAATAGCCAAACTAGCTTGTCCAAAATGGAAAATGTAGGCCTTGTAAAAAAACAAGGAAGTAAATAAAACAAACAGGGATTTGAAAAATTATTATTATTTATTAACGTACAAAACATACTATTAACAGGTAACAATTACAATAAATAAGATATTTATACACCAACATCAAATGTCATCTGTACCAACAGGGAGATTGTGTGTGTGTGTGTGTGTGTGTGTGTGTGTGTGTGTGTGTGTGTGTGTGTGTGTGTGTGTGTGGGGGTGGGTGGGATCGGCGATTTGATCGCCAGAGACCGGCTGGAGTGTGCTGTGATGGGGGAGTTATGTCACAGCACACCAGCGAAATGCCAGCATGGATGGTGTGGAAAGAAATATGTATTTGTTTTTATTAAATAATTGAATCTCTGTTAGGCTTCCTTTTTTGTTTGTTTTTTAATGACGTTATGATTGAATTTAGATTAAACATTTTCAATAATCATCTTGAGCGTGGCTCAACATCTGATGGAGCTTTGAAATAATAAAACCTTTAAGCTTTCTGCAAGCAATACAGTTAAAGTTGCGCGAATAAACATTTATAAAAGAGAACATTTTATTTAAAATATTCAAACATTAAAAATATATATGTTGGTTTTAACCCTCATGTATACTATACTGTGTATATATATATATATACCTTATTTATCATAATAGTTACCTGTTAATAGTATGTTTAATGTAAACTGTAATGTCTAATGTATACTATACTGTGTATATATACCTTATTTATCGTAATTGTTACATTAATAGTATGTAATAGTATGTTTTGTACGTTAATAAATTATAATAATGCTGTGACAGCATCATGTTCCATTTATTAACATTATTATCTTTAATATCACAATTCAAATCATTTCCATAGTGTTAAATACTCTTACGGAGCGCAGAGCAAAGCTTCGGTGAGCAAGCATAACAGAGAGAGAACAGAGATGCTGGGTGTTAAAATCCACACGTCACTCATGCTAATTTAACGGGGCTTAGCTCAGTCACTAAGTGCTCGAAGTGGACCGGTACTCACTGGTATACGCAGTACCGGCACTTCTGCGTTTTACTCTTTGGTGTACCGGGATTTTTTTTCTTGTGTACCAATGCGTATTGGTACTACTTACAAGCTGCCAGTACTCTCTTCTGCCCTCTCAAGTCGACAAATGAAGTGGACATATTGTAAAATCTATCATATTTTATTGAGTTGGAGCGCACTTTTTCTTTTAAATTATTAGAAACGCACAAGCTGCAAGGCCGAGCTCAGGCTCGAGCCCCAGGTCCATCCCCGCCCACGCTGCTCTGGTTCAGCTGGAAAAGCTCTGCTTCAGCGATACAGTACGCAGTTTGTTTTCAGATAACGTTACATTAGAGATCACATTTATTTTTCACTTGCCCGATCAGACACACCACTTGCTTGAACACAGAGTTGACTTGCCCCGGGCAAGCGGACAAGCGTTATTGTCGAGTCCTGCATACAATTTGAATGTGTCCTTCATCCTTATGTCTCCAGTGGGCTGAGGCGCTGCAGGTGTTCACACGTTCTGCCGACGAGCTGGGCCTGGTGAGCAGGAAGTCCCTGTGGGGCCAGTTCTGGTCCTCTCACCAGCGCTTCTTCAAATACCTCTGCATCGCTGCCAAGGTCCGCTGCCTGGTGGAGCTGGCCCAGAAAGAGCTGGAGGCCGGGAAGGTCAGAAGGACTTTTAAAGCTTCACTCATAAATGCTCTCTGCTAAACAAAACATTATCACATCCATGGCTTGCCAATCTATTTCATTTCTGTAACTCAGGAGAGGTCAACTTCAACTATTCTCTTGTATTATTTGAGAAAAGGTGTAAACTTTATTTGTTTCATACTTTTAAGGGGACCTATTATCAAAAATCAATGTGTGTTCTCCAAACTAAACCAATGTAAGTTGTGTGTTTTTATTGTCGATGTATTTATTTTATTTATCTTATTTTATTTTCCAACGGGTACATGGAGGAAAAAAATCCCAGCGTGTGGTATCCCGGTGCGGTGACGACAATGAAAGTCGGAACAAACTTAGAAATTAGGCCTTGATGGTGAAGATTCAGAAACTGGGTTGCTTATTTCTCGCCTCAGTTTGTTCAGAAACTGAATAACCAACCATCGCAATAACCGAATAAATACAACAAAACCCAGAAGTAAAGCTCAAACCCCATTGGCTCACAGAATTAGGAACCTCAGGAGGCTCCACCCACTAAAACCGCCCATCCTGGAACAGCATGGGTTAGAGGCATGTTTGAATGGCTAGAATGCATATTCTTCTGAGTGGTATTTTCAGAAAGAAAAAAATCTAATTCATGTTTTGGGGACCTCAGACACTTATATAAACTGAAAAGGAAGCATACTAGGTCCCCTTTAATGCTTGTTTTTGTATAAATTGTTTAACTATGTATGATTTGAAGATTCCTGTCCAGAGAAGTTTAGTTCATTTTGACAACTAAACATAATGGTCCACTAGGAGCAATAATTGCCATCTCCTTTCAACGAAAGGAGATTGCTTGGCCAATTTTGACCTGTTGGGTCTTTGTTTGTTTCCACTTCAGTGCATCGTCATTGGGTTGCAGTCGACAGGAGAGGCTCGAACCAGAGAAGTCCTGGATGAAAATGACGGCCATCTTGACAGATTTGTTTCTGCAGCAGAGTGAGTGAAAACTGTCTGGTTATTTTTTAGATATGCTCGACCGGGGGTTCCCAAACTGTGACACCCCCTAGAAGACCTCAGCCAAATTGGGAATTGTATAATTTATATTAACTTAGTTTGTTTTCCATTTTTATATTTTGTATTTCTTCAAAAAAAAATTTTTTTTTCATTATTATTATTTTTTTGTTAGATATGCACTTTTTGTCAGCAAGGTTTTAGTTAAATTTTAAACCACGTTATAGGGTCCGCAACCAAGCTTAGTCTGCCATGGGAGTCTTGCCAAACCCCATTGCAAGTCATTTGCCTTAAGTTATTGGATTCTGCTCAGTTCTCGATAGACGCTTTTTCATCACAAATAGACGAAAAAAATGTTATTTACTTGATTTGTTGATATTGTTGGAGTGCTAAGTCCTGTTTCTCATTTTATAATTTAATCAATACACCACATCCTATAAAATATTGTACTTAGGGATGAAATAAAGCTCAATTAGGCTCATGCTTTATACTAATAGAAATAAAGTGTAAAAGTGTAAATGGATCATTAACTACCTTACACTCTTCATACTAGTTGATAAGAGTTATTTCCGTGGTACTTAAGAATACCCGCCAGTTGCAATAGTTGAGATTATGAAGTTACCATCCTTGGCCGAGCTTGTGCTCCAATTCTCTCCCAGCACAGCACCTACCATGTACAATGTCTAGACTTTTCTAGCTTGCAATTTCTGTGGTTTGGAAGTTAATTATTAATTTTTTGCCGTCAACATTACTCGTCTGCTGGAATCCTGCATCCATTTTGTTAACTTCAGCGAACACGTCAAGCCAAAGATGTGTGCAGTGGTATTGTTATTTATTCTACAGTACCAATCAATGTCAATCAGAAGGTATTCATTAACTTGCAAAAGCAATACCAAATGTTCAGTTCTCAATGGAACCTGTTGTGGTTTGTATTCAACTTTGATAAGGAAATATAGCTAACTCTCTGCCCTCTGAGTGTGTCGGTGCAAGAATAATAGGTTGATTAAAAGGTAGAACTAGGCCAAACTGTATGCAACTGTCCCTCTACTGGACTGTCCTGGTTTCTGTTCTGTTCCAGTGAAAGTAATGGACTTCACTTTCTGTCTCCCCCCCCACCTCAGGGGAGTATTTCAGTCTCTGGTCCTCAAACATTTTCCCTCTGAGAAACAGCGGAGAGAGAAGGGACCAGGGAATAAAAGAAAACGTAAGTGAACACATAATATCAAACATCTATTGCTCTATTGAGTGAGAAATAAATGCAATAGAAAAAATGTGTTTTCACAGTCACATTATGTACCCCTATACTAAGAGCTGACAGAATTTATCATCCGTACAATAAGAGGCTAATTTATATAATATCAGGGTTAAACACGGAAATGGTTTTCAAATAAAACCCCATCAAATTGCTTATATCCTAAAGAATGTTGAAGAAGTCATATTTTCTTACTTCTATTAATGTAGCTGACAAAATCATACATTTCATACAAGAATATGATTATAAGTTATTTTTTGGTATTTCATTTATGTAGTTAGTGTTAATGTGTGTGGATGTTAATACAATTAAATGTGCAGTGTACTGAAACACTATTCCGGGGCTTTCTGTAATAAATTATTAGCCTTATTTATAATATACAACCCCCCCGCCAGGTTTTGTGGTTTTATACTGAGGTTGTATATACCCACTGTGTTGTTGTTTGCAAACAGGCAAGCCACGGGGTCGCCAGCCCAAGTTCCCCAAACATATGGTGGACTGCGGCGGCGTGATCAACATCAGTGATGACAGCAGCAGTGATTCAGACGGGATGGACACGGACTCCAACTCCTCGCCAGACTCCCTGCTGGACAACGACGATGTCATCTTTGTCAACCACACGAGCTACCACACAGGTCGGGAGGCCTGTTTGTATTTCCATGGCTTAAGTCACTGATAGCGGTGGCAGCTTGTTTGGCCCCCGACACAAGCGATGAGCTGAAATAAGGAGTCAGTGTGCCTTGTCGTCGACACCCATCTAGACCGTAAAACCACCTGTCAGTTATCAGCTGACACGGTAGACCCCACGGTGCCCCTTGAGGTTTATGACTCCGACCGGCTTGTGTTGCACTGGGTCATGTTGCTTCTGCCTTCCATGTCCGCAGCCAGGATAGAGGAGATGAAGCAGGGCCTTCTTAACAAGATATCCGCACTGGGAAAAGAACTACCTCTCAACACGCTGGACGAGCTCATCGACAAGTTTGGAGGGCCAGAGAAAGTTTCTGAGGTATGGGGCCTCAGTAAAGGAAAACAGCTACTATAATATGGCATAACGTACTACTGTACCTTTTTTACTGCAGTGTTCATGCAGACCCTGATTACAATTTGCAAAAAAGTTAGTATAGGTGGTGTCAGTAATTTACCAGTATATGAACCTAATGAATCATTGATCACTTTTCCTTGTATAACCCAGATCTAATGACACAAACCAACACTGTATGCACTTACTTTATGAGGAAAAGTCTGGGTAGGGCCTCCCTTTGCTCTCAAACGACCTAAATTCTTCTTGGAATGGATTCCACAAGATGTTGAAAACATTTCTGCAGATTTGTCAGCTGCACATTCATGCTGCGAATCTCCCGTTCTATCACATCCCAAAGGTGTTCAAATCCGTTGACTGGGTAGGCCACTGAAGAATATTTAACTCATTGTCATGTTCATGAAACCAGTCTGACTACTTTTGCTTTGTAACATGGTGCATTATCACATTGGAAATAGCCATTAGAAGATGGCTAGATTGTGGTGGGTTGGTATTAACGGGCCCAAAGTGTGCAAAGCAAAAAATCCCCACCACCAAGGCAGGTTGGGTCCATAGATTCATGCTGTTGGTGCCAAATTCTGACCCTACCATCTGTGTGCCTAGGCAGAATTCGAGATTTATCAGACCAGGCTACTTTCTTCAAAAACTGTCCATTTTTGGTTAGCCCTTTCCCACTGCAGCCATCGGCTTTCTGTTCTTAGCTTACAGAAGTGGAACCCAACATGGTCTTCTGCTGTTGTAGCCCTACTGTAGCCTCTCTTGTCAGCTCGAACCAGACTGGCTATTCTCCATTGACCTCTCTCATCAACAAGGCGTTTCCGTCCGCATAACTGCCGCTCACTGGATGTTTTTTGTTTTTCACACCATTCTGAGTAAACTCAAGAGACTGTTGTACATGAAAATCCCAGGAGATCAGCAGTTACAGAAATACTCAAACCTGCTCGTACTGATGCCACACGATTGGTTGATTCGATAACTGCATGAATAAGTAGGTGTACAGGTGTTCCTAATAAAGTGTCCACTGAGTGTATGTGCCTCCGCTAGCAGAGGATCAAAAACCTGGCCGTGCGACTTGGCTCACTTGTTTTGACGTTCCTCCTCTTTCTGCTGTAGATGACTGGGCGAAAAGGCCGCGTGGTCCGGCGTCTTGACGGCAGTGTCCGCTACGAGTCAAGAGCGGAGCAGGGCCACACCATCGACCACATTAATGTCAAAGAGAAAGATCGGTTCATGGGAGGAGAAAAGGTCAGCCCGCAGACTCAGGTTAACAATCTGTTTTATGCTTAAGCATTGTTGAGATTAGCGCTAAAGAAACCCCTTTTCCTCCAGTTGGTGGCCATCATCTCTGAGGCGGCAAGCTCGGGCATCTCCCTGCAGGCGGACAAACGGGTGAAGAACCAGAGGCGCAGGGTCCACATGACATTGGAGCTGCCATGGAGCGCAGACAGAGCCATACAGCAGTTTGGTAAGTTGACTGCATGTTAGAGATGTGTATCTTCACTGGCCTCACGATTACATTCGATTACGATTCACCTGTCAACGATTCTTGATGCATCTCAATGTATCCCATCCCCAATTTTCTATATGGGCACCAAGGCCTGTGCCAGGGAAAGGTTGAATATGATGGTGAACACTGGGGAGGCAGGTTCGCACAAGTCTTAAGAGCATGTCTGGGGATGCCGTCCGGACCAGCTGCTTTTCCGGTCTTCACCTGTCTCAGAGCCCTCCTCACATCATGCTCTGAGATGCTGAGTGTGTGCTTACCTCCGGCGGCGGAACTTAGTTTGACTGTGCTAACCAGGGGACTAATGGGAAAGCATCAGCATTCACCGTGGTGGTAGCTCTGCATCTTGCTGGAACTGAGACTCCACTCTTTCCCTGTACCGACTCTTTGCCTGTATGGATTTGTCAACCCATGATATCGCATTGTAACCATGGTAGCCACATCTTCCACTAGCTTAGGTATGAAGTTCGTCACCACTTCAGTAAGCTTTCTGACATCATCGGGGGTGGAGCAAAACACAGCCCAGTCGACATCCCTCAGCGTGTCCTGCAGCGTGGCTTCTGATTGGCCGGTCCAGTATCTGCTCTCCCTTGTCACCGGAGCTTCCCGAACATGATGGAGATAATTAAATTTTGTGTAGGCTGTTATTTTAATCACAAGAAAATGTTAATTAGAAATAAAAGCTAGGGTCCGTTTTTTTTTTTTTTTTTTTTTTTTTTTTTCCATTTAGGCCTTATTATATTTCCAATCTCCCGATTATGTTCTTCATTACATTTTTACATTTAGCAGACGCTTTTATCCAAAGCGACTTACAATTATTAAAACACCGATGGATTGCGCCATCAGCAGCAATTAGGGGTTAAGTGTCTTGCTCAAGGACACTACAGCATGCTAGCAGGAGGAGCCTGGGATCGAACCAGCAACCTTTAGATCACTAGATGACCAGCTCTACCTCCTGAGCTACCACCCCCTAGTTCTGTCACTGTATCGATGCAGAATCGCCCACATCCGCATCGCGATGCATCTAAAAATGGAGACATTTCCACGCCTCTACTGCATGTAATATTAAAGGAGAAACTTTGCGGATGGTCACTTAAGGTAGCCATGTCTTACTTGAGTTCTTCACTGTGGGTGCGAACTATTATGAGCAGACTGTTGTGGAAAGGGAGAAAATTCTGATATTTATAACTATCAGCAGCAGCTTTGCAGCGTTGTCTTTTCAGTTTCTTTTTACATCCTTCCTGCAAAGTGCTTTGATTAAGTGTATTTCAATATCCTGAAATCACTTTAATTAAGGGTGCGCAGATCAATCAGCCACCAATCATTTTCGGCGATTATTTGTTCTAAATAGTGTGATAGGTGACCTGTATAAAGGCTGATCAGAAGAGCTGATCAAAACAAACAAGACAATTTCTCTTCCCAGTTATGCAAGGTGCTTTTTTGTTTCATTGAATAAGGAAGTGGAGTATCATTTAAAAAATAAATAATTATAATCTAAAATTAAAAAAAAACACTTTTTAATTTTTATTCTTTTTGACAAATGGGGACCCCGTCCGCTTCCTGGCTTGGCAGCCGGGCCCTTCCGGGCCCACCCCTAATGCTGAGTGTGCATGCAAATAAAACGGCTTCAATGGGCTCGCACAAGCAGCACAAGCCTACCTCTCTGTACCATGCCGTGTAGAGTGTAGATAGCCAGCGACTTTTTAGCACGGCAGTCTGCCAAAATGTGGATATGCTAAGAGTTATAAAGAAAATATTCTAATACACTAATGTACAATGTTGTTAAGAATACTTCAATAAGTAAATAAAGCTACATGATTAATAGAAGGCTTCAAATAGACCCTGTGATCGGTGTTCAATATCAACCTTCTAATTATTTATTAAATGTTAGTTAAATGAATTATAGCTTCAAGTGGAACATATGTTTTAATGGTTAAAAATGGATTTAAATAGATTAGGTAAACAGAATTAGCAGTATTCTCAAATTTTTTTTCCAACACTGCCGCACACTGCAGCAGCATTGTAAAAACACACACACACACTTACAGGGTAGTGGATTTAATTGTCTACAGTAATTAGATAATTGCATCGGTAATTATTTCTGTCAGCACCCTTCCTGCTGGCAGCTGAAACTCATGGCCTGGTTTGGGTTAATGTTGGCTTGATTGCCGAGCAAGTGTAAACACACAACAAACACACACACAGATGGACAGCCACACACAAAGTCCTCTTGTTAGTTCTGTTCCACATAAAAGCTTTCTTGTCTGCTGTAGTTTAGAATTGTAGTCAGAAAATGGTTGAAAGCAGTCCTGTTGTGTGGAAACATTTGTGTGGGTGAGTGGAGCGCAATCTATTCCCAGAAGATAATGACTTGTCATACGATATGTTGGTATCCTTTCATCTCACAGATATCCCTCCCAGTCTTGCTCTTCCTCCATTTTGTGTATTCATTCAACAATTAACAGGTCTGTCAATAAATTAACAATTTAATTCCACAAGTGAGTCATCCAATGAAAGGGGTTTCTCATTGCTTAATGTTAAATTTAGTTTACTACTTTCATAGACTGATGAATGCAAATCAAGAATGCCAAGTCAGAATCCAACTTGACTCTGTTGTTTCCACTGAGAGCTCTTGTCTTAACACGAGTCCAATGTTGATTGTAGTGGAAGCGTTTTTGTTTTTTTTGGGGGGGTCTTTTCACTTTAGGTCTCTCGCTTTCTGCAGTGTATCTCACAATGGAGTCTGCAGTCTTAATACTTGCACAGAAATAAAGAAAAACGTTTTCAGACAGATTTACTAGATAATTTATTCTCCCCTGAAGGAAAATTGCGGTGATATTCAGGCGGCTTTGGCAACAGAGAAAAAAGGCTGCAATTACAAGAGACCCAAGCTTCAATGTACGCTATGGCTGGGTGAAATACACTCAAAAGAAATATTTTAAAAACAATCATTAGTAATGTGGATATTATAACCAAGCTGGTTATAAAAAAAAGTTGTTGAGAACAACCACGTCCTATGCTCAGTGCAGGTAACTGAGGTCTAAAGTCATATTTGTGTCACAATTATGGCGTCTTTTAATGGTTGTTTGAATAAAGTCTTAAACCCCCTTCTGGTCGTTGACTTTGCAGGTCGCACCCACAGATCCAATCAGGTGACAGCCCCAGAGTATATTTTTCTCATCTCAGAGCTGGCTGGGGAGAGACGCTTTGCTTCCATCGTGGCCAAGAGACTGGAGAGCCTGGTACGTCCCACATCCTGTTTCTGGTTACTGTTGCCTCCAACTGACATTCATTTCCTCCTGGAGTTTTGTGTTTTTTTTTAACCATGGAAAAGGGAAACATGGAAAAGGGATGCAGTCTTTATTTTGCCACAAACGACTTAACACTTCCACCATTATGTATTTATTAGATTGCTTATCATGCGTAGGATCCCTTGTTGCACTAGCGTTCTGACACTCGTCATGTGTATGTGTCTTAATAATGTCCCTGCTCTACGTGTACTGCTTCCAAATATATCCATGGGAAGGCCGACCGCCCCCCTGTTGTGTTCCTGATTTCTGATGAATAATTTCTCTGCTGCAAACGGAAACGGATGTCATCGACCTTTTGTTTTTGGTTTAAATGCAGCGTTTACCCGACTGTGCCCTGGCAAGGACTCATCTATTTGGGCCCCTTTTCATAGCCTTAACCCCCAGTCTTTCCTGTTTTTGTTTGTTTTTCATTCACACTATAAATGCAGAGCCTTCAATCTTGCCAGTTCACTTGAGGTCTTTTTTGTTTTCACAACTTCTTATCTTCGGGATATTCATGTTTTTCCCCCAGTCCCAAATTGCAAAGGGCAATGGGTCCTGATGATTTTATGCCTCCATGGTTTTATTGTCTATTAGTGCATTTTAAGCCCCACATGGTATTTATTTTCTTAGACTTCCAGTTCTATTTTATCCTCCCCCTCTTTCTTCTGTTCTTTGAGGGGGAGGGAATGGAAACAGGGCAGAGGAGGTTGGCTGTTCCTGAAAGTCATTCTTGTCTTTGCCATGTTGGGTAATCTGCCTTGAGGAAAGGTCACATCACATACACCCATCTGCATGAACACACACACGCACACGCACACACACACACACACACACACACACACACACATTCTTTTACTTGAGTGATAAATACCTTTGTGATTGGCTGTCTCCAGATGAGCAGTGATGTCATATCTTAGGTTTGTTTTGGTGGTCTGCTCATCCCTCAGTGGACGCGGTGCCAGCTGCTAGATGCAAGACACGTCAAACTGGCTTTGCTCCATCTTTTTGCTCAAACATCAATAATGTCTAGAGTCAGAATGCAGATCTTATTAACACCTGCTATTGAAAACAGAGACGGAAACGGATAACAGATGTGTATGCCAGGGAAATGTGGACATGCAGTTGGAAATCGTTAGCCTCAGACATAGGTGTGTGTGAATGCCTGGCGCGTCTCTATAGCTGTGTTGGAATGAATTAATGCAATAAGGTTAACCCAATATAGAATGTAAAAATATGTCTATATAATATAAAATATTGGATGTAATATTCTAAATGCTGTGCAGCTAAAGCTATTTCCTTCTTTACCTTTCAGGGTGCACTAACCCACGGGGACAGAAGAGCCACTGAATCCAGAGACTTAAGCAAATACAACTTTGAAAATAAGGTAGGCCAGTAACCAAAATGTGTCATTGGTTGATCTGTAAGTTTCACAATGAGTTTTGATGTAGAGTACATTTAAGGTTGATTGCAAAAATCTAATTGACACTCACCCCCACCCGTGTACAATTGTTTTTGCTATTCTCTGGTTGAAAAAACATCACGCATCGAGGCTATGCCCTGTGTGTCCATGCCTCCGATGCGCTCCTCTCTCCTCGTTGTCACTCTGCAGACTGTGGCAGGGTGCAAGCCATCTCTTTCTCCCTCTACGTGCGTGCGTGCGTGCGTATGCAAGATGCATGTTTCCTCAAATTTTCAATCCCTAATTTCTCTTATTTCACTTATTTCCAATTAAAGACTGGAGAATCGTTCTGCTTTCCCTCTCTGTCGTATCGGCTTTTACAGACGCACACCGTTAACGGTGAACAACGTTTCCTTTGTATAGATTATTATTTATTTCAACATGTATAATGTCATTTTGAGCTACTTATGAAGCCCAAAGTCGCACATTATAAGCAGACATGGCAACTCTGGTGTGTACCTGCTGTTGTGAACTTTAGAGACCTTATTAAAAGAATACATTGATAATATAAGATGATCATAACTACATATTCAAAAAAATAATAGTAATAAAATTAAAAAAAAATTAATATAGATGCAGGCAGCAATACACGTGGTCCAGGTTAGTCTTGTTCCTGTGAAATTGCAGCATCACTTCCTTCTGACATCAATTGCAAATTTCCCGAGTTCACATGAAATGCAGAGTGGAGGTTCTGCCCACGGCTTCTTTATTGTCTAAGACTTTCATCTTCTCTTTGGCATCTGGAACACGAAAACACTCAAACAATACAATTATTTCACAACACAAAAACAATAAATACATGTTGCTTTCACTAGTTTATTATAGCTATTTTGATAATGTATTTTGGCATTTTTTCACCAAACAGTTCTGGGGACTCCCTGAGGAGAACTAGATACCTTCGAGGACTTTTTTTTCTGGTTGTATTCGCGCCGCATTGGAACTCTGGAGTGACGTAATCCAACAGGGTTTCAGTGTGAGTTGTGTGTTGTATTTACTCCATAACTTTCACTGATTTCACCTTATCTATCCACCAAAATCTGTTTCTGAACAAATTTGAGGCAAGAGATAAGCAATCCAGTTGCTGGATCTTCACTCATATTAGATCTACAAGGCGGAGTAGGAGCCAAGAAAGAAAAAGTTAGTCAAAATGGAGTTCTAAGAACTACGGAACGTTCCTAGTTCCTACAGTGCGGACAAAAAAAGGGGCTGTTCCTCCAAAACGTTCTTAGAACTATGGAAAGGTTCCTACGGTGCGATAATGCCTATTGTGTCGCCACATAATGACAAATACTTTGACAAGAATATATTAAGATTATTGTTATAATTACAACAATTCAAGATATACAAGCAAATATATACAGTGGGACAAAAAATATTTAGTCAGCCACCAATTGTGCAAGTTCTCCCACTTAAAAAGATGAGAGAGGCCTGTTATTTTCATCATAGGTTCACCTCAACTATGAGAGACAAAATGAGAATGGTCTTGGCCATAGTGGAGTTTGGAGTGTGACTGTTTGAGGTTGTGGACAGATGTCTTTTATACGGATAACGAGTGGAGGACAGAGGAGCCTCTTAAAGAAAAAGTTACAGGTCTGTGAAAGCCAGAAATCTTGCTTGTTTGTAGGTGATCAAATGCTTATTTTACCGAGGAATTTACCAATTAATTCAATAAAAATCCTACAATGTGATTTCCTGGATTCTTTCCCCCCATTCTGTCTCTCATAGTCGCAGTGTACCTATGATGAAAATTACAGGCCTCTCTCATCTATTTAAGTGGGAGAACTTGCACAATTGGTGGCTGACTAAATACTTTTTTGCCCCACTGTACAAGTCAACATAACATTTCACCAAATTAATTGTCTGTAAGTGTAATTGTCTGTGGGCTGGACCCCGAATAACAGCTATACTACTGTAACACAAGTTACAATTTTCAGAGTTTCCATTGAACGCAGCATCAGCTCCTACTTTTTGTCATTTCGAACCGATGCAAATGTTGCACAAAACAACCACTACACACCAATTGAATCTACACCGCATTAGGCCTGCTTGATATGAGGAAATTCTGCAATGTGCAAAGACATTATTCAATATTGCAATGATGATATGACTTGCGATAAATAAACAATTTATTGAAGTGTGCATATTTGCTATACAGTTCCTATGTCTTCCTGCTTCAATAGGTACACTGCTAACATAGACCCCAAACATTGAATTGCCTATGCCCACTAATTTAAGAAATGAAAGAAATTATTTCGAACATGCTTTTATTGAACAAATTGCATGTGAATACCCAACCAACTAAACAGAACTTTAATTTAAATAAGACATAATAACTATAAGAAATGAAAAATGTTGATTTCCCCTGCTCCCTTTAAAATATTTTCCTCTAAACTCAACGAAAACATCTCTATATATATAGATATATGAGGGAAAACACGAATTACAGTCATCCGAGTTCCATTGAATGTAGCATCCCTCCAGAGTTTTCCGAGTATGCACCATTGCTTACGTGGAGGGTGTGTACCCTCCACGTGTTCTACAGAGAACGATTCCACTCGATCCATCAATCGTGGATGGTGTCGCTTTCTCGGATGGATACATTTTTTTTTTTTTTGATTTTGATTTTATATTTGATTTAATTCCTTCATCACATTTCAAGCAGCCCTTTGCGATGTGTTTATCGTGCATGTTCATATCGCGATGACAGTGAAAATACAATTTATCGTGCAGCCGTACACCACGCATCTTGCTCGATGCGAATGCCCCTTCCAGAGACGAAACCTGGACATACAGTATATAACAAATTGGATGATGGTGTCACAAAGTACCCGGCTCCACAAACTAATCGAGTCTCACCAACGTTCTTGTACTTCCACTACATTTACTGTGGGTTTTCACTGATTTCTGCTCTAAATGTACATCAGTTTGATCAAACTTGGAACGACAAGATGTCTGAAGCGCCCCAGTTACATTTACATTTAGTCATTTAGCAGACGCTTTTATCCAAAGCGACTTACAATTGTTCAAACACCGACGGACGCAGCCATCAGGAGCAATTAGGGGTTAATTGTGTTGCTCAAGGACACTACAGCATGCTAGCAGGAGGAGCCTGGGATCCAACCAGCAACCTTTAGATCACTAGACCACCAGCTCTACCGCCTGAGCCACCATCCCCTATATCCCAGTTCTAACGAGACCCCTGCAATCTGGACCCCTTAATATAACTGCAGGCAGCAATACACGAGGTCCAGGCTAGTCAGTGTGATGTGTGTGAAGGACTGATGTTCAAGGCCTATTTGCAATGTTGTAGATAACATACAACCAAATAAATTGTTTGTAATAGAATACACACATAGGTGATCATTTTTACCTATCTCTTGGTGGTCATTCTCCCTCTCTCCGGGTCTTTTTTGGGGGGTTGTTTTTAGTGAATATTGCGCAATTGCTTAGGGTTATTGTTACAACTAACTACAATGACAGAAGATTGTATACATTTATATCTCTGGAATGTCTATCAATTCTGAAGGTGATGTCATTGTGTGTCAGCTCTCCTCAGAAAAGGCACAAGGGATTTGAGCCAGTAAACCTGTTTGAAAAACATTCTCTGCCTCCCCTCTATAGTATGGCACCAAAGCTCTGGATAAAATAACTAAAGCTATCCTCGGCCACATCGAGAACAAGGTGCCTGCTCCCAAAGGCTACCCCGGGGCTGAAGCCATGTTCTTCAGAGGTACGTTGGATTCTGAAGACTTACTCCAACTCGGGCAAATTGATTGGTGTGACTATAACAGCTGTGCTCTTCTTTTTCCAGACATGAAACTTGGAATGATGGATGTGGGCATCTTTTATAGAGAGTCCCGGTTCGGGATTGGTACGGAAAAAGGTAATCTGCCTTCATCATGATGGTATTTTATTGCCCGTATATTATACCACATGGAGATGAAAATTCAGTTGTATTTGTCCATTCACAAACTGCCATGTATCTTGTCTCTTTCTTAGACTGCAGCATCACAAAGTTCCTGAACCGCATCCTGGGCCTGGAGGTTCACAAACAGAATTATCTCTTCCAGTACTTCACAGACAACTTTGACTACCTAATAGAGAAGGACAAGAAGGAGGGCAAATACGACATGGGAATCTTAGGTATGGGGATCGATGACGCATTATTTAAGGGTTAGTTTTAAGTAAGTTAAGGGCTTTAAGTAATTGTTAATTAAACTAATTGAGACATAATGCGTTCACATCATAAACGCCTTAAAATAACTTTAGAATTTTAGGACTATGTGTAGGGATATGTAGAACTTTAAGGTGATTTAAATATTACTATTTGAAAAACATCAGGGTACTTTTTGACCCAATATTTTCATTCTAGGGTTAAGAACACAAACATCAGGGTACTTTTTGACCCAGTATTTTCATTCTAGGGTTAAGAACACAGTTTATTGTTCATTCTTCGACATCCGGCCTTAGACATCCTTTACATTTCTGACCTTCTCTGTCTTCTGAGCTTGAACTTGATTCCGCTGAATCTGTCTGCTCAGTTTCATTCCAGCTCCACTGTACTTTGGGTCCGATCCAGTCTTGTTTCAGTCAAAGTGATTTATTTTCCTCTCCTGTGCTCCTGTCAGATCTCGCCCCAGGCAACGATGAGATCTATGAGGAGAAACAGGAGACGTTCTTAACAGTGGGAAACCCTCAGGACGGCCAGGTTGTTCTCTATAAGGTAGGTGCAGCCTCGTCATCGAGTCTAACAAAAGGCTTTAAAGAGATGAGCTCCAACTGATTACATGATGTTGCCTTTGTGTCCCTGCCACTGTCCTTTTTGTATTTTTTTATTTAGTTATTATTATTTTTTTTATGAAAGCATGTTGAAAGCAGACAAAATAAAAGCAAGAAATTTAGCAGTGCTTTAACGGTGACCATTAATGAACTTCCTATGGAGGAACCCTGCCACAGACATATTAATTGCACACAAAAGGGAAATAATGCATCCAATAAGATAAGCTGTGAACTCCAGAACAAATTAACTCCCAGCTGAGAATGTAATCAGAGCTAACCAGCTCCCACTATTTGTGGGTTTTGATTGATGTTAGTTTGCCAGTGGTGAGAATGTGATCACACTGGCTTTGCCCTGGGCTGAGGAGTCTACGGAGACATCAGCAGGGGGTTAGAGCAGGATAATTACTGGTATCTCCAGCTTTTAGCTATCGCTGCAGGCTAACCTACAATTGACATTTTAAACTTGTCATACAAATGGTACTCAGAACAGCCGGGGCTGGTGTAGTGGGTATGGGACCAGGTAGACATTTCAATGTGATAGGAGTGCTTTTATTGACATCTACACCTGCATTAAATTTTTGAATTATAGCAAAGCTAATAGTGGTGGTTTTATTTGCACAAGCCTCACTTACCTCCACACCCACAGCTATGTGGTTGCACGGCTGCTTGGCGCTGCTTCTCATAAGCACTTCTCTATTTAACTCTGTGCCCTCTTTACCTTTTCTTCCTCCGCAGATCAGCGTGGACAGAGGCATGCCCTGGTCCGAGGCCCAGGAGAAGGCACAAAAACTCAGCAGTCCCGACGAGGGATTCTACCTCTCTCACAAGGTAGAATAGCATACTCGCTGTACTATACTAAGCTGTAATGTAAGACGCAATGAAACATTCCCAAAACTCGTCATCAGAGTTAATTACACAGTAGCGGGGCAAACTATTCCTTATTCAAAACGAGTTCACCCCCACTCAGGTTTAGCATTTCTTGCGTGCATACCTTCTGATCCTTTCTTGATCCTTGAAGTGAAGGCAGTGTAACTCCAAATCACAACTGTCAAAGTTACAAAAGGTAACATTCATAATCTTAATAATAATATTTTTGGACGATGCTTTATCACTGTGACGAGAGGAGATTTGCGATGTTTTTTACACTCATTTAGACACAGTTGATCTCTGAGCTTCTCCCAACAAGATAAGCGATAAGAATGTATAAAGATTGAAACTTTTTTTTTTAACTGGAATTATTTCTTTCTTCTGGTAAGGATTCAAAGGAACCGTCTTTCGTTGTTTTCCTCACATTCACAGTTTTTGATTTATTGTTAGCAGGCGTTAAGCAAGTCTTACCTGGTCAGCAGGTTGTTACACACTCATTTTCATTGGCTTTCTCACTTGAGTCTCCACAGTTTTTGACATCTTCCATGTTGTGTTAACGAATCACCTCAAATGATTTGATGCTGGATAATCCAGTCATGTCTGAGCTTTCTGAAAATTGACCTGCTATTTTAGGAATCACTATTTGGCTCACATACTATTGAACAGTTAAGGCGCTCGGTGATTAAAAACCCTACACCCCTCAAGGTCAAGGTGTAGAAAATGGCCCACAGTTGCGTACATATTCTTAAATTGCTCCATCTTTCACAGCTGCGTGGTAATCATCCGTGTGTGCTGCTTGCTGAGCAAGGCCGAGGCAAGAATTTCATTGTCTACAAGCCTAACATCGGCAAGCAGAGTCACCCCGAGAGCCTGGACAACCTGCAGCTACGCTACCGCAAGGTGAGTCCTCAGTTTGCAGAGCAATGAGGTTGTACGTTCCCACGTATCCTGGAAAACCTGTGATTTTGCAATGTAATTTTCCAGCCATGGAAAAGTCAAACACATGTGTTTCTCCAGAGAAAATGTCTAATCAGCAGAGATAAGTGGAGACCTTTGTGACAGGGTCTTAAATATATATAATAATAATATATAATAACATATACATGCGCATCATGAAAACCATTCTGGAAATTATTTATTCGAATGGGAACGCTGCTGTTAGTATTCTTGATATGTTCCCATCTACACATAACGTCCCCATTCACAAATCATTTTATTATGCTACTAGCTTGCAAGTGAAAGACTTAATCGTTTTCAACACTCTGGGAAAGGATTACAGAAAAATGCTTGAAATAGCTTTAGCTTTTCCCAATATGTCTTTGTATGTTTTTTATTTCATGTATTCAAGTGCCCCCTTGTGGCAAAATGAGAGAATTGGAGCGCATGCTAAATATGGCTATTAATTTGTTAGATAGATGATAGTTTGTTTCATAGAGTAATGGCTCTCTAGATTACAAAGGGAAAAATTATAATTAATGTTTAAACCTTCAAAAACCTTGTTTCTGTGTTCAAATATTATAGTAATAGTGTGTAGGTTTGGTGAAACATTTAGTCACTTGTGTTTTTTTTTTAATTTCTATATTCTTGTGTACAGTTAAGGCTGGCTCATGTGCTGTCACACAGTGGCTGTGGTGAGTTCCCCGCTGATGGTGTTGCTGTGCCTTCCTTCCCTAGGTGGCGCCCGAGGAAGCCCAGGAGAGCTGGGAGAACCAGTTCACCTTCTCCTTTCAGAAGTGTAGCCATGCCAACTGGTGAGTAGAAATTCACTAACTCCCTTGGATCATCCAGTCAGATCGGTAATAATCAGTATTATGGCAGCAGTGTCTTGAGTTGAAATGCCATTCCTGAGGATTTACAGGTCATTGCTCATTCATTCTTTCTAGAACTGCTTATTGTGCATAATCACTGGGTGTCATGCCATTTCACTGCATATACACTCACAAAAAGTTAGGGATATTTGGCTTTTGGGTGAAATTTATGGAAAATGTAAAAGGTTCACGCTACAGTGATATTATATCATGAAAGGAGGGCATTTAAGTAGAAGCATGCAATGGTGATTTCCTCATCTCAAACAATTGATTGAAACAAAGGCCAACAACAGTGGTGGGTTTACCACAACAAAAAATGTCAATGTCTCAATAACTTGTCATGTGGCCTTGAGCATCAATTATAGCTTGACAACGACGTCTCATGCTGTTCACAAGTCGACTTATTGTCTGCTGAGGCCTGGCCCCCCACTCTTCTTGAAGGGCGGCCCTCAGGTCATTGAGGTTTTGGGGTACAGAGTTAAGAGCCTCTACACGGCGACTCAGCTGATCCCAGAGGTTTTCTATGGGATTCAGGTCTGGAGAAAGTGCAGGCCACTCCATTTGAGGTGCCCCAGTCTCCAGCAGCCGTTCCCTAATGATGCCACCTCGATGAGCTGGAGCATTGTCATCCATGAAGATGAAATGAGGCCTGTGTTGTTCATGCAGGGGCACAATGACTGGATTAATGATGTTATTCAGGTAGTATGGGCTTGTCACTGTACCATTCACAAAGTGTAGGGCAGTTCTGTATTGACTAGACACACCTGCCCACACTGTAACACCACCACCACCAAAGGCTCATCTGGTGACAACAGTGGCTGATGCATAGCGCTCTTTCCTTGACATCTCCAACATCGTTGGCGGCCATCATTTCTGCTCAACGTGAATCGACTTTCATCAGAGAACAGCACTGAGGCCACTGGTCCCTCGTCCAGCTTTATTGCTCCCTGAGCGCTCATCAGTGTGGGATGTGGCCAAAGGACGTCCACTTCTATGCCTTTCTGTGACTCTTCCAGTCTCTGTATCTCTGTTGCAACCTGCTGATAACACTCTCTGACACTCTAAGCTCAGTGGCCACTTCCCTCTTGGAACATCCTGTTTGAAGCCTCACAATGGCGAGGTACTGTTGATAGGTTGTTAGGTGTCGTCTTGGTCTCATGATGTCAAAATGTGAACAGCATGATGAAGGGGACTGTTTAAATACCAATTCTAATTGAACCAGGAAATGTTTTGGTCGATTCATGGATCAAACACCTGTTGTGAATTTTGCCGTTCAGCTCCTTGTTAGAGAACAACAAGTTGTGCAAAAAGTACTGAACCATTGAACAGTTGGACATGTGCATTCAAAAGTTTAGAGAAGGTCAAATTAAGTTCACCTGTTAAGGTTATAGTGCATTTTAGGTTCGTCCTGAAAGCCGAATATCCCTAACTTTTTGTGAGTAGTGTATGTATGACCATATGTATGTAACAAATAACCTCTTGACTCTTGAATCATACTAAATCATATCAAATCAAATCATAAACAAATCCTCTCAGATTGGGGTCCCAGAGACTAAATCTTTATGAAATGGGCTCCATGGCCTAATGGGTATCAAAATGATGGTCCTTGATATGATAAAGGTCTATCTTAACGTAATTTCAGGTGAGATATTCCTCTGCCTAATTTCCAAGGCTGATGATTTGTCTTGTGTCTTTGCCTACTTCTCTCTCGCTCTGCGCTCTCAGGAATGGCAAGTGTAAGAAGATCGAGGAGGGCCAGGAGTGCCTGCAGGGCATGCGGCTCCGTCAGTACCACATGCTCTGCGGCGCTCTGCTGCGAGTGTGGAAGCGCGTGGCCGACGTAGTTTCTGACATCACCAGCTCCAGCATACTACAGATCGTCCGGCTCAAAACCAAACAGCACAACAAGCAAGTCGGTGAGTGAGGTCACGGGGACAAAGCATATCAAACTAAACACAGGCTTTTATGTGTTTCCGTTTTTTTTAACATAAAGGAATGAACAGTGTGTTTAATGTAAAGTGCATGAGATGGACTTGACAGATATAACAACAGTGCTTTGTTAAACATGTAGGAATTCAAATGGTTGCTTGCTTCCCTGGTGTATCTTCCATTAAACTACATTTCCCATCAACCACTGCTCGGGCACTCATACTGTAATACACAGGACTTTATAGTGTGTGTAAAAACGATACAATAATTAACCCTTCGTCTTCACCAGGCATCAAGATTCCAGAGAATGCTGTGGCTCGCGTGCGGGAGCAGCTGCTCCAGATGGACGAAGAGGTGAAGCGGAAGAGGAAGGAGAAGGAGCACCAGCTTCTCGAGCAGCGGCTGGCCGAAGAGCGCCAGCGCAAACTGGTGCAGGCCAACAAACACCTCCTTGACAACCTGTTGAGTCAGAACCACATCCTGAACCAGTCCCTTGCTCAGAACCAGAAACTAAACCAAAATCCCCTCCAAAGGACCCAAACGCACGGCGTCTCCCACTTGGCGCTGCAGCGAGCCAAGGACAGCCAAACCCAGTCCGCTCTGCAGCTGGCCTCTCAGAACTTCCAGTCCTTACAGAGGAACCAGAGCCAAAGCCAACAAAGGACCCAGAACAACAGGCCAAACAATGCCAAGGCCGCCGCCGCCTCCAGCCAGGGCCTCCTGCCGAGCATGGCCAGCCTCTGCTCCCACTTCCCCCAGTTCCCCCAGCAGCCCTTCCTGTCCACCTTCCCAGCTCTGAAGAACCACTCTCTGGGCTCCCGGGCCTCGCTTCCCGCCTCCTCCTCGTCCTCCTCAAACCCTCTGGACGATATATTGGACCTGACCATGAGTTCGCCCTCCCCGTCCCCGGATAGCACGGAGGTTGGGCTGGGTCCGGGCGGCCTGTCGGGACCCTCCGGGTCGTTCCGAGACGACTTTGTCCTGCAGTCTCTGATCTCTCAGAGCGCGCTGAGTGGTCAGCGCTCTGCTCATGTACAGCAGTCGCTGCTGCGGCAGCTGCAGCAGCAGCAGAACCACCGGCAGCCCCGGCGGCAGCAGCAGGAGAGCAGGGGCTTAATGTCCAACAGTGGCGGCCAACCAGACTTTTTGGACTTCTTCGACCCGCCTCTGCCCTACGCGCACCCATCATCGTCCTCTTCGTCCTCCTCCTCCATGGTGTCTGTCCCACACAACACTATGTCACCTGTCCCCAGAAACCTGCTCTCCACTGCCACCCTCATCCCATCATCCTCCTCCGCCGTCTCCCCCTCGTCTCTCTTCTCCAACGCGCCCTCCTCCTCCATCTTCTCCTCCTCCTCCCCCTCCTCCTCCTGTCTGCTCCCCTCGTCCGACCCTCTGCCTTTACCCAATGGTCACTGCAGCAACAATGCGCTGGACGTGCGGGAGGTTCTCAACAGCATGCTGCAGGCTGGAAACGACCGCAAGTCTGTCATCCACTACCGGCAACCAGACTGACACACCGCCGAGCAACCGCTCAATGGGACTGTTTTTTTTTGTTTTTTCTTTTTTTTCTTTTTTCCTCCCTTCAGAAACACGTTGCTGTCTGTGAATGCACCCCTGGATCTTGTCCCGCTCCCCTCAGGGCCTTTAGTCGCATCACTGCCAGTCCTGCCCTGCCCTGCCCTGCCCTCGGCTCACCCATGGCTCTACTCGACTTCAGTGTTCACCTGTCAGGGTCGCGGTCATCAGTTTGAGAGGGAAAGTGGGGGTGGACCACTTTTTTACACCAAAGTCAAAGCGTCCCCTCAATGGTGAAAGGCAGCTGTAACAGAGACTGTGTTTGTCATTTGAAAAAGCCCGTACAGTAGCTGTGTGTTGTCATGTGTACATGCTGTCAAATAGATGTCCATTTAGGTAAATCTTTGTGTGTGACACAGCTCCCCCTGCTGGTTTTATGTGGTATAATGGGTAAAGTTTCTGGAACCAAAATGCCTTTCACCATTTAGAGTTACATCAGTTATTATTTAATAATTATATAATTATTAATAAGGGTATTTTGCTGAGTTTTGCTTAGTTGTTTAACACTTTTGTTCAAGTAGAAGGCAAAGCCCCCACAGGTGAGATAATTTTGGTAGCACGCCGTTAAATGTGGCGGTCTTCATCTCGCTCAAAGGGTTTCCGTCCCCCCCAGAGAGACCCCCCACCCCCACAGAGTAGAGCCCCCAAAGCTCCAGATCCAGAGCAGCAGGCTGAGGTGGTTTGGGCAGCGGGCGGGATGCCCAGCAGAAGGCTTCCATCGTAGTTTCCATGTACTGACCACGTCTCACTGGCCATCCCAGGTCACACCAGAGGGATTCATCTCTCTTAGGCTGGCCTGTGAAAGACTAGTGATCCCCGAGACAAGAGTGTGAAAAAGTTTTTTGAAAATAGATGGATGACACACACACACACACACCCCCCTCCCTCCTGCTTGTATGAACACTCTGTCCTGTCTTTGCGTGATAAAGAGGGAACGAGAAAAGCAGTCTGCTGTTCCAAACAGTGCCTTTGGAAAAATATACTAAAATGCAGTCTTTGAAACCCATATAGGCCTAATGTATAGATTTGTACTTCTTGAACGTTGTTGGTTTGATATTAATTTATTATGATGTATTTGTATTTAACTCCTAGCCCCTCCATGAGTAGTTTGTGGTGTTATACTATGCTGGTGGTGGGTCTTCGACAAATAAATCCTTGTTTGGCCTGTATGTCTTTGTATGTTTATCTGGAACCCATGACTGTCCCTATAGCAAAACTGCAACCGTTGTTCCCCTCTGACTCAACCGGTTGGAGGGAACACGGGGGCGAACCCCAACCCACGTGAAGCGGCTGCTGCGAAGATATCTGTTGAGCAAAATGGGTTTGAAATGTGTCAAAGAAATGACGACCCCGCCCTTTTTTTTTTTTTTTTTTGAAAGGTGACTCCTGGTTTGCTTTGATTTGGAAGTTCTCAGGAAAGTCTAGAGTCCTTTTTGTTTGTTTGTTTTCTCTGCGTTTGTATCCTTTTGACCAATAATTACATAGTAAATTGTTTTCAGCCCGTTATCTATATGATCCTATATATGTCTGACAACCTGTGAGATCTGGCCATCTTTGTGTGAAATGGATGCACTGTAGTTGGTTCACAATGAAATCAAACAGCAATAAAAAGACAGATTCTACATTTGCATTGAACTAGAAAAAGGTCTGAGTACTGTTTACGCTCAAGAATGGGCAAAGCTTTGTGATTACCTGTGCATGGTATAAATTAGAATTTTCTTATTTCTTTGTGCTTCTAAGTGTCGTAAACATAACAAAGATACAGTTGACCTTTGTAAAGAGCATTTTCATGGGATGAAATCAGTGTGTTCTTGATGTTTTTTGTCATAAATGTTATAATGAAAGTTATTAATATTTATATTTAAGGGATATTTAGTTTTTAGATATGTTATCCTGGTTAATACATTAGTTAAGGACGGGTTCGGTCAGGGAAGTTTCTACTTTTCAAAATGGCTATAAAACAAAAACAGAAAAAATAACAGTCTATTCTAACCTGCCACCAAATGATATTGCACTGCTCTGCACTGCTGTACAGTGTCTGCTTTTATTTCTACTCATTTTCAGATTCTGTTATTTTCAAGTGGATTTTTTTTTTTTTTTTTCTCTCCAACTTGTACAGATTCTGCCGGGGCTTTAGTTTGCCGAGAGATACCAAAGTATTCCACAAACAAGACACCCCTGAATTTACTGGCTCTAAGATGTTTGATCTTAACTCGATCTCAGGAAGAAACCCTAAACAGATGTATCGAAGGGGGAGTTCAGAGAAATATCTTTTCACAGTCATAAAACTAACAAGTACATTTGATTTGCTATTTTAGTCACACTTTCTACAACTCATTTAATGTATTTTTTTATGTTGGAGACCCCAATGTGATGGTTTTGTCATTTACCATATTTGTGAAAATGTCAGCAATTCAAAATGATTATGCCTTCTTACAGCAAAAAGAGACAATTTTTATTATCATTATTTTGTTGCAACCATTTTATTTAAACCTTGTTAAAGCCTACACATTCTAAGCAGATTTGCACCTGTGCATTTGTGCAATTGTTTTTGTAGGTTTTTACCAGGCTATTACTATCACAAAAGTTTTGGTTTAGATTTGTTAATCCAGTATTTCATACTCCTGTTGCCATTGTTCAATCACAAAGGAAGGTTATTCCATGTTGTTCGTGTCTTTAGTTATATGCCCTCTTTTATCTTGCTTTAAGTTTTATCTTATCAGGGACATTCCGAGAAGTCAAATAGAATACAAACCGTTACCTCGCCCCTTGCGAATTAGATGGTCACACAGGTGAAGCTTTATGCATCTTAAATAATGGATACGGACCTTTTTATTCAGAAAATAAATGCATTTTTTAAGATCGCGGTTACTCTAGTGTAGTTTGGCATTTTGCCATTTTTATCATTTTGCACTAAGAATGGCATAATCAAGTTACTATTATCTTGTTTGTTATGATTGGGAGTTGCAAGCGTGTGTTTCTGACCTGAAGAATTGCTGCTTGTATACTGTAACATCTTCCTTGTTTCCCCACCTTTTTCATATTATATAAATGCTATTACATTCAAATAATTTATTGCTAACAAAAAAACGACACAAAAAACATGCTACTGATTGTATGTATTTTGAAACAAAGCCTATTTTTTCTGTAAAAAAAATGTGTTCAGCACTTTCATTCTGGGTTGTGCTTTTGTTTTTCTATATATTTATAATTTAGATCGAAATGTATATATTGTAAAAAATTGTGCCTTTCGACTAATTCTTTAAAAAGTTTTCTACTCATAAAAGGAAGGAATATATCATATTGCAAACTTTGTAAACAAATAAAAACTTCACAATTGCTGAAATTAAGTTTCATTTTGTAATTATTGCATTCTTTCCTGCCTTTTATTGAGCTAGTAAACTGTGGGTAGTTCTTTCCATCTTCATTGCAGCTCTCAACCTGGTAACTTGTGTAGAGCAGGTTTATAGTATTTGGAAATAGAGAAATACCTATAGGTAGCAGCTGTGAAGAGAAAATATTAGGTTTTCAAAAAGTGCAAAATCGAGCTTATCCAGATCAAAGTGAATATTGAATGCTAAAATAATAGAATTTATGAGATTGTGTCCCTTAGAAATATATTATTTATATCTGCATCCATAGGAAATGGATATACAGCGGGGGAAATAAGTAAGAACAAGTCAACATTTTTCTCAGTATATATTAGTATATTAATTATACTATTGACATGAAATTTTCACCAGATGTAACAACCCAAGTAATCCACACATACAAATAAATCAAAACATATATCCATAAATTACGTTATGTTTAATAAACTGGATTAAAACAGGGAATAAATATTGAACACGAAGAGTAGGAGGTGCAGAAAGGCACGGGAAGCTGAGAAACCAGCTGAAATCTGTCAGTATTGAGGTAGCAATCCTGCCCCCCCATCAGTGCAAATTTATATCAGCTCATTTAGTCCTAATTGATGGCCTATAAAAAGGTTTCTCATGACCATGGTGTCACACAAGAAGCATCTCATGATGGGTAAAACCAAAGACCGTCGCAGCCGTAGCGTTGCCAAACGTACTGATGGCGTCTGTTACAGATGTACTTCTGAACGTTCCAGTGAGCACCATTGGGGCCATTATCGGGAAAAGGAAAGAACATCATTTCACCATCAACCGGCCACAACCAGGTGCTCCTCACAAGATTTCTGACAGAGGAATCAAAAGAAAAATTAGAAGTGTTGTTCAGGGACCACTCGCAGAGAGCTTCAGAAAGACCTGGAATTAGCAGGTACAGTTGTATCAAAGAGCAATAAGTAATGCACTCAACCGCCATGGCCTCTATGCACGCTCAGTGCAAGACACCATTGCTGAAGAAAAAGCATGTTGAGGCTTGTTTAACGTTTGCTGCACAACATTTGAACAAGCCAATGAAATATTAGGATAAAATAGTCTGGTCAGATGAGCCCAAAATTGAACTCTTTGGATGTCATAGCACACACCATGTTTTGGTGGAAAAATTGCACTGCACATCACCCTAAAAACACCATAGCAACAGTGAAGTTTGGAGGTGGAAACATGGTGTGGGGCTGGCAGACTTCACAAGCACTACTCACAAAAAGTTAGGGATATTTGGCTTTTGGGTGAAATTTATGGAAAATGTAAAAAGTTCACGCTACAGTGATATATCATGAAAGTAGGGCATTTAAGTAGAAGCATGCCATGGTGATTTCCTCATCTCAATTTATTGAAACAAAAGCTAACAACAGCGGTGGGTTTACCACAACAAAAAATATCAGTCTCAATAACTTGTCGTGTGCCCTTCATCAATTACAGCTTGACAACGACATCTCATGCTGTTCACAAGTCGACTTACTGTCTGCTGAGGCCTGGCACCCCACTCTTCTTGAAGGGCGGCCCTCAGGTCTTTGAGGTTCCAGGGTACAGAGTTACGAGCCTCTACACGGCGACTCAGCTGATCCCATAGGTTTTCTATGGGATTGAGGTCTGGAGAAAGTGCAGGCCACTCCATTTGAGGTGCCCCAGTCTCCAGCAGCCGTTCCCTAATGATGCGACCTCGATGAGCTGGAGCATTGTCGTCCATGAAGATGAAATGAGGCCTGTGTTGTTCATGCAGGGGCACAATGACTGGATTAATGGTGTTATTCAGGTAGTATGGGCTTGTCACTGTACCATTCACAAAGTGTAGGGAAGTTCTGTATTGACTAGACACACCTGCCCACACTGTAACACCACCACCACCAAAGGCTCGTCTGGTGACAACAGTGTCTGATGCATAGCGCTCTCCTTGACGTCTCCAACATCGTTGGTGACCATCATTTCTGCTCAACGTGAATCCACTTTCATCAGAGAACAGCACTGAGGCCACTGGTCCCTCGTGCAGCGTAAATGCTCCCTGGCCCATGCAAGACGATGGTGCCTGTGCCTGGTGGTGTGGTCAGGTACCCTTGCAGGTCGTCTAGCACGCAGACCACGCTGATGTCAACGGTCTTGAATGGTCTGACGTGACACTTGGGTGCCTCTCACCTCCCTTAAATGTGCCTGGAGTTGAGTGGCATCATCATCCGGTTCCGCAGGGCACTGCTCACAATGAAGCGGTCATCAGTGTGGGATTTGGCCAAAGGACGTCCACTTCTATGCCTTTTGGTGACTCTTCCAGTCTCTGTATCTCTGTTGCAACCTGCTGATGACACTCTGTGACACCCTAAGCTCAGTGGCCACTTCCCTCTGAGAACATCCTGTTTGAGGCCTCACAATGGCGAGGTACTGTTGATCAGTTGTTAGGTGTCGTCTTGGTCTCATGATGTCAAAATGTGAACAGCATGATGAAGAGGACTGTTTAAATACCAATTCTAATTGAACCAGGAAATGTTTTGGTCCATTCATGGATCAAACACCTGTTGTGAATTTTGCCGTTCAGCTCCTTGTTAGAGAACAGCAAGTTGTGCAAAAAGTACTGAACCATTGAACAGTTGGACATGTGCATTCAAAAGTTTAGAGAAGGTCAAATTAAGTTCACCTGTTTAGGTTCATCCTGAAATTTCACCCGAAAACCGAATATCCCTAACTTTTTGTGAGTAGTGTAATTGAATGGAGAAATGTACTGAGACATTCTTGATAAGAATCTGCTGCCATCTACCAGAATGCTGAATGTGAAACGAGGGTGGACATTTCAGCAAGACAAACACACGGCCATGGAAACTCTCCATTGGTTTCGGAGAACGAAAATAAAGCTTCGAGAGTGGCCCAGTCGATCACCTGACTTGAATCCAATTGAAAATCAATGGAAAGAACTGATGATCAGAGTTCAAAGAAGAGGCCCCCGGAGCCTTCACGATTTGAAGAGCGTTTGTGTGGACGAATGGGCAAAGATCACTCCTGAGCAATGCATGCGACTAGTTCCTTCACACAGGAGGCGTCTTGAAGTTGTCATTACCAACAGGGGCTTCTCTGAGTATTAAATCATTTCAACAAGCGTGTTCAATATTTATTCCCTGTTTCGTTCCACTTTATTAAACATAACGTAAATTATGGACTTACATGTTTTGATTTCTTTGTTATGTGTGGATTACTTGGGCTGTTACCGACATCTGGTGTTAATTTCATGTCAATAGAACCATCAGAAATATATATTTACTGAGCAAAATGTTGATGTGTTCAACTTATTTCCCCCGCCGCTGTATGTATATAATGAAATATCCGGACGTGAAGACATGCACGATGACTTACCATGGAATACATGTACACACTTTATTGTTCCACTGTATCGCCTATAGTGCTTTTTACCTGTTTTTATTCCTCGATACAAAAGAGAAAATAATATACAGAGATATTTTTTTAATATAACTAACAATAAAAAGCCGCACATTAAAAAATAAATACAAATCACTTGTGAATTATTCTATGGACTGTTTGGTTTCAGGGCATGTTCTACGCAACACTCCCACACAATAGTGAACGCGGGCGTGGACTCGCTTCCGGGTGGTTGCGCCGCGTTCTTGATGACGTCACGAAACTCACCTGGACGACGCCTCGCGGGCAGGCCCCACGTCCCCAGGTGGAACCGGGAGCCCAAGACTCGCCCGCCGCATTCTGCCGCTGTCAGCGTGATGTGCTTGTCCAGGGAGTGAAGGGAGAGTTACGCAGTTCGATAGAATCGGGACGAGTCCGCTGGACAGTGCGACGAACAACAGGTATGGAAGCTTCGTCCGGAAAAATGAAAGTAAAGTTCAAATAAAGTGAACGTGAAAGTATGTTAGCTTCGTTATAGCACTCTATACTTAATGCTAGCTAGGAACGAGCTTATCTATTGGTTATATATATATATATACATATATATATTTTTTTAATTCTTTTTTGGGTTTGTTCAAACGTTTAAAAACTGATTTGGGCATTGACGCTTTATTTTATTTAATTTTATTTGGCTTTGTATTGTTTTTGCTGTTAATCTTTTTCCTGGGCAGCATGTTTGTATCTCTCTGGAGGCTGCAGTGTCTCTGCTCACCTTTCTGGTTCTACCACACACACACACACACACACACACACACACACACACACACACGCACGCACACGCAGGTTTCTGCCTGTTTCTTCCTCACGAAAAAAAAAGTTTCGCAACAGTTTCAACTCCGCATTCCCAAGCCACTAGGTCTTTACCGTCTGTTGGCCCGCGCGGGGTGCCCGAACTGGGGTCTGCGGCCCCCGAGGTGGTCTGTGAGGCAATTGCAAGGGGTCAAAACAAGTCACTCAGGACTCAGGGGGATCATTTTTTTTGTCTTACATTTTGGTAAACCTTTTATACATTTGTTTATTTATTTATTTATACTCTGTGTGTATATTATTTATATATATATATATATATATATATATATATATATATATACACACACATCTCCATCATTAATGAGGGTGGGTTAAGTTCTTGTAAGGTTTTCCACTTTGAAAATTTAAGCTCAAATGGTACATTTTGTCATTAAAAAATGGTGAGTTATTTGGAGAGCTCTAATTTGATTAATGCCCCTATTTATGACTCAATACTGGCAGAGCGTTAACTCAAAATTCATATAAGCTTAGACCAGATATTTGTAAGCATAATACTACTACTACTACTACTACTACTACTACTACTACTACTACTAATAATAATAATAATAATAATAATAATAATAATAATAACTATAGCTGCAGGCAGCAATACACAGGGTCCAGTTTAGTTTTTTTCGGTGCGTATTACAGTTTTCTGTGAAATGTCATTGGTATAACTAACCGTGATGCTTGTGGTAATACAACTCCACTATCAGAGGCTGATTTATGACGTCTCAGGGTCGGTTGTCCAGACTGTGAGACGAGGTCTGTATGGTGCTGTGGTCCGGTCGCTGCCCAGGTCAGTGGGTCTTGGTCGGGTCGCACTGAGGTAAAGCTGTCATGATCGAGGGTCCCGTAGAGTCCACCGCAAGGTCAGGGCAGAGGGTGCTGTTTTTTTTTTTTTAATATGGATTTAATGTTTTGTAAATAAATTGTGTATAAATAATGACATGTTTACTTAGACAAAGTATCTTATTTTTCTTGGGGTTTTTTTTTCACATGATCATTTTTCATGCTAGTGTGTTCGACCAATCGCTGTGGATTTACGTCTGGACCAATCACCGCACAATTACGCACTGAAATGTTCCTCTTTTGTCTTTGAGTTGAAATGTCCCTCAAGAACGTTTTAACATTCATGATCATCCCTGGATCATGCAGTGTGGACACAAAAGAAAGGGACAGTTCCTCCAAAGGTCTAAGAACTTACTGCGGTGCAAAAACACCTTCTCTGACCGATTATAGTTTTCGGGGTTTTGTAAAACGCAGCACGAGTTACAGTTTTCAGATTTTCCATTAAACGCAACATTAGGTCACGTGTCTGAACGCTATGCAGTCGACAAGGCGCAAGTTGCTGAATGCGAATGAGTTAAGAAAGACGAGGTTTGGATAACTTTGGATGATGATGTCACAAAGCGTCCCACTCCTCAAACTAATCAAATTCTGTCAACATTCTACTTCTGGTAAATTTACAACTTTTTTCACTAATTTCTGCTCCAAATGTACATCAGTATTGATCAAACAAAACAATAAGACGTCCTGGTTCTAACGAGATCTCTGTGTGTACTGCAGTTGTCGTGTTTCAGATACTTTTGGTCCAAAAAACACAAAGATTAAAAATAATAAAAGATTGAGCACAAGCAATAGGGTGTCAGCCATGTGGGCTGGACCCCTAATAATAACAATATTGTATCTAGTTATGATACATTCTGAATGAAACCCATTAAAATGAAGCTTTCTGATTGTCACTCAACCTGACCTGGAGAATTTCTTGTTGGTTTTTTTTTTTTTTGCTGGAGGATAAAGGGTGGTTGTGGTATTTTTTAGATTGGTGTTTGCCACATCTACTCACAGTGTTGACAGTGCATGAGTAATGTCCATTTGAGAGCTAAAGCTTGAAGTTTCCTGTATCATTACAACCACTCTGCTGGTCTAATAAACCTTTCAACCTTTCTTTCACTGCTCATAGAGAGCTGCATGGGGCATTTTAGTTATTTCTATTCAATGTCCTACTAAAAATGTCCAGTTGGCTCAGTTCAAGGTTAGCCTTCATTCAGTGACTTTAGTTTAATGTATTACATGCAATAGTAATTATATTCATAGAATCTGCAGGGGGAAAAAAGTTGTTTTTCATACATTATCTCTGGTGTTGGTTCAGTATAGTTTGTATAGAGTCATCAGAGGGGATCAGAGTTGTCTATTCAGGTACGACAGAGTTCAGAGTGAGTGATGTGTTTACTTATTGTAGAATGTGACACACTCCTACTTCCTCAGTGCTCTGCTACTGGGAGGTGTTTGTTGAGTACTAGCCCACTGTGATACCTCAGATTGTGTGGGTTCTGCCATTATTTCCACCATGGCCTATTAATTATTCAGTGGTAGAGCCCTTACGGTCCAAAGAACAGCTGTTGCAAAGGTGATCAGACGTCTCTTTTGCTGTACTGCACAGCATTTTCACCCCTTGTCCCACGTCCTTGAGACGACGTCCCACATTTTGAGGGCTCTAGTTTTCACAAGTCAAACCACTGCAGGAGTGACACTTTTCTAAAATTGTGCTTTTATCCAATGGCTGGTGGACCACAATGCAGGTTTTGACCTGTCATCGTCTTTGCTACACCCGCCGGCGGAAAACTGCGAGACACCACCATTTCACAAACGACACTAATTTAGGTGGAATATGATTGAAGCAACCAGAAAGAGGAGGAAATGCAGCTACAACCCAGACTGGGAAACTACTTATAACTGGTTGAAGCCGGGGAAGGTGATTCTCAGAATTTGTTTTGCTAAATTTGCCTGTGTTTTCTCTAGCGTTTTTGCCAGTGTATTCCCCTCCACTCATGTATGACTTGGATTGAGGTTCTCCTCCGCCGTGATATTGTTATCTGTCCCCATTTTCTGCTCAGGTACCTGAATGTGCCAGGCCCTCACTACCTCTACCCATATCTCTTCCAAGGCCAGTAGGGAGCAAGTCTATGCAAAGGGTCAAAAGCTGTACCAAAGCGGGAGTGCCAGGAGAGATACTGTAGAGACATTTCAGTGCAACTACATTCCAGGCCCCTGCTGGTGTTTACCATCCAAAGGAGATATGGTTGAATTTTTTTCTCTGGCAGCACAGTTATTTCCTGATGCTGTAACACAGTTTGGGACTGTAGTGGAACCCCCGGAAACTTTACTCAGAGTAAGCAGACCTCCGGTGTAGCAAACATCCCTGTCAATTATTAATGGCCCACTGTTCTCATTCCACTGTGTAACCATAGCACCAGGAGGGTCTGAAACGAGCCAGCAGCTTGGGAACTGCAGTGGCTCTGTGGGAAAGACCACACTAGTGACCAAACTAGTCACAAACTCAAACACAGGACTGACCAGTGGGAGCCATTGGACTTTTTTTCAACATCGCAGTCTCTAAATGAGGACATTTTGGATACTTCAAGAATGCTGCACCTTTCTCTCAGCTGTTTGGAGCAGTAATTAATTAATAGTTATTTTTTTGTTTCTTTATTCTTGTTTAAAAAAAAAATATATATAATAATAATTGATCCAATTTCTTGTGGACTATTTGTTTTTCCAGCCCTGTATTGACTTGCAGCGATAATGCCCAACTGAATCCCATGGATTAACTTAATTCAACTCTGGCTGGTTGGTCTCGTTGGTTTTTTATATGGGATGTGTTTATGAGCTGAAACTGAAATAACTAAATTGGTCAGCAGGCTTTTTTCTTTTCTTTAAAAACACAAGTGGACAACATATCCTTTATTAATATGAATCCAATGCAGAGGATGAAATTAATGAAGCACTTTGGCTCCATGCCACCGGAACCTCCACCACCTCTCCTGGTTGTACCTGTAAGTGGACACATACAGTAACACAATGTCGGAAAAGCTCCAAAGTGCTTCCCTTCGCACACTCTTCTTGTGAGATGAATGCCTTCTTGTTTATTACTGTTTTTCTTCTTCTTGCCTATATATGTTTTTAATCGGAGAGCAGCATTTTTAATGTTCTGCAGATGCATTAATTGCAATTGGTTATAAGTGATTACAGAAAGATAAGGAGCTGCTTCACAAGTTTATGGCATGTGAAATGAAAGTGGTAACCCATGACATTATTGAGTTCGAAAATGCCATCTCAATGATAGTTTATTGAGCTGACACTGTTTCCATCATTGATGGCGGGGTCCGCTTCTCCTGGCAGAAATGGTGGGATCGGGCACTTGCGAGAAGAAAGTGGGTGCAATAAACTGAAATTTGAAGAAGCAGTGTAGCAAGTTGTGGTCAGTAAACTGTCTTTTTGGATGAGCATTTACGAAAAAAAGAACTGCATTCTCAGATGAAAAAAAATATATATATATACCCACAACCTGAATTGACTGAGGGGGGACGAAAAAAATCAATCGATCAGAAGAAAACATACTAAGGTAGTGCAAGCAAAGACATGGTTAAACCTGGAAGTTGAAAAATATGTTACCGAATGAGTTTGGAATGGCATTCTGGGACTTGTAGTGGGACCCAACACAGATGATCTTATGGATTTCCAATTTAGGTGTCATTTTATTTGAGTCGGAAATTACCCCACAATAATTTGCCTTATGCCCTGAACACCTGGCTAATCATTACCTTTATCACACTTAAGGTGTCACGCCTTTCTCGTATAGGATTTGTTTATTTTTTTGTACAAGATAACTTGGTTCCACCTTAAATTCCTGGTACTAAAGGGCAACTGTGCCCAGCCTGTGAAAATGAGAGCTGGGTGGGGGAGGAGCACTCCAGGTGGGATTTCAGTGAGTTGTTTTTCCTTTTCTTTCCTACCCACTGAAAGAAAAACACCAGACACATTAGATATTAATTACCAAGGACGACCAGGTTTCAGCTGGACAGCAGCCAGGTCTTGGTCATCCACATTTGGAGCTGACCCAAGGAAAAAAATAGAACAATGAAGGATCTGTGATTTAATTATTTTTTTCAAGGCCTTTGGTTGAGGTGTAACCATATGGAACATAAAGAGCTGCTTGTTTGCTGAGTATAGAACGCCGCAGGTGTGCAGGAGCGGCTTAAAACCCCAGTGGGAGATGGAAGTGAGATTCAAAGAACAAGGGGTAAGTAGGAAGTGAGAAATACAAAGTGTTGTCGGCCTAGGATCTATTAGGGTATAGCTTACTGGAAAGTACCTGCAGAGTGGCATTACATTTATTTCAGACCAACCCTAAGACTTATCTCATGACTTTAAGGGCTTTACACCCAATGTTTCAGTAGCTTCAGAAAGAACGTTAAGGGCTTCCACAAAGCCGTCATCATGTGTTTCCCATGTTTTTAACTTGTTTGAGCCCATTTGTGTTTTGACTTTTTATTATTTGTCTTGATACATTACCAATAGGATTGCATGTTCTGCAATATGATGCACAATCTGTTTAAGTAGCTTGCGTCAACAATTTTCAGGAATGTCCCTACACAAATAGCACCGTCAGTATTTGCATACTTTATACTTCCCCTTCCTTTAAAGTCAGATGGATGTTATATGTTGACAAACACTTTCTTTCTGTTTCACTTTGATATTGAAGCCGATGTGGAAAATTACATTTGATCAATGAAAGACTCATTTGATCATCAGTGTAATCAATGATATTGGGTCCATATTTTCACCAATGGCTGATCCATTGATCAGCTAAGTGTTTCCTTTTGTCAGATAATCGCTCTTGTCATTTGTCATTTTATTTCAGCTCTTCCACTTTTATCGCATCATGTGACACGTCCCGCCTTGATGAGCGTGTGATGTTCTAGGACCTTTGTCTTGTCTGCTTGAATACTTCACCTCTCACTGAATTACAGATTACAGTTCAAGTTGCTCACACACAAACAGTGATTTGATATGTAGGAAGAACACCATATGTAATCAAAGCCCTTATAAAAATTGTATGATGGTGAGATCCAAAGTTGGTTATCTCAAGTTTAAAAATGTTTTTTTTGTTTTTGTTTTTTTTAAGAACTAGTTTTAAAGGTCTTGGTCCAAATTCACATGAACCAGTGACGGCAACCCAAGCCATAAACAAAGCCATGGAGAAGTCCCCCAAAAGCCTTAAACATGGAGCAAACTTAGAGAAAGCACCTGAATGGAACGCAAACGGCTGACTAAACCAGGTTTAGCCAGGTGTGAAATAGGTGCGAATCGGGAATGAACAAAGCTCTAATATCACCTCCAAGCTATTTCTGCCAGTGCAGCTGTGAGGAATAGCTTGGAGTGTGCTGAGAAAATCCATTCATCATCAAGCTCTCTGCGTTTCCACGGACAGGGAGTCTCATAAGGGATCAACCCTGGGCCCTTGTGTGTATATCTCTGTTTATTATTAACTCAGGCAAACAAACGGCTTACTGTTCCGAGGTCCTACACGACACTCCTGTACTACTGCCCGTAAAAGTTAATCTGTGTCACCCTTCCTGACCTAAATATGTTGTCTTCTATTTTCCTTTAATTGTGGATTATATGGCCAACATTTAAGCCTATATCACATTAATGATATAGAGTGTAGCACTACAAAAATGATTTTCAGGTGATACATTGAAAAGGCTAAAATAAATCAACTAAAGAACACATTGATTTCAGTTCAATTAATTTTAAATCACATTTAAAGCGCAGCCTTTTTTTTTTAAGTTCAATATTGTTTCCTTCTAAATAGAAATGATATTAGTAGATTTTAGATTGATACAACAATCTTCCATACACTTCTGTCTGTCATGGAAATTCCACAGCACGCTTTGGAATTTCTAATAGTGTCCCACGTGTGAGACAAATCAATAAAGTATTGAATACATCACAACTACTTGTCTTAGTCTAGGTTTATTTTAGAAGGTTGCAGCCAACGGAAAAACGGTACACTCAAAGAGGTGCGGCGAGGTGTCTCAGCGATTCTGACATCATGCTATACCTACATACAGTTCTTCCAGCTCACAGCAGCTTGGTCGCTCCCTCACGGCTCCCTCTGAGATAGCCTTGGCGGTGAGCGTAGAATCGGAACTTTGTGAGAACTAGTAGGTTGTTTTCTGGACAAAGTAATCAACAGGTCATGTCAACAAAGAGTTTACCTCAGGGCACAGGGTTCAGTACATTGCCATCCACAGTTGATTATCCGCAGTTGATTGAAGTGGAAATCTATGACTTTTGGGTCGAGCAGGAATACAACAGGAGGGCAATTTTATTGACATGGCAACATAGCTGGCTGTTCTAAGGCAATATCTATAAATTGCCACCACATGTCCTCCATTTTTTTTATCCTGGTTCTTGATGACTTGATGTTTAACTAGAACAGTGTTTCCTCTGTCTTCCACAGCAAAGTAGCCGGCTTTACCTGTTTCTTTTTTTTTTTTTTTTTTTTTTTTCCATTTGTACTCTCAAACAGCCGTCCTGTCACTATGAAATATACAGCCTGCCCGCCTGCCTGTGTGTGTTGTTGGGTTTTGAAATGTGTCGGCATGTGGGAAATGACAGCCATGATCGGTATGTTGCTGCTGCAACTGTAATAATAGTGTGGTTGTAGTGGTAAGCGGTGGTTTGGTTTAGTACTGGCAGCTCATCCTCAACTTTGTTGGCTCATAAATTAATGTACCATCTAAGCGGCAGATGTGTTAAATGTTCTTTCAGGCAAACAAAACACTGACATGACGGCGCTTAAGTGACACTTCTTCGATATCTCATTAATAAAGGAAGAAACGTATGTATGCATGCATGTATGCATGCATGCATGCAGGGCCTCTCTAGCCATTTTGCCACTCCAGGCACACCATCGACGGGAGGCGGGGGGGGGTGTAAGAGAGTGACAGAGAATGTGTCCCCATTACACAGGGTGCTTGTTTCGTTCCACAAGGAAACCAAGTAAAATAAAATTACCTACATCTAAAATTAAAACACTCTATTTTAGGCGCACCGATCGCACCTCGGTTGGTGCCGCCTGTACCGTCAGAGTGCAGGCGTACGATCTCTGGCGCACTCTATGCACCGTCGGTACAGTTGGAGAGACAGGTGCATAAAAAAAGTGCGGCGTCTATAGGAAGAGTGATTTTATCCAAAAGTGGACTTTGGTGTGTTTTTTTTTTTTTTTTTTAAATTTGTTTTTGGTCTTTTTCCCGCAAGTCGCCGCGACATTCACAAACAGCATGTTTTGAATGGGCACTGCACTAGTCACTTATGACAAAGCAAGAAATCTATGTATGCATACATTATATGCACGTCCTTCGATTATCTCGACAGCCGTTCATCTGATCTACCTCACACTTGACGGTGTATTGCTGGGTTCACGGATGTGCAGTGTCAAATTTGGTGCAATTAGGAGACGCGACACCTGTAATATTAATAAACTTTGAATAAACATGCGAACAAAAACCCCTCTGCTCTGTGCAGCAGCAACGGGGTGGGGCTTCAGGGCTCTGCGACTGAGTCACTCATGTCTGCAGTACAGCCCATTCTAAGCAGTGCAGAAGGGGTGGGCGATACCTCAAATGTTGGTTTTGATCTAAGGCCAAGTAATACCTGGGCCAAAATCACCTAAAACAAACTGTTATTTGTTTTGTTTTAATAAGTGGTGAACGGGGAGACGCAGCGGATCACTCTCACTGATTGCTTTTCTGCAGTAAAGGATCTACTGTTCTCCACACAGTGACGGGCACCGCGCAAGTGAGGAAATATATTGAGAGAAACTGATCCCTTTTTGGCTTCGACCTTATTGACGCAAGAATCGATCTTCAAAACGAGATGTACTATCAGTAGTATCGATACTTTTGGTATTGATCGCCCGACTCCTACAATGCAGCCCATTCCGAACAGGCAGGTTTTGAACGGGCACAACACTAGTTTAGCCAAAGGCTCTTCCACATACTGGTGAAGTGAGATGACAAATGTGTAACTGCATTCTGTATGGCAGCCACAGAGAGGAGAGAGGGAGTGAGAGGCGCACAGACACACACACCAGTCTATACATTGTGTTTTTACATCTGTTTACCGAAGAACAAGTGCTTGGTATCAAATGTCATCTGCACCAACAGGAGATAAGGTGTGTGTGTGTGTGTGTGTGTGTGTGTGTGTGTGTGTGTGTGTGTGTGTGTGTGTGTGTGTGTGTGTGTGTGTGTGTGTGTGTGTGTGTGTGTGTGTGTGTGTGTGTGTGTGTGTGTGTGTGTGTGTGTGTGTCCCTCCCCTCATACCTGTCGGACAGGAATGAGACAGGTGAGAGCATGCTGGGATCGGAATGAATCTTTATCACACACACAAGCTGCCAAAAAACACAGCCTCACTCAGCTGTAGCAAAGAATAATTTAAGGTTTACGTTATCCTTGCTGTCTTTCTTATGTTATGTCGTTATTTTTTAACTATTGTGCAGTTTTACTTGTGCAAGGAAACATAATTGAGATGTTTTAATCCCCCAACCCCAAATGTATTTATTTGAATTTATCTTTCCCTTTTTGTTCCCTTTTAAAATTATTATTATTTTAGAAGCCAGGCATGGAAGAGTTGACGATATGGGAGCAGCACACGATAACCCTGAACAAAGTAAGTTATCTTCTTTTTTCTTTGTGTTTTAGCTTTGGGTTAGTTTAATTTGCTAAGTTGAGTTTCGAGTTCAGACTTTCTGACGGGCTCTATCTCCCCCCCCCCCCCAAAAAACGAAAGTGGACCCACAATGCGTGCTACACAAGCACTAGAAGCATTGTTGCGGTGGGTATTGTGCAGCGAGGCGGGTTGAGTTGGATTGTTCTTCAAAACTATTTGGTTTCACTGCACAGACCAGGAGGAATGTCATCGAGACACACCCTGCTGCAGCCCAGTGATACAGTTGAATGCTGAAGGAATGTGCTCTTTGTCTATCGCATCATCTGCAACATGTCACTTCATTTTTTCTTCCCCTTTCCATCCCCTTCTCTCTGTGTCTTCTCCCGCTTCTTCTTCTTCTTCTCCCGCTTCTCCTCCTTCTCCTCCTCCTCCTCCTCCTCCTCCTCCTCCTCCTCCTCCTCCTCATACCTTCAGGACCCCAAGCTGGGCTTTGGCTTTGCCGTTTCCGGTGGCAGGGACAAGCCCCACCCAGATAACGGTGACACGGACATCGTTGTGTCCGACGTGCTACCAAATGGACCGGCCATGGGGAGGCTGTTGTAAGTTCATTCTAATGCACCTTGTGTGGTTTGAGGGTTCTTGAAATGCTCAATATTAAGACAAATGTGACTTATAATCAAATGTACATGTGCTAATATTGATCTCTCTTCGTTGCAGCACCAAAGATCGCATCGCCATGGTCAATGGGGTGTCGATGGAGAACGTCCACTCTAACTTCACCATCCAGAACCTCAAGTCATGTGGCAAGATTGCCAACATTGTGAGTACGGTGCCAGTGCTAACTTGAATACAGCACAGCATTGAAATAATACAATTTTGAATTTACTTTCTGTGTTGCTTATCAGCAAAGTGTGTCCATATCTTTCCCAGACTGTTGGAAAAAGTTAAACATTTATTTTATCGTGGACTAGTGCAGTGCCTGTTCAAAACCTGACTGTTGGGAACATCCTTGGGTCCCTAGCGATACACTTCCTAAAGCCCTGCCCCGCTGCCGCACAGAACTGAGTGGCTCGTTGTTCGCTTGTTTATTCAAAATGTATTTATATTACGCATTTCCAAATTCCACTAAATTTGACACTGTACGTCCGTGGGTCTCCAGTAATAGACCCGTCATGTATGAAGTACATGGGGTGAACGGTTGTCGAGATAATCAAAGGACATACAGAAAAAGATTCCTTCCTTTTATAGCTGGATTATGCTTATGGTCTGTTTTGGCATTTAGAAGATGCTTTTATCCAGTACATCTTGCAAGAAGTATTAGTCAGAAATCCTCAAAATGGGGTCATAGTTAGTGGTGAGGGGATGGTGTGGTTTGAACAGCCACACCCATTCGTTGGTTCAGATTGGAGGGTAGAAAGGATGAAGATTCTGAGAACGAGAAGAACAACCTTCACATATTGCGTGATATTTCCTGGTCTTTTTCCATTAAATCATTTCTACATCATTTTTTTCTTTCCTTCTTTCTCTTCCTTTGTCTCTCTTTCTGCCTCTTCCTTCATCTCTCTCCAGACGGTGAAGCGTCCCCGTAAGATCCAGATCCCTGTTACTACCAAGCCATCCCGCGCGGCTTCGCACTCCAATCTGCTGGACAATGACCCCCCGAGTCGCCGGCTGCGGCGATACTCCGACGGCAGCGACAGGGGGCGCTACCGGCCGCGTGCACGCAGCTCCACGCCCGAACGCAACGGCCACAGCAACAGCAACACGCTGCCTCTGCTGTCATCCGGGTACAAGAGGCTGCCGCAACAGGACATGGCCGAAAAACCCATCAGAGCCACGCTCATCAAAAAGAAACTCACTGACGGTAAGGATGCCGAGGGCCTCTCTGAGCGGGAGCTGATGTACTGTATATTGTCTTCAATATACATAAGTCACTTTAGGCAAAGCAGCTAGCAAGGTTGTCTCACAAATTCTAAGATAATAGGTCTTTATTGGTATATTCATTGTTCCGATTCAATATCAAAAAACGATCTAAATGAGCATTGGATTTCGAAGTGCAAATTCACAAGCAGGTTCGCGATTCTCTGCCGTATTTTTGTGGGTAATATTGTTCGACTTGGTCACCATATTAGGGCGGTAAAGAACCTCCGGTAAACAAATGCAGTGTGCGCTGGGGGATGCCCTCCGGAGTCGACTGTGGCTCGCCCGGCTTCGAGCCGACTTTCATGAAATTTGGTTCGGAGTTGGGCAAGCAGCGGTCGGCCCTGCGGAGGGGTCTGCTGCGCTGCATCCCTCAACACACACTGCACCCACCCACCAGCGGATCTCGACAACTCCAATGTGGCGGTCACGCAGAAGCATAAGTTGAGTTGACAACCGAGCTCATCGCATTTTAGTCCATGTAGAAGACAAGACACAGGTAGTAATTTGCCTTTTACTACCAGCGTTCCCCTCTGGGAAAATTTGCATTCATTTTTTTGTGCTAATTTTAGTGAGTAACTTTAAAGTAGTGTGATATGGTAAGTAACTTATTGTTTATTAAAGTCTATGGTTTTAATAAAGCTGTTGGCTATTTAGGTGTGTTTAAATATTGTCATATTTTTGTTATTATTTATAATAATTGTTATTATTCAAATAAAAGTCAATGGCATAGCCGTCAGTGCTGGAGAAAAAAAAAACGTTTAAATTTAATCGAGTCATGACCTTAAAATCGAAAGTCAAATCACATCATGGATTTAGGGAATCGTGACACTTCTAATATTAATATAATAAAGGTTACTGTACAAGGGGCTACAGAGGCAGGATTAAAAAGGGCAAAGAAGGAACAGCAAAAGCAACGCAGTCCCCCCAGGAAATGCAAATTAAACGAATCTCCGCCATATTTGCGAGAGCTTTTTACATTACAAACATTAAATGGACAAATCAACAGACTACTTAAAATTGTGAAAAAAGAACCATGATTCCTTATGCAAGCTTATTTTTCCAGCTTACAGCAATACGCAAAACATAAATTATCACAATATTACAAATCTAGCAAGGCAGTTACAAAAATGTAATATATAAGTGTTTAGAAGTGTACTTGTGTATGAAAGTCAGGGCATAAAGATTTTGCATTAAGGGATGCACAGAGCCTGTACTGTACTTCTAAGGTGATGGTACAGATGCTCTGATTGGCTGATTTCATCAGTTTTCTGTCGTTCCGTCCACAGAGTACGGCCTGAAGCTTGGCAGCCAGATCTTCATTAAACACATGACGGACACAGGGCTCGCTGCTAAGGAGGGAACGCTGCAGGAGGGAGACCTGATACTCAAGGTAAAGGAATATAATATAGCCATAATGATATGTGATCAGTACCTGGGAAGGAAATGATTAATAATCTGAATTATATACCAAGATCTGTCTTCATCCTCAAGAATTGACAAGAAATTGTATGCATGAGTCATTTAAACATTTGCCACATATTTTGTGTACTATGGCATTAACATATTATGTTTTATATTTTAACATTTACAATTGTTTTGGGTTTTTTTTGTTTGTTTTTTTAGTATATCCAATTGCTTCTTAATTCTTTGCCCAGTCAACTGACTAAACACCTTTTTCTGTAAGTACCATTCTGGATGTTTAGTACAGTGGTTCTCAACGTGGGGTCCGGGGACCTTTAGGAGTCCTTCAGGAGGTTCTAAGGGGATCCCCAGTAAAATGATTAATAGTTAAACCATGGCATTATTTCATTTACCAGACGTTAGCACCATTAGAGAATCTATGATAATGACTGTTTTAATCATAGTTTCTCTGTAATCTCCTTAACCATAGTAAAGACAGGCGTGGAATTTTGGACTAAGTCATATCTAATAATGAAATCTAATCAAATGGGGTCCATGGCCTGATGTGTACTTAACTGAGTGTCCTTGATATGTAAAAGGTTGAGAATCACTGGACTAACACTCATAATTCGGACCGATTTTCTTGGTCTTCGTCCAGATCAACGGCATGACGACTGAAAACCTGTCGCTTCTGGAGACGAAGCACCTGGTGGAAAAGAGCCGCGGAAAACTGACCATGCTGGTCCTCCGGGACGACCGCAAGTTCCTGGTCAGCATCCCAGAGGTGGAGGACAGCGCCCCCAACAGCGAAGAGGACCGCCGCCGGGACAGTAGCTCTGAGCTGGAAGGTTGGTGTGGTGACAAAATAAAAATACTGAGATTAAGGTTAACAAAATAAGAGAGATATGACAGAGAGGGGGTTAAGAGGAAAGTAGTGCTGCTGGATACATTATTAACACAGATTTTGATGCTGTGGTGCATCAAAATCTGATAATCTAAATCTAATAATGTATTAATGATCTTGTCTTGATGTTTTTCATTTTTGTCTGATCAGATATTTCAGACCTGGACACAGACCTTCCTTCTCCTAAAGACAGAGTTTCCCGCCCTCCTACGAGAGAAAAGCGCACGCGCAAGTATGCACACACATACAGAGTCCACATCACCCTCACCATCATGTTATTTATTTTTTATTTAGTGTTAGTATTAGTGTTAATATTTTTATTGAAATGCCCTCCAATGAAGCTCAGGAAAAACGCAGACTTATTTCATGGGGAAAAAAAATCAGCTTTTCCAGAATTCCTTGTTTGGGCATTAACATTGTAATTTAACCATCATGACCAGAACATTTAAGATTTCTAAGATATTTTGTATTGAACCTTTTTTTTTCTTTATTAGAGCCCGAGCTGAACCACCTCCTCCAGCCAAGTCCCGAGACTCCTCCCCGGTGCGCTCCACCCTGACCCGGCCAAACACCAAGGCTTACCCCACTCGTAGAGGTTAGTCCTGTAGAGAAAAACTCCTTTTTACTATGACTTCACAAAGCTCGTTCATTCATTCATTCATTTGTGTGCTCAAACAAACAGTGGTTGAGTCACAGTGATTCTCAGAGGTTCTTAGAGGCCTAGATATTGAAATTGAATGGATAGTTGGAAAAATATTGATTTACTGGAGCCCTCGTGAGAAATCCAGGAATAGTACCACTTTACCACGGCACCAAAAACCTGGAGACACCCGCTAACATCGGCTGGCATTTGTCATCAGTGGGAAAGGAAAAACCCGGAACTCAGTCCCAGGTGAAATGACCCTGCAATAGACCCAGGTTTTAACCAGCTCCACCTCTGATCGGCTCTGATGTGAACAGGACATCCAGGTCGACTAGCTAATTTTTTCCCCTTTACCTCCACGGTAAGATGCGTGTTGAAATTCCGGACGCTGGCGTATTTTAAATAGACAGGAATATCCGTTTATCATTTGATCATTTCATATCCCATTTAGAATCCAAATGAACGATCCAATTCTTTTGAACGGATCAATTCCCCCCCAAGTTTTACATTTTTATGTTATTTTTTTTTAAGTTGCTGTCTCCTCTACTGTTTTATTTCCAATCACACTGGGACATGACACACCCCTTTCCAACGTATTCATGATGTCAAACGTGATGCACCAGAAAAAAACGGCATTTCTCCTGGCAATGAGGAAGCTGTAAATCACCCATTTTTAGGGGGGGGGTCAACCCGCTAATTTTAGTAAAAACAGTATAAGCCGAACTCATAGAAACTACTGTTTAAGCAGAACAGCTTGCTTTTTCTGTAATGGTTCGGCGTCCCACTGAGAAAGCAACCCAAATTAACATTTACAAATTGACATGTGATATTGTTTCTGCAGCTCCACCTGATTCTGAGTCGGACCGCAGCGCCTCCCCTCCTCCGGTCAGGAGAGACCGAGACAGCCCCGACATGAGGGACAACTCCAGCAAATACCGGTGTGATAGGAAGCTGGTTATGCAGACTCCTTAGTGATTGTTACAATGGAAGTGTACATATGATAGAATGATTCATGAAAATTCAGTTGCACAACATTTTTTAATTAATCAAAAATATCAATCAATCAATATTAATAGAATTTCTTGCTTGAGCCGCTATAATGATTATCCACAAATTGAAATTTGTTCAAAATGTTAAAATGCTAATTGGTAATTCGGATTGCTATTAAGAATTAGTGGGAAACCTAGCTAGACGAGACACTGTAGGTTCTGATTTAGTGTATCTCACTCCCAACTACGCACAACATCTTTATATTCAAAACTGTGAAAGTCACGCATTAAATCGCATGATGAAATGGAAGATGATATAATTTGTTATTTATCTTTCTCCAGGACTCTGTCGGGTATGTCCACCCTGCCCAACCCACGGGCCTCCCCTGTAGTCCACAACATGGCCCCGCCCCGCACCTCCTCTGCCGCATCAAGGCCTCGAAAACCTGTCTCCGAGTCGGACTCAGATCGCAGCGTGTCCCCTCCTGCGCGGAGGGAGAGCCCCCGCCTAAACTCCAGATACAAGTAAGAGCCTAAACCATTCTGCCTCAGCCCAAACTTTCCAAATGTGTGAGGGGGACTCTCCATTTGGAGTGTAAGTGAATTAACATAAAAAAAAAGTCGGTGGAGCAGAGGGGCCGTGGTAGGGCTGTCCCATTCCTGAAATTTTTGATGATTGGCATAGGAATAATTGTGATTAACAATTGAGTTATCTGTTTATATTATAACAGTATTATAATACACATCCAGCATATGAGGAAGAGTGATTTGTTGACAGTTAACATTGGAACAAAAAAATTTGAGTCAATAGTTCATTTTACTCCACTCACCTGATGAAAAGGCATTACATTTGCATTTTATTCATTTATGCAACATTGGCTTTAAAATCCCCATAAATTTGATTGGAAACGTAAGATTATGGAATCTAAGGTTTTTCAGCAAAGTGATCAGGATTTGCTAAAAAAAATTATTTATCAGGTGATTATGTACTGATTGTGACAGTTCTAGGAATACAAACAACATCTGCCTTGCTGCCTGCTATGCCTACAGTCACATTACACTATAATACAATATGATAATATATTACTTAAAATGAATTAATATCAACAAAATAGGAGACATCTAATTCTAGGGAGGCTATGGTATTTTTTATTTGATTTTTATTTTTTTTATTTTTTGTTTTATATGCAATCTCATATTTATTTCAGACAGACATTAATTATTACACCAGCAAATCACAAAGTCAGGAAGTAAAATTTGCCATCTGTTGTTGTGCCCCCCCCCAGCTACACCTTCTACCTTTGCTTTGAGGTTATAATTAGAGGCTGAACAGCCACTTGTTTGGGGGAAGGTTGATACCTTTATTGGGGAGGAAAAAAGAGAAACATCTCACCTCAAAATAACGGCAAATGTGGTTGTATTGAATAACATCACCGTGTTCACCTCCTGAGTTTCTAACCATCTTGTCCTTACCATGTTCTGTTCTTCTCTCTTATCCTCAGGGTTCTTCCTGACCTTCCCCTCCCCTCCATGAGGGCTTCCCCCATCATGGTTCGCCAGGAGCCTCCCCGCAGAGTCAACTCCCCTGTCAGAGTCCCACCCCCAGGTCAGAACACACCTTCTGGTTCTTGTTCTTTTCTTCTTGTTTGTGTTTTTATTCTTGTTCTTCTGGTTCTGGTGCCCATGGCAATATTAGTAGAAGACCAACAAGGACAAGAACCTTGCTGGTCTCCTTCTTGTTTTTCTAGTTGTTCTCATTGATTCTTCTTGTTCTTCTTCTCGTTCTTCTTGCTGGTCTTATTTTTCTTGTTCTTCTTGCTGGTCTTCTTGTTGTTCTCGTTGTTCTCCTTGATCTTGTTGTCGTTGTTTTCGTTGCTCTTATTGTTATTGTTCTTGTTAGTCTTCTTGTTTGTTGTTCTTCATCTTTTTCATATTCATTGTCTTCTTTTTCTTGTTGTTCTTCTAGGTCTTATTATTCTTTATCTTGCCTGTTTCAATTTTGCTTGATCTCTGAACTGTTATGACATCAGCACGTCTCTACGAGGTCAGAGGTCAGACAATAGCTTGAAAATCTATGTGAGGTACTGTATATAATTCTGTCCCTCTGTCTCTGCTTCCCCAGACTCTGAGTCGGAGTCTGACGGCAGCTCCAGCCACCCTCTAAGGCAGGGAATCCCCTACAACCAGGACTCTCGAAATAGATACAGGTACTGATGAGGGTCTGTCCCAAAGTCAACCCTGAACCCCTGAGCCACCAAACATCATGTCATGGACCGGGCGCTTTACAAATTGTGCATAGTTTAAATACCCTTATTTAAAAAGACAATCAAATAGCTTTTTATCTGCCATAATCATTTAAATTGATTGTTGTGAATATTGTGATTTTATTTTTTATTCTGTTTTGATTCACTGATTTATTTGTGTTTTAGACGTGGTGTTCAATCTGATTTGATTTGTGTTTTGACTGTGTACCCCGTGATGATTTTTTTTCTGTTGATATTGTGGTGTTTTTTTGTTGACCAATAAAATAAAAATGAATGACACTGAACATCTCCCTCTACTGTATGTGGCCATGTGTCGGTGAGACAGCTAGTTAGTTAGATCAAACATTACTGTAGCCAGTCGTTTATAAAAACCTAAATGATCAGTAACATGGTTACGTTCATTACGCAACACGAGCAAGCCCAAGATCAACAACAATCTCGCTAATAATCAATAATCCAGCAAAATTTGATTTTGTGATCAGTTGTAAAGATGTTTACCATCAGAGAGAGAGCGAGCCCGATACACGATAAGGTGAATATTCATCCTCTGATCAATAATCATCATTTCAGCCACAGGTCCCCCTTTCCAAACGTAACTGAGATTTGTCGTCCTCCTCTCCCTCACTCCCTGTCTTCTTTTTCAGAGTCCTCCCAGGGCTATCCCAGCAGCCCCCGGTGGAGCCCCCCCGCTGGTCTGCCCCCAGTGTCACCGCCAGCAATCCACCGCAAAAAGGTGTGCGTGTATTTGAATTGAAATATGGGATGTATTTTACAGTTTGAGCTTTAATTTGATCATGATTACATAGGAATCCGTTTGATTCAGTCAGTTAGTCAAGTAGAAATTAGGGAGCTATTGTGTTAGGTCTAAAACATATTGTGCATAATCACCGGGTGTGTTGCATTGACATTTCACTGCATGGAAGTATGTATATGTGTGTGACAAATAAACCTCTTGAATCTTGAATACATGTTATATCAGGGGTCTCAAAACTGAAATGACAGGCCAGGTTTTTTCTTTATTTTTTTCTACATTGAATTACTTTTGTGAATTGCCTAAAAACATGATGGAATCATAAAAAAAAGTTATAAACTGAAAACCTAAGATAAAATAGTTTCCAATTATTTTGCAGCACAGATTTAACAATATATTATAAACATGTAGCGGGCCTGTGGTTTAACACCCCTGTTTTGTATCAAACAATTGCTCCAAAGAAGTAAAACACAAGTACTGTTTTTATTATCATGAGAATTTTAGTTATTCACAACAAATAAATAGCCTTCAGGAATGCTTATTGATTTATTTTGTATATTTTTGTGGACAGCCGTCTCAGAATCTGAGTCAGAGGCCAGCTATGCGTCCGTCCCTCGGAGAGACTCCAACGACAGCGGAAACTCGCACAAAGTCGCAGATCGCTACAGGTGAAGCATCAAAACACGGTTTCATCGGCATGATGTTCTCGGGCCACGTGGATTTTGATATTTTATTTGCAGTTTCAAAATGAGAGCGTGGAAATTAGAATCCAGCATAATACAAATCTGATAAACGTGTTAATCAATTGATTGATTACCTGGTTAATTAATTATATCTTATGATTGCTCCACAACTAGTTCATGCGAGTTCATTTTGAGTTTCATTGTACGGATGTGTGGAGAGTAAGAACAGAATGCTGAACTGGTTACTCTGCTTAAAATGTAGAGGAAAAAGTCGTCTCAATTCAAATACTCTCTGAACACACTAATTGCACGTGGCCTCAAACTTCCTGCTACGATTTCATCACAAAATGGTTCAGTCACATGTGGTGTAACACAGAAATTGCATTACAATTCAAATCATCATCCCATGCCGTTCAGATTGTGGTTGTTTTGATGCGTGTAGCAATTTTTTAGCTTATTTTATTATTATTTTATAAATAATAACCTACATACCATTTTTACTGTTCTTGGCCTGAGTTAACCCAGGGTCAGGAACCATAAAGTCTGAGAGAATTAGTGTTTTTCATTTTTTCTCTCTGTGCATGTTGTACAGATCGAACCTTCACTCGATCAACTAAGAATCAGAGCGAAGCCTGAGTTTTCTCCAGCAGATTCCTCCTCACCAAGCAACCCCCCCCCCCCCTCCCCCCCACAGGGTTCTCCCCAATATGATGTCGGCCCCGGTGAAGCAGGAGTCTCGACGAGCCCCGACACCCCCCAGACCGGCTCAGGACGGTCTGTGCTCCTTCCTCTGACTCTGTTCTGTACTCGGTTACTCTGTCATTACTTTGCAGTTTGTTAGTTCTAGATCAGTTGAGATCCACGTGGTTGTGTTGTGCAGATTCCTCAGAGTCGGATCATCTAGCCCATCTCAGGAGATCTGGGAGCTCGGAGCGAGAGAGCAACCACGGGTGAGTCAAACCCAGCACAACTCGCAAGCTGAACCTTGTGTTGTACTTTCTATCGCACATTTTGCAAGAAAAACAATGCCTATAATAATAGTCTTGCCATTTAGAATCTTAGACATGCATGACCAGACAAAAACTGTTGCCAGATTTAGGATATTGCTTATCTGGTTGTCTCGTTGTCAACAACTTTTCATATGGTAAAAAAAACAACAACTAAATAAACCTAGTTTACCTTGGTATGTTGAGAAAATGTTTTTTCCCTTTATTTTTTTATGTTTGGAAACTTCCACCAAGGAAAATTTGTGATCCTGTTATTCACATTGACCTACTCTGTCAAAATAGTGAAACAAGTGACAACATTGAAATATGGATCATAATTATATCTGATCATTATCACTGAATTGAATGAATGATTCCAATTCAACAACCATTTTGTCAGTCTTGGCACCCAAGAGCTGTTGTATGGCTTCCAGCCACTTCTGAAAGTTAGTGGAATATTTTGAATTAACACGAAATAAAGATTTTAAAATCAATGCATATCCAATGTTGTTTCACTTTGGAACCAGCCATAATTTCCTCTCCTCTCTGTAGAGTTCGTTCTGCTGGCAATGGAACTGGCACCGTGAGGTCTGGGATTTCAGTGAAGAACAACCCTCCCGTCTACTGTTAGTGTCACTTTTAACTGTACCTTTTATTTTGGTCGCATCTGTCTTTCCTCTTGAATTGAATTACAGAGTTTGACGTCTTTCTCTTTCAGCCAAACCAGTAGAAGAACCGATCTACTCTCTGCCTCCAGACTCTTACCCCACACCCAACCTAGGGTGAGCGCCCTCATCTACAATTCGGAATTAATTTATGTAGCTATATTTGGGTTTATTATTAGTAGTTAATACATACATGTATCTCAATTATCCTTAAACGTCTCACTCTTCAGGTACAGCTCAGACCTGAACACTGTATCCTTTGTCAAGGAGGGCAGCGTTGGTCTGAGGCTGGTAGGGGGTAACGATGTTGGCATCTTTGTGGGCGGAGTCCAACCCAACAGCCCTGCCCAGGAGCAAGGCATGAGAGAGGGAGACCAGATCATGCAGGTGAAGATCTGCAGTGTTGTAATACTCCTAAGAGGGGTGTTAGCGTGCGATGGGTCAAAAATGGCACCTGTGGTTGTTTTCTTGCTCTCTCTATATATCTATATATCTATATCTATATCTATATATATATATATATAGATATAGATATAGATAGATAGATAGATAGATCTATATATATATATCTATAGATAGATATAGATATATATATATATATATATATATATATATATATATATATATATATATATATATATATATATATATATATATATATATATATATATATATATAGTTTTGGTTTCATTTCTAGGTAAATAAAGTAGACTTCGGTCATTTCACTCGAGAGGAGGCGGCCAACTTCCTCCTCAGCATCAGGAGTGGGGAGCAGGTGGAAATCCGCACACAGAACAAGATGGACCGTGAGTACAAAATGAAGTTTGGTGACTCTGGGTGTGTCTGTCTGATATTTAGGCAAGGCTAGTTTATTTATACAGCACATATACGAAAGGGCCATTCAAAGTGCTTTACATAAGGCATAATGGACATTGTATGAAAGAAAGAAGAAGCTTAAAAACAGATTTAAGACAATAAAATTGCAGAGAGGTTTAAGTGTCATTTTAAACATGCCTCTTTCGACCTATTCAAAACAAAAACTTACTTTCAACCCCATTTGACATGTATTTCTTATCACCCCCCTCAGTGTACAAGAAAATCCTGAAATCGAACCTCGGGGACAACTTCTACATCCGCACGCACTTCGACCACGAGGCGGAGGGAACAGTGGGGCTGAGCTTCACACGGGGTGAAGTTTTCCGTGTTGTGGACACCATGCACCGGGGGAAGCTGGGCCACTGGCTGGCCATACGCATGGGCAACGACCTGCACGAGCTGGACAAAGGAACCATCCCAAACCAAACCAGGTTAAAGGGATATATATGTATGTGCGTGGTGGGGCCCACATGGAATGGGCTTGTTGTTCCAGCACATCCCACAGATGCTCAATCGGATCGGACCCTCACCCCAGCCGTAAAAGAAAACGTGATTCATCAGACCAGGCCACCTTCTTGCACTGCCCCATAGTCCAGTTCTGATGCTCACGTTCACGATCTGAAAATAGAATGTGCTTTAGAATATTTTGAGGATAAAATGAATTAAGACATTATATAGTGTAATTTGTAATCTAAAAAGCTCACAAAATATGCATATAGAAAGCTCTTAAAATAAAAAAAATAGAGATGGGGGCGGGGGACAAATCGGAATTACAGTAATCACTACATATTTACAAAACTTCATGTAGTATCTAATTTTTGGGGGGTTTCTGAATTGTGAATCACCTGGAGGTAAAATGAAAATGTATTATTTCAAGATGGAAGTTTATTTTCTCTGAGTGTTGTGCGTTCCTCACCGTGACCTCAGACACCCAGACTGGCTTGGTCTGCTGGTGGCGGATCTTGTCTTTAAGGCTCTCATACCAAACACCGGAGCTGGGCTGCAGGTCAATACGTGCTGGAACAAAGGCGGGGACATAAAATATTGAGATTGCAAACAACCAATATGGAAAGAACAAAGTTCTCTCCATATTGCCTAGCCTTACGGTTTTAATTCAACATTTAATTTGAGATTATTGTACACTAACGTGTAACTATATTCCAGGGGAAGTTATTACTCCAGATGTATGATACTCATTTCTTCCCCCACCCTCAGAGCTGAGAACCTGGCCAGTGTGGAGCAGACTCAGCGCTCCAGTGGAGAGAAACAAGTGTCTGGACCCAGAGCCGAATTCTGGAAGCTACGGGGGCTCAGAGGGAACAAAAAAAATGTGCGCAGGACCCGCGACGACCTACTGCAGCTCACCATCCAGGGCAAATTCCCAGCCTACGAGAAGGTTCTGCTCAGAGAAGGTGGGCGTTAATTTATCTCAGTCTGATTTGACACAAAATATGAAATTAAAGGAAGTATTCTGCTACTCTCATGCGGAATACCTCTTTAATTTTTGACTGTTCTGATAAAACACATTAATCCTGGTCATAATATTAAATGGTATTACAGATAGTGAGTGTGGCTCACTATCTGTGGTTTGTTGTTTTTATAGACCACCAGACTGTACATCCTGATATTATTTTTAACACCTGTGAAACTTATGTTCTTCCAGCTAATTTCAAGCGGCCCATCGTCATCCTGGGTCCTCTGAACGATATCGCCATGGAGAAGCTGGTCAGAGAGATGCCTGATGAATATGAAGTGGCAGGTTGGTGGTGACCTTAACTAGCTTTTTAAAATTAAGTTGTGATGTTCATTTCATCCATGTTTACAGGTCGTGTACCGTATTCATGTCCCTTGTGGAACATCATTGTTTTTTTTAGACATGGTGCCTCGTAGCGGTGGGGGAGACGGAGGATCTACTGTTATTAAACTGGACACCGTGAGGAGGATAGCTGAGAAGGTGAGCACTGAATTTGTTTACAATTATTTCTGAGAATAGCCTACATGTTAGAGCTGCCAACTTCATAACCTCCTATTAACATAATAAACCATTAATGTAAAAAAATACTTTCCAGATGTAAAACTGTAGAAGATCCGCCTGCCACACGTCACCCGAGTGACGTTTTCAGGGCTCTCCAAAATAGAATAGAAATACAAAATAAGAAATGTAGATTTGGTAATGTATAAAATAAACTATAAACAGAGTGTCAACATTCAAGCATCTGACATTCAAAGATATTGAATATTAGCTCAAAAGATCTACTCAATATTTACTGTTACTGAGCCACAACATGTTGTTGTTTCCCTTTCCTTCCATTTCCAGGACAAGCACCCACTGCTGGACATCACTCCCACTGCGGTGGAGCGGCTGAACTACATCCAGTACCACCCCATGGTTCTATTCCTGGACCCGCACAGCCGTAAGGACGTGAAGGCCATGAGGCAGCGCTACAGCCCCGACTCCAACAAGAGCTCCAGGCGCCTGTATGCCCAGGCGCTGAAGATGAGGAAGCACTGCAGCCATCTGTTCTCCGGTATATCTGATTTAACACTGAAACAGTTCAAAACGTATATTTGTTTTAAACTCACATTCAGAACATTTGTTTGATTGCTAATGGTTGTTCCATTTGTCGGCAGCTTCTTTCTTCCTACCGCTCTGTCTTTTTCGTTCTAGCCCACAGGTTGTTGGTTTTGCAATCTCAATATTTTATGTCCCCGCCTTTGTTCCAGCACGTATTGACCTGCAGCCCAGCTCCGGTGTTTGGTATGAGAGCCTAAAAGACAAGATCCGCCACCAGCAGGCCAAGCCAGTCTGGGTGTCTGAGGTCACGGTGAGGAACGCACAACACACAGGGAAAATAAACTTCCATCTTGAAATAATAATTTTTCATTTTACCTCCAGGTGATTCACATTTCAGAAAGCCCCCAAAAATATGATACTACATGAAGTTTTGTAAATATGTAGTGATTACTGTTAAAAAGGAAATGTTGACCAGGGGATGGCAATACATATTTTTGTCAAATTTACTTTATTTTGCTGTATTTTGTCCATTTGAAAAGGTGGAAGCACCATTGCTTTAACAAATTCAAAATATGGCAAAATGAAGTCACTTTTGCTTCACAAATATGGGTTGCTGGAGATTTTAAGATTTTAATTTTGATAATTTTTGAAAAATGTGCTGAGTAGTAAACAGCCTCAAACTCAAAGTGATGCCTATAAGGTCCTTTTAAACAAAATGCCAGTATATTTTAGTTGTTCTGCTCTTCTGGACACAGGTAAACACAGTTCCCTTGTCTCTTCCCAGCTGGAGAGTGGTGGAGAGCAGGACCTGGATGCGTTGGACCGGACCCACTCCGATTACCTGAGCGCCGCCAGCGACCTGGAGGACACGGACGGAGAGGCCTTCACCGACGGTGAGGTCTACACCGACAACGAGGACCTGGACGAGGCCTTCCCAAGCCAGGACACCGCCCGGCCCTCGCGGATCCACCCCAGGACGACCAGTGCCCTGGCCCGTTCCTCCGAGCCCACCTTCCAGCTGCCCGACTCCGACCTGGACATGGGCCCAGAACCCCACGCCGAGACCTACTCCCTCAGAGAAGTCCCGCCCCTGATGCTCGTCCCCGAGCTGCGGTCAACCCAGCGGCGGGACTCCAGCCCGCCCAGCGCCAGCGCCGTCATAGACCCAGATGAGAGCCGCTCGCACCGGAGCTACACGGACTCGGACTTCAGCGCCACTGAGCCGGTCCCCCCAACAACACCGTCGGACACACCCCCGGATTTCATTGCCCCCGACCCAACTACACTGCACTACGAGCCCTACAGCGCCCAGGTGGAGCCCGAGAGCCCCACGCCCGCCTCGCTGTCCGCCATCGAGGACAAACTGCAGGAGGTACAGAGGTCATCCTTCCCCTGATGGTGGAAGGAGAAGCTTTCTGTTTGATGCATTTTTAAAACAAAACAATGGGCCTCATTCAAGAAGGAGGTCTACAATCAGATTTGATCGTGTAGTTATAGGTCTGATTTTATTGATCCGTACATTTTTCCAAATTGATCAAATCTTCTGCAGTCAACAGTTCTGGTTTTATAAAACCAATAGTCTACTGCTGAGAGAGAGATCCATAAAATAAAAAATCATGTCCAACAACTAATAAAATAAATCTGACAGTGAACCAGAAAGATAAACCTACAGATAAGAAAAAATAAAATAAAAATGGTAATGTACAATAAACTTTAGATATAAGCCAGAAAATCTGATAAAAAAACAAAAAAATAAAAATAAAAAAACCAAAAGAAAAATTAAATGTGACAAGTGAACAGAATGTTGGCAATAAACCTCAATAATGAACACTATAAACTGCAGAAAGTATGTTTCCTTGCCGATGCTCTTATTAAATCTACTTTTCTTTGTGTTTTCCAGACTCGTTCAGCTGAACCGCAGGCCGAAGCCCCGCAAAAGAAGACACAATTCATTGTGTAGGCATTTCCCTCCACATTGCTCTCAGAATATAACCCCACCAGAATAAAGGTTGATAATTAGGGGATCACTTATTTTGTTTTTCCTCTTCCCCTCCCTCTGACCAGGCTGGCCCACCACCAGGCCCTCCAGTACCGACGCACGCAGATCCGCGGCAGCGACAGCTCTGACGACGACGACGAGGAAATCGACGACATGGAGTGGGGTCCGGCGACGGAACTCTAGGACGCGGAACCAAGAAGAATGTTTTGAGATCTCAGAACACAGCAGTGTTCTACAAAACAGGGATTTTAATAGGGGCTCGTTTTGGGGAACATGGACCACAGTACAGACAGTTCCAGCCCCCACTACAGCTTTAGAGCACATGGTTCAGGACTAAACACTTGATTCTCCTCTAACACCTCTGGTGCTTCAGTCCCTTCATTAACATGTTTAAAATTCTACATATTTGGCTCACTGGAGATGCTTGGTCTGAGTGGTAGCACAGGTGTGGTTCTACTGTTTGTGGATCTTCTATTCCTCCATGTTTTATTTAAACTGTAAAACAAATGTTTTTCTTTGCTTTGTTTTTTGCTTTCATAGGTAATATTTTTTTATTATGAAAAATACTACTTTCAAGCAAGTGAAATTTCTTGTCACAGATAAAGGACTGTATTTGAAGGATGTTAATTATAGATTGTATCATGCATCATTGTTTTGTTTAATTGTTCTACATTAAACATTTTTCCCCCCATATTTCCACAATAGCATTTATATTACGTCACATTATAATGTGTTGCTTCCCTGTTGACCAGCGTAGAATAATGATTGATAATCCATTAGACTGCCAAGAATTATTTAAATTTAGAGGAACTGTGCACTGGGACATGTTTTTCAGGGCTGTAAACTGAAATATTACTGTTCTCTAATGAAACCCATCAATACTGCTCAAAATATTAACGTGTCTTTTAAAATGTGAACAAATCAGCATTACAGGTAGTGTGTGACAGCTCCATCTACTGGTCATAATCACTGCAACAAATGTGCAGTAACGTAGATAAGCTATTTTCGTGGCTTTCTACATAATGCTCTTATTTACATAGTTTTAATCCGTGAATATTAATTATGTCTGGGTAGTTTATGAACAAATTTTCACCTGGTTGGATACACTGACCAGTACAAGCCAGTAAAGACTAAATGTACACCACCTTATGATGGGCGGATAACTGAAAGAAATAAACTTGCATAAATGAGTTACAAGTGTTTTCCTTCACCGTATATATTTAAAGAAAACATCGTCGGTAACAAACTAAATTAGAACTTTTAAAAGCCCATCCCAAGCGTAATGAGGAAACCTATGAAGTAAAGGGGCCACAATATATATATATATATATATATATATATATATATATATATATATATATATATATATATGCTGCCTATGTTTTTTTAAATTACGTTTCCTTTCTTTAGTAGTAAGTCCCAGAATTATTGCAGTAAGTTACATATTATTCTTGCAGTAAGTCGCATATTCTTTTTGCAGTAAGTTGCATATTATTCTTGCAGTAAGCTGCTGATATTCTGGCAGTAAGCTGCATATTATTCTGACAGTAAGCTGCATATTATTCTTGCAGTAAGCTGCATATTATTCTTGCAGTAAGCTGCATATTATTCTGACAGTAAGCTGCATATTATTCTTGCAGTAAACTGCTGATATTCTGGCAGTAAACTGCATATTATTCTTGCAGTAAGCTGCATATTATTCTTGCAGTAAACTGCATATTATTCTGACATTAAGCTGCATATTATTCTTGCAGTAAGCTGCTGATATTCTGGCAGTAAGCTGCATATTATTCTTGCAGTAAGCTGCATATTATTCTTGCAGTAAACTGCATATTATTCTGACATTAAGCTGCATATTATTCTTGCAGTAAGCTGCTGATATTCTGGCAGTAAGCTGCATATTATTCTTGCAGTAAGCTGCATATTATTTTTGCTTTAAGTTGCATATAATTCTTGCAGTATGATTCCGTTGCATATGATCATGTTTCAACAGTAGATCGCATGTTACTGTGTGTGTGTATATATATTATTCCATTTTGCATGGCTGCATGGGACCGACAGGGTGGACCCTCACAGCTGGATTTTTTTAGGACTGATTAGGCTGAACGGCAGCTTGTGGCGTGCAGCCGCAGCGGGGCTCAGTCCAATCCAGACATTGTCCCCCAAAACAATGCTCCAGTCCCACGCCCAAGCGTGTGAGCAGTGATCGTCGAGGAAGCCTCCCGTCGCGGCGTCTGTCATGCGCTGAGTGTTCCGGCCACTGCCCTGCGTCACTGAGGCTGCGCTCCATGTGCGACAGGAGGAAGCACAGCGGCTCCACCCGGCTGAAGGTGCTGCTGCCCGGGTCCGACGTCCCGCTGCTGGTGCCTGGACGGAGAGACAAGTGGCGAATCGGGGGGTGGGTGGGGGGACTGTGCGGCAAGCTGAGAGAGGCCGGCATGGACGGTAGGAGCACGCTGAAGATGTTCACCAGGAAGAAGCGGGAGCTTATCAAGACGCCCTCCATCTCCAAGAAGAGCCGAGCGGGGAGCCCCGGGCCGCAGAGCAGCGGCTGCCCGGTGAGTGCTGAGCTCCGCGCGGCTCGGAAACACAGGAAAAAAGTTCACTTCAGTGTGTTATCTGAAATGAGTTTTGCTGCATTTAGTGTGAGTTTTTTTTTTTTTTTGTTTGTTTGTTTTTTTGTATTCACAGTTATTATCACGCTGTGGCTCCGGGGGAAACTCTTGTTGTTATCAGAGCGGTCAGTCATTGGGGTTAATCACCGCCGATTCGTTGTCACGGGCAACCCCTTCTCTCTGGTTTCATGTCCGTAGCTTCACCTGGCTCTGGAACTATTTTCATAGCGGAAGCTCTTCCACGTGCAAATGTTAAATAATTGACGCTCAATAGTCATCCTGGTGCGTTTACATCTAGTCAGTAGCCGTGTAATAATAATGTTCAGCTGGACGGTCGTCATCACTAAAACGAGCCACTTCATAGTACATGTAGGTAAATGAGAACCAAAGATGCGCTTCAAGTATACACACAAAACACTACATAGAAGTAAAAATATATTTTTTTATCTCACTTAATACATTTAAAATACACTTTCAGTTGGGAAAAACTATTTTTCACTGTGGAACTCTAAGGCTGTGGGTGATAACTTTAGTCCCGGGGTCACTTTGATTATCTTTAAAGTAGTAATCCATTGTGTGTGTGTGTGTTTCAGATAAAGGACATGTTTGCATGGGCTCTTCTGTCTTGCTAACTTTCCCGGCAAGAGAAAGTTTGATGAACCGGTAGTGCTGGTTTTTGATGGGGAACTGTCAATATGGGTGAATTCACAAAAAGAACAGTATGGAAGGAATTCTGTGTCACAATTCACCCTGGGTTGTTATGGTTGGAGTGGATTCTGGAGTGGACTCCGGTGGATGTGGTTGCGGTCGCCAATAATGCAGGGCCGTAAAACCTTAACAAAGTGCTCTCTGCAAGTTTTTACATCATTATGGCGACTATGCTTTCAGGTTTTCTTCCTCATTTTATTTTTGCAATGCCAGCACATTTGCCAACTTTACAGTTAGTAGTTTATCATTTTGTTTAGGACTTTGTCCGCCATTGTGAGAGTCCAATCGAGTCCATGATCCACTCCGTGCTTCCACCCATTCCAACCCCCCTTCGTGCCCCCAACATGTCACAAAACAGGGATACAAATCCAAACGCATCCACATGTTCCGAAAACAGATTTGTGGATTGTAGTATTTAGTCATTGTACATTCGTCTTTTTTTTTTTTTTTTTTATTTTGTCGGAGAAGGATTGGATCATGGATTTACACTTTAAATTACTATACAAATATTCAATTTCAAGCAATATGAATGTCAACCACATTTAACGTACTAAACAATCATCTCCACCTTTGCTGTTGGTGAACGGTCCTCATTATATTTATTGACTCACTGCTGCCACGTAGGAAGTATGTCACACAGTCTTAGCCACCCAGATGGTTAAGCAGCCAAATGGAGTTCTCTCGCAGGCTCAAACTAGTTTCAATAGTGACTTGCAGTTCACCTAAAGGCTCAAACATGAGACGTTGTGGCAAAACCAGCTTCAACCCTTACTCCAAAAGTCAGAGAGATAGGAAATCGGAGGACAAGGCCAGACTGGACATACTGCCCAGCAGACCCAATGTGTGGCTGAAACAGGTACGTTTGTTTTTACAAATGTATTATCTTGCATCCCTTGTAAGGCCAGGATGACCAGGTTCTCTGGTGTCTGGAGGGATGTGGTTAAGTTCTTCACCGTTCTAGTCATAGATTAGAAAGCCATGAGGTGCTGCAGGGGAGGCACCTGCTCCAGTTGTTTCAGTTTCTATGATGCAGATGCTCTTAGGTTCTAGCTGCTCGTGCTGCTTGTCATAGTACAGTCTGTGTTTCACAGCAAAGATGGCTGGATCACACATCTGTCAAACGACCTGAAAAGTCGGGGTAAAAGTTGGGTTTAGAGAAAGGACTGTATCCTCATTTGGAACAACAAGCCAACTTCTCATGCCCTGCTTCGCCACACCCTCAAACTGCTCTGTCAGGAAGTGTTGCACAAGCCCACACAGGATCTTGTGAAAATCTCCACTGGTGTGTTTACCAACAGCAGCTTTGTTTAAGGTCACCAGTCGTCCTGATCATTATAGCAGAGTGTCACATTGCTGTTCACATGCTGTTTGGCAGAGCTCGATGACATGAATCATGTGATGACCTTTGTCTGTCTCATTTCTTGTCATGCCCTTTTTGTTAGTCTCTCGCGAACCGTCCACTCATTTTGATCCCTCTTTCTGTCTTTCCCCTTCTCCCTATCTCTCTCCCCCTGTGCGTCTCCGTTAGCTGTCCATTCTCCAGGAGCAGCCTCGAAAAGATGCTATTGATATCACCGTCTTCCCCTCCTCTTCCTCTACCCTAACTCCTGCCTCCGCCGGGGTCCTGGACCCCTTGCTGTCCTGCCCTGGCACTCCGAGCACCCAGCACAGCAAGCTGGCCGGTCTGCAGGCCGGCGGGGTGGGCTGCCCGTCCCCCGTGGCCACCCTGAAGAGACCCACGGCCTTGAGCCGCCACGCCAGCGCCGCAGGTCTGCCAAACCGAACCACTGATCAATGTCTAGAAATTTGTCTTATGTTCCTACAGATGAAGATGAGACGGCAACCAGTTCGCCACACTACACAAACCACAGAATCTAAGCAGGAGGTGTATGTTGGTTTTCATGTACACCTCGGCCAGAATTTGCTCCGGTTGCTGCTCGTTATTTGCTTTTGAAGTGGAATTTTCCCTGGAGGAGTTGACAGAGTCAAGTGAAATGTTATTCTATTCATATCTCCTGTAATTGACCTCCTGTATCCATAGGCTGGTTTGAACTAGAAGCATTAGATCCTCAAGTTGCGGATATACCCAAACCTGTTGACCAAAAAGAGCCGCTTTAGATATAAAAACATAAAAGAGATGGTGTTTTTAGTTTCTATCATTAGGAACAACCTCTGTGTGGAAAAGATGGCTGAATACACCAAATACCACTAAAATTATGTGCATGTTCCCTTTATTGACCCAAATGTTCTTAGAGATCATAAAAAACATGACACACGTGAAAATGTTGGAGAGATTCTTGAATGAGATGTGACTAGAATTGGCAAACTCAGCAAAATGTTCTTTTAAGCGTTTTGTTGTTGGGGTTGAGTGACTGAGTGCTTTTTTTTATTGGGTCTCCTAGGTTTCCCGCTGCAGTCGTGGGTGTTCACCAAAGGCCAGGGGAAGGGGGCTCTGACCCCCACCACCCCTGCGGAGGGTCTGGAGAGCGCAGCCATCGAGGTGGAGGACATCCCCGCCCTGCTGAGGGACGTGGCGCGCTTTGCCGAAGCCGTGGAGAAGCTGAAGGACGTGGTGCTGGCCGAGGGTAAGAGCATAAGGAGGGGGATCTGGGTTCCTGAAGCGCCGCTAATGAACTCTCCCCAAACACTTTTTGTAGAATAGTTGACAGGGGTTTGTACGGCCGAGAGCAGGTTCATGTAGAACCACAAGGAGTGAGTGAAGGACAGTTGGCATGTCGTACTTTGCCCTTTCCCAGTTCATGTTCTGCTCCAGTTTCTTTCTCCACTGCAATGCTGAGGAATTGTTGATTTTGAGGTCCTTACTTGTCTTGTGACAAAGAGGTTGTGCTGTCATTCCCACTTTTAAATGCCAAAGTTTCTGCCAATCACAGCCATGAAAACCTTTTTTTACTTCTTAGCTAAGAAACTTGTCCATAACCAGCCGTCAATCTACTGCTGGAAGCCTTTTTCTCTCCCCCGAGTATTTCAAGACGGAATGATGTGTGGGAGAGATGTGAGAATTGCCTCCGAGGCATCCGAGGCAATTACTCTCTAGACTTGAAGGATCAGGAAGGAAAGAGTTTGACTATTTTGTAAGCTTGCTGGTGGTGTATTTGCAAAGTCACAGGTCCCTGCAAGACGCCTGAAAGTTTATTTGTGAAGTAAAGTCCACATGGAGATGGTTGGTGAACCGCTCTGTTCGCTAAGAATTACCGAACAAGGAGAGGAAGAGAAATGGAGCGGCAAAAAAAACCATAACACCTTTTGTTCATTGTCTCTTATGATTATTTGGGATAATGGACAGTGACAGGAAGCCGTTGTTTCTCTAGGTTGTTATTGATTTGTGTGGTGTACGTGTGTGGCGCTCTGCAGTGTTGTGAATTTGCTGTCCTCCCCGCAGCGAGTCAGCACACGTCCACTTTGGGGGAGGGTGGGAGGGGAGGTGGGGTCTGCTCTGATCTGTTTTGATAAGGAGGAGATATAATAGTTGACAAAATACTTTTCCAGAGTCTGCTAACGAGCGGCGGAGAGCTTCCTCTCTCCAACCGAAAGGCTGTGTTTCCGCTGCGCCCACAGAGCCGACCGCACGGCAGGAAACTAGCTTCTTGTTTACTGAGACTCTCACACACTCTGTTCCCCTGCACAGCAACACGTTTCACCGAACCAACTTAGTTCCATTGTTAAAAAGTACGTGTGTCAAGTCGTGGCTTTTAATGCTCTAACATTCATCATTTAAAAAGGAAAGGATCCTATATATTTCGCTTAGAAACCATTGCACTATAATTAGGCCTGTTTTTCTAATTGTTAGTCTGTTCATTTTCTAGTCTTTATTCCTCTCAAGGTGTGTGTGTGTGTGTGTGTGTGTGTGTGTGTGTGTGTGTGTGTGTGTGTGTGTGTGTGTGTGTGTGTGTGTGTGTGTGTGTGTGTGTGTGTGTGTGTGTGTGTGTGTGTGTGTCATCTTGGAGAACTTGCCACAGTTCTTCTGTGGATTCAGGTCAAGTTGCTGCTGTCGCTTGATGTAATAATCCCAAAGCTGATGTTGAGATCAGTAGCATCTGTTGCAGGGCTCCTTGTTCTTCGTTTGGTGAAGATAGTTCTTTGTGACTCTAGCTGTATGTTCGGGGTCGTTATCACGATACAGACATATTGACACACTAATGCAGAAGATATAAAATAACCATTTAAGACCAATGCCTCAAAATGTCATCTCAAGGTGCCTAAAACCTTTGTACAGAACTGTATATGATACAAAAAGAATCTATCAATATAATTTTGGGTCATCAATTTATTTTCCTCAACACAAAGTGTTCTTAAAGTTCTGTTGTTTTTGTTTAACACATTGTTGGGAAGAGGGCAGTTATTCCTCTACAGTTAGGTTTAGTTTACAGTCTAAGTGGCAGTTCTCCTCGTAGGGACGAATTGGTTATCAGGGTTTCTGTGTCTTTGTGTCAGCCTTTATCTGGCGCCGTTGGGTGGTGTTCTCCACCCAGAGAGAGCCTTAAAAGGAAGACATGATAGTTGGCCTCTGACAGAAAGGCCTCATTTCCACTTCCTCCTGCGATGGGACACTGCATCGCTCCAACCCTGCGCCTCGGACATCAGACCCTGCTGCTCTGATCACACTGATCAATATGCTCTTCAAAGTTTATTGCTCTACTGTTTGACCAGGGTCTGATTGGCTTATTTATCACAATAATTGTTGTTTTATTAGGGTATTTTCATCTTGATGAAAGGTATCCAAATATCTTGAGGAATTCAAAATCCCATGTTAAAGAATCCAGCTGAGGTTTCTTACAACTGAATACATGGCAGCTCAAAGTATAAAACTATCAGTGAAATCCTCAAATACTAATAAATTAAATTAAACAAATCTTCCAAGTAATACCCACGTACTGTAACTAATCATTGTTTCTCTTGTGCGTAAATATCTTCTATCTGAAAGTACAGATGGTCATCACCAAAAAAGCAATATATGGAGGTATTTGATGTAAGGATTTTGTGATATTTGATTTTGTTGTGATTGCCCAGCCCTGTATGACAATATCATCTCATGAAGAAACAATGGCACTAAAAAGCAATAAATTAGTGTATCCATCTGCCAGCACCGTATTTGTGTTTCCAGTGTCCATATTTTTTTCTTTGGAGACATTTGCTGCTCCTGCTACTGCATGAAAATAGTTGAGGAGAACTGAGGATCTACTTATGAGGTTTTAATCCATCCAAGCAATAGAGAAGAGAAGCTTCACATTCTCTGTGACGGAGCCTCAGCTCACCTCACCATCGGACTCTGCGGCAAACAAAGCGAAAACCAGACTGGGTGTGGGTGGGTGGGGTAATGGGGAAGTGGCCCTGCAGACCTGTCGCTAGTGGCAACAGAGCACGAGAGGTACAGAGCTGACGGTCTCCCTCCACTGTCTGACATCCTGTCCTTTCACACCACTCTCATCAGCCCTTTCTGCTGGTCTGTCTGTCTACGTCTGTCTGTCTCTGATAGGGTAATTAAATCTCGAAGAAATCTCTCTTAGGTTATCTGTATCACCATCTTGTCTCTCTTCTCGTCTGTCCAACGCTCTCTCTCCACATGTTCTGTATATTTTTGTACATTTGTTTCTCTGTTTTCTTTCTCTAGACTGAGCTTGTTTCATGCTAATTGCCTGTAAAGCAACGCCCAATGCAGAGACAATTCTTTGTTTATGGAAATGAACAATACAATTATTTTCCGAATAAACTGTTTGTGATCCTGATTCTCTCTCTCTCTCTCTCCTCCTCGTTCCCTCTCTTCCAGATAAGAAGGATAGTCTCCGGCCCATAGCTCATGAGTGTCTGGGGGAGGTTCTCCGCGTCCTGCGTCAGGTCATCAACACGTACCCTCTGCTCAACACCGTGGAGATCCTGACCGCTGCTGGGAAACTCATCTCCAAGGTCAAAGGTCAGCAAGGTTTATGAGTAATTCAATAACAAAGTTTTCAGTTTTACAAACAAACAAAAATCCCTACACCCCCCCCCCCCCCCCCCAAAAAAAAGAATAAGATAAACATAAAGAAATGTTAATAAGAATTTCTCTTATTTAAACTAGTATAAGGAAAATAATCTGCATATTTGATGCTGATGCTCTGTGTCAAAATACAAAGTTTGAGAAAGAAAAGTGTACATGACAAAGTCATAATGGAGTGGGAAAAAAAGCATGTAGAGACACTGTATCAAAGATGGTAGACCTGGGAGACATTGAATCGGATCCTCTTGACATGTATGGAGTTGGTGACTTCAACTAACCAAGCTTTAAAAACTGGCACATCTTTTTTTCTTATCTGTTGAGAACTGCACATGCTTCATATTGGGAATCATGAAACAAACTTGGATTATTGCTTTTCAGGCTTCCACTACGAGGGCTGTAATGAGGCAGATAAACTGGACTTTGAGAAGGCGATCGAGACCATCGCAGTTGCCTTCAGCAGCAAGTAAGTGTCTGCTTGTTTGACTTGTAGGAATGGGTATTGGGCAGGATCTCGGATTCAGTCTCATAGTAGGGCGCCGCATCACGCATGGAGAGGGGATGATCGGGGAGAGAGTCACAGAGAAAGTGTACCCATTACCCATGGCTTCCAAACCCACATATTTTGTTCCATAAGGAGAGGTAAAATAAAATAATCTACAACTAAAATAAATACACAGTGTTCTGGTCGGCGATCGTGGGCACCTCATCGCTAGCACGTGCATCTTCAGTACAGACGGAGAGGGAGACAGGTGTTCAAAATGCACCCCAATCGCTCCATCTCTGTGCCCCCCCCTCGGGATAGCGCCCCTCCCTCCACGCTGACGATTAGTTGAATATTCACATTGAACAGCCGAATCCGATTTGACTGACAAAATTCTGAGTCTGGTACAGCCCTAGTTTCATACATAAATTAAATATTTCAATTGATTTGTGACTGACGCATATCTTGTGAATGAAAATAGAAAGATTCATATAATTGCATTGTATTGATCATTTTTATATATTTTTTTAACCCCAGCCCCAAACTGTTGTATAACTATTATAAATTGGTGCTATGTAGTGGTGAACTGTTATCGTATGTGGATGGGTCTGTTTGAGGAAACCTGCATTAGAGTTGTGTAATGTGCCACAGTGTGTTTTCTATAGTAACGGCGTCTGTTGGAGGGGTCGGGAGCACTGCAGAGATACTGACGCATTTGCATGAGGCAAAGCCGAGAACAGGAAGTGGTTTTATCCTATGACACAAAACCCAAAGTTGAAACACACTCTTCATGAAGAACAGATTGCTCATCGACTCAGGAAGATCATGACATTTTTTTCTTTGATTGCCTGCAGACGAAGAACAGCAATAAATGTTGTACATTAACATAAATTTACCAAAAAGGTTGAGAAACGTGTGTGTGTGTGTGTGTGTGTGTGTGTGTGTGTGTGTGTGTGTGTGTGTGTGTGTGTGTGTGTGTGTGTGTGTGTGTGTGTGTGTGTGTGTGTGTGTGTGTGTGTGTGTGTGTGTGTGTGTGTGTGTGTGTGTGTGTGTGTGTGGGAAGTGCTGTGCAGACAGTGGAGCCGCGCAGAGCTCTGTCTGACAAGGACGTTTCCTCTTTCTCGAATCAACTTTTTCAGAAAAAAAACAACACATTTCAGTTGTTGTTGTATTTTTCAGAACCTCCTATAATAACGAGTATTTTATTAACTTTTTGACAGACAGTTAATAGTTGATAAGACTATGGCTGGCCCAAAGCCGGGAGGGGAGATCAAAAATATAAAAATCGACAAGAGAGGCACTGAAGTTTGCAAAGGAGAGGAGGAAAAAAAACAAACACATGCTCTATGTGTTTGATTTTTGTTTATTTTTTAAATTTATTTTTTTATCCTTTTTTTAATTTGTTGTTTTTTTTTACTACCAATGAGTATTTCTAACCCTAACTATTTCTTACAAATAAGATTACTTGCCAACCAAAAAATGTCTTCTTTTTTTTTTTCTTTTTGTTTCAGTCAACTCTACCCTTTCCCATTGTCCTGTCCTCCTTTTTTATCAAACGACCCACTTTTAACAATCGTTCTAAAAGTTCTAAAAAAGCAAATCCATCCTGCGTAGGACACAAAAGTTATTCATGAAGCTTCCTTCACTCACTTTGATTTCTCCATCCTTCATCTCTGTTTCTCCCAGTGTGTCTGAGCTGCTCATGGGGGAGGTGGACAGCAGCACGCTGCTCTCCCTGCTGCCCTCGGAGAAGAGCCGCGTGAGTATCTGCAAGATGGTAGAGATGACGATAAATGAAAAAGTTCATGTAGTGGTGTGTTTCTGGGCACATGGACCTACACAAGCACATTCCTGTCAAGACTGGAGTGCAAAAATACTCCTTATACATCATTAGTTTCATAGGCCTCATTAACTTTGAGTATTTTGAGAATGTGTTGGTTAATTTCATAACCTTGCTGTTAGGCAAGGCAAGAATATTTGTACAGCACATTTCATACACAAGGGCATCTCAAAGTGCTTTACATGAGGTGCAAAAGGCATTATATAAAAGCAAAGAAGGATAAAAGCATAGAAATAAAAAAGCTAAAAATTGTTAAAAAAAAAAAAGACGCTTGTGATATTAAATCATCACGAAACACCTACAGTCAGATCACTAGCCAAGATCAACATCCCATACTGCAGTTTACTAGCGTCGGAAAACACCGGCAAAACAAATTAGTAATGAAATACAAAAAAAACACAAACGTAAAAATGCAATTCAAAAGAGGCGGATTCTTTAGATTAGAGTGGAGGTGCTGATTGGTCACGACTGATCGCTCATGATTTATGTCTGTCCTCTCCATCCAGTCAATGGAGAACCTGTACGCTGCCTCTGGAGGAGAGGGGGGGCAGTGGAGGAGCGACCACCAGGACATGGGTAAATCATTTTGTATAAATGTATATTAATTTCTACTAAATCATTTAATTTTACTGATTTCTAAAACATTTAGTATAAATGATTAACCCTAAATTTAGTATTATCATTATCGTTCATTTTTGTTTCCCAGTAAACTCTATCTCTCTTTAGCTGACCCATGGAGGATCACAGGTTTAAAACCCTTTAATCCTTCTTGTTTGTCACTAATCATTGCAATTAATCAAAACAGGATAATGCATTATTTTCTTAATGGCATTGATCTTGCTAAGCACCAATCAGACCTTTTCGTGGCCTCTCCGCTTCCTGTATTGATTGAAGCAAGATCAACTTTTCATTTATGCAGATTAACAAAGGGCCAGTGATCAATGGAGAAAGAGAAGAAACTACTTAACTGAGGTTTTTTTTTGGTTTAAAACTCTGCGGCTCAGCGGATGCAACGTGAGGGGCCAAACATCCCTCCTAACCACACTACAATCCATGAATGCACAATGGATTGTCTTTCTATTTTTGAGTCTAATTTAACAGAAACTGAATCCGAATCAGTTTATGGGGAACTTTTGATTGCTCAGCAAATGGACTGGTGTGTGCGTGCGTGCGTGTGTGTGTATGTGTGTAGGCCGAGTGGAGGAGGTGAACGTGATCCTCCAGCACAGCGAGGGAGGCGTTGACTCAGCTCTGCTATACGCCAAAACCATCTCCAAGTACATGAAGGACCTGATGAACTACGTGGAGAAGAGGACCTCGCTAGGTGGGTTGACACATTTTTTGGGAACAAAACGAAACCGTTAAAAATATCCCTCTCTGATGGTTTTTACTCCACCCATAACTCATGGTATGTTTTTACCTTCCAGAGATGGAGTTCTCCAAGGGCCTGCAGAGATTGTACCAGTCCTGCAAACACAGCATCACACATGTAAACAACACTTTTTTTTCTCATCTTGATCCTGCTAATGGGTTATATTAAGGTGTTAATATTTAAAATTGGTACAATATGAAATAACAAGTTACCGGACTAAAATAGAGTATCTGAGAATATCTCCAAAAAACTAAACTGCTAGAAATAGCCTGCTTTTTGTGCTATGGAATGTTATGTCAATCATTATTCATTTTTATCCTTTTACTGACCTCAGACTAAAAATAATGAATTGGATCAGTATCGGTCCACACTAAAAGTTTAGGACCATCATAAAATCGAATCAATTATTTTGTGTGTGTATTGTGTGTCTTCTCCCTCCAGCCCCACATGCCGTTTTTTTCCATCTACTCTCTGGCTCTGGAACAGGACCAGGAGCAGAGTGTCGGGCTCCAACAGGCCAATGCAACTCTGCATAACCAGACATACATACAGGTACACACCAGTGGGGAGTGCTGAGTGCATTAATTCACCACATGAATTTCATCTTATAACATGCATATTCAACACAGGTTGAACATTACAAAATAATGAAGACGTTTGGAATCCCTGTCACCTTGTTTATGAAATACATTTTTTATTTCATGTACATAAATTTTCAATACACGAGACACAAAATGCTAGGCACATGCCTGACATTACTGTATGTTGTTAAACAAAATATTGAGGGTGAAGTTTGGAGCCTGTCCCACACATTATTTTGTGTGTGTGCAGCCACTGATGCAGCGTAAACAGGAGCATGAAAAGAGGCGGAAAGAGATCAAGGAGCACTGGATTCGAGCCAAGAGGAAACTGGTATGACCACACACACATTTAGCTTTTTTCATTCGTTTGTTTGCTGTTGACTTGCATAACCTTAACGGGAGCAGCTCATAAAAGATGGACCGTTGAATAGAACGATGCCCATGATGCATTGCTGGGCCTGCAGATGGAGTGTGAGGTGAACCTGCGTAAAGCCAAGCATGCCTACCTGGTGCGCTGCGAGGACTACGACAAGGCCAAAGCAGCCGCCTGCAGAGCCGAGGAGGAGGGAGGAGGATCCACTGCAAAGTCCCTGGAGAAGAAGAAACGCCTGGAGGAGGAGGCTCGAAACAAGGTCACAGGAACCTACAGATCACGTTTAATGAAGCTTCTGGGGATAGTTCAAATAAATGAAAATTTGCTCTCTTAGTTTAGCTGGTCGAAACTGCCGTGCCTGATGGACAGAAACTTTATTCATCCCTGGAGGGAAATTCCGGTTTTACAGCAGCTGTCCTCAAAAACAAGAGGCAATAGCGCTAAAGTAATACTAATAAAGGAAAAAAAAATGGCAATATGCATTAATTTAAAAATACTAAAAATGGGAAAAAAATTCAATATACAATTTCATAATACAGGTACTCCTCACTTAACGACCTACCTGTTGAATGACCGTTCAGACTTATGACCAGCTCTCCAACCAGTCTGTATTGTACGCTGCATACAATACCGTGGCGTGCGCGCTTCACCCTTTATACACTATATATACTTTATATACTTTATACACTATTTACACTCTATATATCCTATACACTTTATAAACGATATTCACTATATATACTTTATAAACTATATATATATATATATATATATGTGTGTGTGTGTGTGTGTGTGTGTGTGTGTGTGTGTGTGTGTGTGTGTGTGTGTGTGTGTGTGTGTGTGTGTGTGTGTGTGTGTGTGTGTGTGTGTGTGTGTGTGTGTGTGTGTGTGTGTGTATATATACACACACACTCTCACTCTGTATAAATCTCATCACGCCGTGGCCATTGCAAACGCAATGGCCACGCCCCCTTACCATGAAATAACACAGGTCCTCACTTATCGACCAATTCACTTAATAACCTGGTCCTAGGAACTGAACTCAGTCGTTAAGTGAGGAGTACCTGTACATAATTTTGATAATGTACAATAAATCTAAAATAAACAATAAAAGTAAAGAGAATAAACACCCTTGTAAGTCTCTTTGGATAAAAGCGTCTGCTAAATGACTTAATGTAAAATGTAACACTGTGCTGGATATATTCTCTCTCTCTAGGCAGAGGAGGCAGAGGCTACCTACAGGACCTGCATCGCAGATGCCACCGCGCAGCATCTGGAGCTGGAGCACACCAAGGTCACTGTGCTGAGGCAGCTGCAGGACCTCATCAAGCAGAGTGACCAGACGCTGCGCTCCGTCAGTACAGACATCGATTCCCCCCGAAATGTCTTCTGTACAAAATAAAACCTGTTCCCTGTCCTCATGAATCCCTCCCTCTCCTCCTCCTGCAGGCGACCATCTCCTACTACCAGATCATGCACATGCAGACGGTGGCCCTGCCCGTGCACTACCAGACACTGTGTGAGAGCAGCAAACTGTACGACCTGGGCCAGCAGTACGCCGCCCACGTCAGGGATCTGCAGCTTCCTGAGCAGCCCAGTGTCCACTACTCCTTCGAGCCCTACTCCCCCTCCAGCTCGGCCTCCACACAGTGAGATTACGCAGTCATGGCAGGAAAATAAAAACACAGAAGGAGAGGGAGAACATCTCAATAGCCCTATCTGGACAGTCATCTTGTCATTGTTGCTATTCCAGAGCAAGTCCACGATTATGGCCATGTCAGTGATTCTCCCTAACTACCAAAAAAATTATTTCAGCCCAAAAAACCTACTGTTTCAACAAGCACAAGAGGTTTTTTTTCAACATTTAAATGCATTCCTGAACGACACAGAAGGTGTATCTTGCATCACTCAGATATAAGAGACATTGTTTCCCCCCTTCGTCCAATGTCTGGGCTTTTTATTTGCTTTCCCCTTTTCGTTTAATTTTACATGCTAGTGTTTTGAACAAAATAAGTGATCCGTAATAGTGATGTCACCGCACAAGTTTGTCTTGGAAAAATCTACCTTCCCTCGTAATTCCACGAAAAGTTTTACATTGTCCAGAATGTACCCAAAATTACTGGGGTGCCTAGTAAAAATCACATTACTGGTCTAATACTAATTAAAGGCTAGAGGGACCTTTTATCCAATGAAAATGAGTCACAGTTGGTTGATTGTAGGAGATCATTGCACAGTTATAATAGATTCTAAAATACAGCCAAGCCATATGGTTTTATTTTGACTCTTTGGGACATCAAAGCGCTCCCCTGTTCACTCAGCGGATGGAAAAGCATTAGCTTTAAGTTATTTTTATCTGCCAATGTGTTTCAGGCACGGCCACAGACTCAGGAACGACAGCTTCAACACAGAGAATTCAAGCAATGCAGACAGTTCCACCAGCACGGGAGACAGCAGAGACACGGAGAGCAACAGAAAGAGTGCGAACCTCCAGCGCTGTTTTCACCGAACTGTGGCTCAGGAACCAGATTTATCGTTATTTATTGTATTGATCGATTTATCGCAATATTAAGCAATACATGGATGGATGGATTGATGTATACAGTACTTAATCCATCCCAGCTCACAGGAAAAAAAAATAGGCAACAAAAAGAAAGTAGTAAAGTAAAAAATTGCCACTATACAGTAAACCTACATATTTACTGAAAAATAGAGGAGAAAAAAAATGGCAATATACAATTAACCTTAAATGCAATAGACTAAAGTGTGAATTGCTTATATAGAATAAATCTATATAAGCAATTCACACTGTCAAAAGTGCATAATAATAAAATGATGATGAAAAAAGATTATCTGCTGAGGTTAATCAATCAATCACTCACTCTTCAGGGCTCGGCCACAAGTCGTGGAGTTCGACAGTGAGTGACGACAGCGTGGGAGGAGACGGGGGTCTGGAGTCTCCTACCACTAGCACACGTAAGATGGTGTTTTGTGCAATTTAAAAACTGGCTGTCAGAATGGCATCATAAATCAGATTAGAATTGATTAGAAATCAAATTAACCCGAGGGCAGTTAAAAGCTGCCCATTATCAGACTTGCACCTCACCATCTTAAAGTATGCGGCTAAACACTAAATGGCTTTCCTAAATAACATTGACAAGTACTAAAACATTGTGGGTTATTTCAGATGACATCAGTAAAATGGCTCGGACCTCCTCCACTGGAACCATGTCGTCCAACGAGGACGCAGACGACAAAGACGGAAACGTGACGTCCTTTGAAACACAAGGTAAGAAACCCCTGGTCGTTATCTCCAGTCACATAATAGGACATATCAAAATGAGGACTCTGAGTTTTTTGGTTTCTTAAAAAGTTATAGGTGGCAGGAGTGGAGGTAAATATCACTCAATGCAGCTTAAATACGATATTGCACCAAAACTCCCTGCAGACCTCACACATCGTGATACATTTTAAATCATAATTCACTATAATTGTCTCATCACAAAATGAGTGTTAATTTAGTTTTTCATCACAATGTCGCTTAAGCACACTTACCTATACCATTGAATAATTGCCCAGCTGGCAGTGTTATGTTCCTAGCACTGCTCCAACATATGATCTAAACAGTAATAAACTGTCAATGGATAAAACCCTAGATATCAACGGCCTGGAACCTGACGTCTCGGTTTCCACCGGACCTTTCCGGAACGTCGGCCTGTCCAAAGCCGCTCAGACGCATCGTCTCAGGAAGCTGCGAACGCCGGCGAAATGCCGTGAGTGTGACAGCTACGTGTACTTCCAAGGAGCCGAGTGCGAGGAGGTGAGAACCCTGATCTTCCTCAGATTCCTTAATATTCAGGCCCAGGGAATTTTCAAGTTCAGTGTTTTTATTTAACAATCAGGCCGAGGTTACTTCATTTGCGAAAATAATTAATTTGGGACTGTTTTTTTTTTTTTTATTACGTTTTTTTCAAGCTTGTACAGAATACCAAATCTGCAGTGCTGAGCTCTTAAAATGTCACTCACACCATATAATCACTTTAAAGTTGCCTTGATTTACCTTACCTTATATAATTTATACCAATAGTTTATCCTGTGCATAGAATCACGTTTTGTCTATTCTGTATATTTTTATATATTTGGCTATTTCTGTTCTGTATTTCTGGCTCTTTCTGTATATAATATAATATATTAAATTTTTTCATGTTCATTGTCTGGACTGAAATGCACCAAATTGTCGTCCAGTGTTCCCTGGCGTGCCACAAGCGCTGCCTGGAGATGCTGGCCATCCGGTGCGGCCACAAGAAGCTGCAGGGTCGCCTTCAGCTCTTTGGGAGGGAGTTCTCTGTTGTGGCCAGTGGAGTCGGCGATGGAATCCCCTTCATCATCACCAAATGCATCTCAGAGATCGAGAGGAGGGCGCTCAAAATGAAGGTGAGGGAGAAAAGAGTGAAGATATATGCGTTTCTGTATAGTGTTTTCGGTCACCCACATTTCACAAATGCACCCGCAAACAGTCGTGACTTTGTCCGGGGTTTCCAAAACCTTTTTATGCAAGGCTTCTTGCTGGAAATCTTGCTGGGGGGGAAACGCAAATCCAACAATAAAAATACTCTCATTAGTGAGGTGAGTGTCTGTGTATATAGTTTGGGAAAATAAAAAGTAGAAAAGTATTTGTATCCATTTTTTTTTTTTTTTTAATTTAATGTTTAATTTTTGATAAAATTTAATTAATATATAAAAATATTTTGCTGCAGCCCCCCTGCAATTCCTCCAGCTACCCCTAGCGGGCTACAGAACCCAGTTTGCGTTCTGACTTTTAGTCCATCACCTTTGATCCACAAGTGGTTATTACACATGACGCCCACAAGACTCTGTGGTGCTCCAACCCTCCCTTTTGCCCCTACACAGGGCATCTACAGGGTGAATGGGGTGAAGACCCGTGTGGAGAAGCTCTGCCAAGCCTTTGAGAACGGCAAGGAGCTGGTGGACCTGTCGCAGTGCTCCCCGCACGACATCAGCAACGTCCTGAAGCTGTACCTCAGACAGGTACACTTTTAAATGGATCTTACTTAATTAAAGGGACATTCGACCCTGTGTCTCTCACTCAGGTGAACAGTGCCTTTCCTACAGACTTAAGTGAACTCACAACTACATCATCATAACTGAGTGAGGGTGGAGGTAGACCTCATGTTGACCTATGGATCGGAGATAGTTTTGTCCTATGTCACAATAACGTCTTATGTGTTGAGGCATAGTTTACAACTATAATTCAAACTTGTATTTTCCTTGAACTTGAAAAAACTAAATGGCAATATGCAATACATCCAGGAATTAAGTAGAAGATGGAAAAGATTTGGCAATATACAATAAACCCAATAATTTCAAAAATAACTTAACATTAAACAATAAATATGAATTAACAATAAAATATATATAAGTCAGGCCACAATACACAGGGTCCAGGTTGGTCGTGTTAGTTAGAAATTAAATTTACATTTTCCGAGTTCCCAGCATCACTTCCTACCGACACCAATTACAAATTTTCCGAGTTTACTTTGAACGCAGGGTGGACGTTCTGCCCACTGGGTCTTTATTGTCTTAGACATTCAACTTCTCCTTGGCATTTGAAGACGAAAACACACAAACAATACAATTATTTCATTACACAGCTAATAAGACAATTATTTCTGAACTCAACAAAAACATCTCTTGACGTAAAACAAAAAATATATCCGGGGGACACAAATTACAGTTCGGGTTCTGTTGAATGCAGTATTACTTCCGAGTTTTGCAAGTTCTGTGACTGCGTCATCACTTCCTGGTTTTGGAGCGTTTTCAACTGGAGAGCCGTCTGTTTTAACAGAGAACGAATCCACTACTTAATCGATCATGGATGGTCTCGCTCTCTCGGATGGATTAAAAAAAAAAAATAAAAAAAAAAATCATTTATTTAATAAATTATTTCTTATTCATCATGTTTCAGGCAGTCTTTTGTGATGTGTATCGAGAATGTCCGTATCGCGATGAAAATGAAAAGACGATTGAACGTGCAGCCCTACACCGTGGACCTCTCTGGGTGCAAATGACCACCAGAGAGCTGGACATATATAAAAAATGTACATCATATAAATTGGATGATGATGTCACAAAGCGTCCTGCTCCACAAGCTCATCACGGTATGACGTTCTTCAACTTCCGGTATATTTGCAATGGCTTTTCACTAATTCTTGCACCAAATGTAAATCGATATGGATCAAACTTGAAACACAAGATGTCTGAGATGTCCCGGTTCTAACGAGACCTCAATCATGTGAGTGCGTACTGTGGTTTCCATGGGCCAGATACGAGCCTAAAAAATGCCAAGGAGAAAAATAATAATAAAAATCTGAGCAAAACAATTAACTATAAACCAGATAAATAAACCTAACAATTTAAAATATTAGATTTTATGGAATCCAACAGTTACAAACAGCTCTCTTCCTGATCAGCCTCTCCTGTCCTCTTTAGTATTTTTTGTATTTTTAGAGCTTATTGTGTGAAATCACCGTGTGTCATGACATTTCACTGCATATATGTATGACCGTATGTTGTGTGACAAATCTCTTGAACTTGAATTTTCTTCACCTTCAGCTGCCGGAGCCCATGCTGCTGTTCCGTCTATACCACAACCTTATGGGTCTGGCCAAGGAGAGCCTGCAGAGCGAGGCAGACTCCCCTGAGGGGGAGGAGGCGGAGTCCGGGAACAGCAGCATCGCAGGGGCCCGGGGACCCGAACTGGTGGACCTGGGCCCCGACACCGACCCGGACGTCCTAGTGCTGGTGGAGAGGCTGAGGGAGCTGCTGAAGGAGCTGCCCAGGGCGAACATCACCACGCTGCGCTACATCATACGCCACCTGCGCAGGTGGAGGAGAAATACATGTGTTATAGTTGTTATAGATGGATAAATCTGACAAATGGATGGATGGTTACTTTATTCATCCCAGGAGGGAATAGGCAATAATAATAAATATATACAAATAAAAACAGAAAGAATTGCAATATTCAATAAACACAAGAATTTGCAAAAACATTTTTGAAATTTGGCGTTATAAAATAAACCTTAAAATAAACAATAAAATAATTTCCAATAAACAAGACCAAATAATAAACAAAAACACAAAATTACAATAAACAATCAAATCTAATAAAAAAAAAATCGATTAAATACCAACAGTTTTATTACAATTCTATTATAGCTAGTGGTCAAACAGAAGACTAGATTTGATCCAAAGACTAATTAATCTGATTCTATGATGGATATTCATTTTTACCATAAATCTACATTAATCTACCTGTTATCATATTTATTGGGTATGTATTTTTCTCTTTCTCTGTGTTCTGATGCTGTTGCCTTGACCAGATCTTGAAAATGAGAGTTGAGATTCTGCCTGATTAGGTTAATTAAAAATGGCACCCTGCTCCTTTAACCCCTTCCCTCCACCTCGCCCCGCCCCAGGATTGCAGAGTTGGAGCAGGATAACAAGATGAGTCCCAGTAACCTGGGCATCGTGTTCGGTCCATCCCTGATGCGTCCCCGTCCCACCGGGGCCACAGTGTCCCTGTCCTCCTTGGTGGACTACCCGCACCAGGCCCGCATCGTGGAGGCCCTCATCGTCTTCTACACCTCCATCTTCCAGTCCAAAAGCTCCACCCCCCCCACCATACAGGTACTGTTGATGGAGAGTAAGGCTGGATCAAAGGCCGATTTTAATTTTGTATTTTTTTTGTAGAAATGACCACTTCTGCTTTCATAAGATACTTGTGAGACACAAGATATATGGGAGAAACAATTATTAGTATGTGGACATTATGGTCAAGCTGGTAGAGGCGTTTAACAGATGGAACAGTCTGATGTTCAGAAAATTGTATTATTTTACTTTAATGCAGTCCTAGAGACATTTAACATATTACAATAACCAAAGTCCCAGACAAAATCTAGTCTGATATCACAATAAATAATTGACTTTATTTTGCTGCAGGGATTTAAGTATCCAAAAAAAATTTAAGATATTCTATCGCTCAACCCTAGTAAGGACTAAGCATTTTTGCTTTTTGAATCTGTTAAATTATGGTCAACTATAGAAAATGTACTAAAAGGTTAACACATCGTTCCCCAATACATCCATCCATTATCTATACCGCTTATCCTCGTGGGGTCGCGGGGGGGCTGGAGCCAATCCCAGCTGTCAGGTGGCGAGAGGCGGGGGACACCCTGGACAGGTCGCCAGTCTATAACAGGGCCTCCCCAATACATTTATAGGAAAAAATAAAAGTATTGTTCTGTTGGCAATAAATCGGACCAAGATATTCCAGACTCAGTGCCACTGACCTTTTCTAGTTCCCTCCTTCGGCGTCTTCTCACGTGGACCCTCGTCGTCCTATCCACAGGTTCAGAGCAGCATTACCGATGACTCCATGCCCGTCAGCTCAGAAGGAAGCAAAGAAGAGCAGAGCTGCCCAGACTCCAACAAGATGGAGGAAGGATGTGGTAAGACTCTGATAAAGCATCGTTACGCAACACCATTTTACTCCAAGTGGTGATTCTTATTCTGTACTATTAGTACTTTGATGCTGGACTGGTTCAGCTACTTCTGATGGATAAAGTGATTTAATAACATGGGTCCTAGTGGTGATGGCGCCCCCTGGTTGTAGGTACATGCCACTGAGTTTAAGGTGTGGAGATAGTTGGACTTTTAATGAATTCACTTCCATCTACTGAAGGTCAGAGTTAATCTAGTTTTCCAAGCCAAAATTTAGTTCTGTAACACTTTAGGTCCTAAATTAATTCCTTCTATTTTTATGCCCGTACTTGATATTATGTCAATAGAGACACTTGATCGTTTAGTAATTACATCTTAATAGATTAGACTTACTCATTCATCTTTGGCCATGCGTATATTATTGTATACATATTAATTTGTCCCGTACGGAATATCCCCTACATTTCTAGTTATACCCAGTGTCAATACTGCTTCTTAGCCCCTTCCATAGCCATTTAATTTAAACTGTTAAACTGTTGAGCTTGTATGTTAATTGTCTGTACAGCAATGCACAAACCCTTAAAGACAAATTCCTCCTTTATGAAAATGTACTGTCAAATAAAATTATGACTCGAATTGATTTTTAATGCTTAAATTTTAAACAAATTTAATGTTTACTTTTACCAAGTTGTTCCTTGTTCTTCTGACCTTCCAGGCAGTTCCCTGGGTTCTCTGGGCTCCAGTGAACAGTTGCTAGACTCTGACTCTGAGCAGGACGAGAGCGGCCGGCGGACGGTGCTCTCCAGGCTCCCCCACAGCTTGGTGAAACAGGAGAGTGAGGTCAGCGTGGAGGACGACCACGGGAGCTACCGTGATAGCCTGGACCTCTCTACTCAGTCCACGGCCCATGCTGACCTGGACCTGGGGATGCAATCTGATGGAGGCGACATCCCAACGCTGCCCGACAGCGAGCCCCCAGACGAGGAGGCCGAGGGAGGCCAGGACCTCAGCACCTGCCTGGCAGAGCTCAACCTGAACCAGTCCAACAACAACTACCCCTGCTCTCCCATGCTGAACTTGGTGGAGAACCCTTGGGCCCGGTCGTGCAGGAAGAAGCTGCCGCTGACCAGGAGCCGGGACCAGGAGCCAGAGTTTGTTTGATACCAGTGAAATAATGTTTGTTTCTTACTAGAGGTATTATTTTAAATGTGAGTGAACGACACAGAAATTTAATTTTACTTGGGATCATCTTTTTCTATGTCAAGGTCAGTTCAAGTTTGTTTGTTGATGATTCATGTATTTGTAATTTATGGCAGTGGTACTTAAAGCAACCTGACCCGTCCAGAAGCTTCATATGCTTTGTTAAAAACCATTCCTGTCTGTCAGCTTTGCCTTAATCATTAGAATTGTTCCTCGGTGTCAAATTGCATTTTAGTAGTGTTCTATACATAAGCTGGGGGAATATGTCCAGTAGTGGCATCTATATAAAAATCACTGTGCAGTGCATTTCCAAACGACTTATTTAAGTGCTGCTGGTTTGTATTTCAGCACTAAGAATTTTATATATTCCAGTATGTCTGTAATTGCTCTATTTGGCATTGTCCGGATTTTGCCTTAATAAATTTCTGTGGCATTTTAAATGTGTTTATTTCATGTGCAAACCTGTGAATGTCCAGTGTGACTGTTGGGTTTAAAAAACATTTGTCACAGGTGAAGAGAGTTTTATGTAAAGAGGGAAGTGGGGTTTGCAGAAACAGAGTCATGTTTGACCATCAAATTTTACTTGATGAAGCAGTTTATTCAAAACAAGCATCTGTTGGAAGTGCTGACCGGCTTTCAGAAGAGACTAGGGTTTTTTTTCCAACTACCACTGCCAACATTTGCTGCCTAATGGGCAACTTCATCCTCAATGTCCGGGCTTGGAAGTGAAGCAACTTCAGAATGGCTTTCCTCAGGAAAAATAAGGTAAGCATTTTAAATCTTAAGTTGTGTCCTTATGTTAAGATGTATAAAGTTGTGATATTTTAATTAAAAATATTACATTGTGACTTTTTTAATACAAGTTTATTATACAAAAACAATTACAAACGCAAAGAACTAAAACCAAAACAAAACTGGAATCGGGTGATGAAACATGTCAAGTCTTCCAGCTTGTACACTTGAATATCTGGAAAAAAAATGGGGGTTTAAAAAACAAAATAAATGCAGTTATTTGTTGCAATGTCTAGACCTACATAGTGTATATGGGGTTAAATTGTAGAGTGCTAAATCAAAATTGTGGCAAATTTGACATATCATTTAATATAAACATTTCTAAATAACGCCAATCTGCTTATGAATGGATATTGAGCTAAAATGACTGCTTGCTTTGTGCCAATAACCATTTCCAGTTAAATGAGATTCTGTCTTATTGCTTTTACCAATGGGGCTGTATTCACTTTGGCTCTGTAGTGGCACTCCTCTACAAGCCAGTCAGTGTGACACAGGAACAGGCTTCGGACATTCCCATATTTTTCCATATCCACCATCTTGGAAAAGCATCTGCGTGTGTGTGTGTGCAAGCATGTGTTGTAGTGTGGTGTGTTGCGTGACAAATAAAAGACTTTCTTTCTTGTACTTACTCTGCCTTCACTGGACCAGTCTGTATGTGATGTATCGTCCTGCGGTCTCACTAGGTCTGATGATCTTTACGACCTGGAGGAGTAAAGAAACGTTTTTAGTTTGAGCTGTAATAATTTCACCTTTAGTAAAAATGAGGACGTGTTGACCAGAATGTTGCCAATCTACTTTGTATGACTTCACAAATACTAAGAGTTTGTCACCTGAGTTAACATTAAGACAATCACAACCTCAAGATAATCTCATATCACTTAAATAAAAACCTGATGCATTTTCCAGGCTCAACTGCAACATGTTCTAGAACTCATTCCTACTACCTGTCCTCTCTTCAGGCCAAAGTAGCGAGCCACGGGGTCTCCAGCCTGGATCCTCGGCAGCTGGCTCTCCTTTAGTTTACTGAGATAAGTAGGTTAAGGAATGACAACATTCTTGCTCTTAATTTGAGCATAAATAATACTGCGTGAGGAAAAACCCTCACTTGGAACCGGAGTCTTATCCTTTATAAATTGTTTTTATTCTTATGGCCTGTGCATTTTGATTACTTTTTTTTTTAAACAAACATGATTTTTATGTATCGTTAAGTAAAGGATACTATCTTGCCAGTAGCTCGGTCACTTCCTCTTTTGTCATAACAATGTGTTCTGGAACAAGCTGCACAAAAAGAAAATACAATACAGCTTTAGTCATACCATAATTCAGTGCATAACTAATATAATTCAACTTGTTTTGGGACTATGTTCCATTGACCTGTCGATTACCTCGTGTTCTGTGATGTTGATGAGCAGCTCCTGCTGTAGAAACTGCTCCAGGATATATTTTGGTGCCATGTCAACTAGAGACTGAATTTAACAAACGAGATAATCAGCGCATTGTGATGATACATGTAGAGCAACATTCAAAACAAATTGAAACCAAGTGAATGTGATGGCAGTCCGGTATTTAAAGACAGTACAATCCCCTCGCATAACATGTTTGTATGCGATTTTAAGTATATGAAAATATATCAAAATTAGCCAAACTTAAGATTCTGTTGTAACACAAATACAAGTACTGCAAGGCAGGTTTTACCTGTTTGGCTGATGGTGTCATCCCCATCTGGACAACAATGATGGCCCGGGTAATATTCTCCTCCTGCATCCTCTGACAGTACATCTTGATAGTCTTGATACCGACCTTGGGCTCCTCTACTCGTTTTGGAGAAAAGGGCAAGTTGTATCATGCAGGATTATCTGACAAATGGTCCCAAGCCAAACACTGTAAATCAGATTTTCTTCAGAATAAGAATATTTTAATTCATTATGCGACAGCTGACAATGAGGCATTTCTTAGCCTTTAAATTGTTATTCTAGTATGTTTCATACCGGGAAAGAAAACAAACATCTGATCCGTGGGATCATCATTGTGGGCAACGAGCACAGTCAGGTCTGTCCGCCTGGGACGGCCCTCGCTGGGCTTGTCTCCAAACTGGCTCTTGAACTCATCCAGAGTCTGGTCCAACTCGTCCTGGGTCACCAAGTAGCCTCTATCATGGCACAGCTGAACAAAGGAGGAAAAGAGGCTCTGTCACAATTAACAAATATATAATAAAAATTGAAAAAGATTAGTACAAACTACAATCCACAGATCTGTAACAAACTGTACTGCAAAAGGGTTTACACAAGTTCTACATTATTTTTTTGTGGTTGTAAATAACACGTTTGCTCCTGTTACAGTACACGTGTATTGTAGTATGGATGGAGAATATTTGTTTTGTTTGCTTGCATTTAAAATTCTTGATTCTGAAAAAGATTGTAGTATTTATTGGGGTTTTTTTTTTTCATTTTTAATTGTATTGATTTTACTCCGTATATTTTGAATGGACACTTCCAATTGCCTTCATGAAATGAAAGCGTTACTGTGCTGGGTCATGGAAACGACCGGTCCGCGTAATCTTGAGTAGTTCGGTTAAAAAAAAAACAAAAAAAACCCCAAAGTTTAAGTGTAAACCTACCTGCATGATCGTTTTTCTGATTTTCCATAACCTATAAGTCTCCTCCTCGTCATCCATCTTAAGAAAGGTTGAGGATGTTTACACTTCAACGCGCCGTCCCCCGCCGCGTCCGCTTCTTCGACGGCGCACGCTGAACTCGTCGGGTGCGGCTTGATGACGTCACGCCGGCCCGTACACGACGCGCGTCGGCAAACGAGCGGGCGGAGCTTCGAGCAATGGCGCCGCCTTGTCTCCCCTGGAAAACATGAGGCCGAGCGCCCTGATTAAGATGGCGCTTCTGGCGGGCGGCGCAGTGCTACTGGCGATGGTACTGTACTGTAGTCTTTCAACTACGGTAACGTAAATTACTAACGTGTCCCGTGAAGGCCATTCGCTATTAGGGGGACATCTAATGTGCTGTAGAGTTGTAGTCGTTAAAGCCTTATTTGAAATATTGCCGTGAACTAGCTAACACACACACACACACACACACACACACACACACACACACACACACAAGCACGAACGCACGCACACGCAGTTCAATTGTGTCTGCATTTCAGGGAGCTGACCTTTATATATTATTTAAGGTTTTTATTTGTGCATGACCGCCTGTTTCTAAATTCAGCCAAATACAAGTGCAAGATGCAGCAAAGAATCCGAATAAAATAGTGTCGTTAGTCATTTTATATATATATATTTATTTATTTGTGGTGTACTATAAGTACTCATGTTGTTAGTACATTGTCAATGCAACAACTTAAAGCTTGCAACCTCAACCCGTCAACCTCAACAGAAAGAAGAATAGTTAGTCATAGCTATGATAGGATAGCAGGTGTTCAGGTGTTGCAGGTGTTCAGGTGTTGCGAGTGTCTGCAGAGCGTAACGAGCTGGAGCTCTCCTTCCACCACGGGGGGCACCGCGTTTGAAAAGAGTCGGGTCGGTGCGTGCGGCCTGATACGTGATGCAGTGTGTGGGTGCAAGATTCAAGATTCAAGATTCGAGATTTTTATTTGTCGCAGATCCAGTGATTGCCTTGTGGGCCTGCATCAGGGCAGCTACAGGGAGCCAGCGGAGAAAGATGGAAGAGAGGCGTGACGCCGCTGGTTGATGCATAACCAAACTCTGTGCAGTAAAAATTATATCGGGCAAACTCCCGTGCAAGACAAAGTGGGAAGAAAATATATTTACACGTAAGACAAGTGAAAGGCATTTCAAATGGCCTCCTGCTTGTGCCGCCTGTTTATCTCGGTTTTAATGCGTATCTTCCTCCAAACAGGCGCCAAACACATCCCATATTATTTACTTTAATGTCAGTGAGTTCAACCCAATGTGCCGAATTACTCAAGTCTTAATTAGAGTGCTATTCCTGACTATGTAATACAAATCTGTGGTCCCTTAAATTTGACTTACCATGAGTTGAAGGCTGTTGGGGCCTAAACTATAATCCATTTCCACTCTAATACTTGTAATCCAAAATATTGGCCCAGATGATGACATTTTTGCCGAATCATTTTTATGTAACCTTTTTAGATTCAAGCACTGTTAGGGCAGATACAGACCACAGCTATTATAACCTTAATTACCACTACCGACAACCTACATTTTAGTTATAGTTACTTATATCTCAATTAGGACCAGGCTCAATATTATACCATACTGTCTTCCTTTTATATCATAAAATTATTTGATGCAAAATTTGACATGGTATGTGACAGGGAGTTTTATTTGAAAACAGGACATTTGGTCTGATGTATTACTTAATATATATTTCCATGTTGTTAATATTCAAAATGGATTATTTTGAATGAGCAGAAACGTCCGATAATTATTGTGGTAATAATACATTCTATTTTCCCCGCCCTAATCTCAAGTGGAAAGTTAGCAATGGAATAATAGTTTTTATTCAACCTCTCAACCAAACATACACATCTGTTTAGCCTTTCTACAATAATTGAAAACTCAAATTTGTATGGGGTTAAATATGTTACATACTATTATTGAAGTTCACCCATTGTTTTTGACTCAAGCGCAGTTGCAAAAGTATTACATGAGCTAATCGGTTCAGTTAACCTTTGTCCGTACCACATGGAACCCAATGTTTCGTTTCAGAATAAGAGCACTGTTTCTCTATGAAGATGAGGAGATTGTGAACTTTGATCACTGTGTGCGTGCAACAGCTCAGCAGAAAGGGAACCTATAGGAGAAGCACAGCCTATCGCTCCTGGTAATGATTAACCTTTCTTCTAAATGGGAATTCTTTAAATCTGAGCCATGAGATAAACATTCCTCAGTGGAGGAGTAGTTGAGCAGAGGGGTGTTTCGTACTGTCTCCTGGGGTTTAGAGATCCGTCGCTTTCTGCCTTGTGGTGGACCACACCAAGGCGGCCATGCGTCTGCTAGGGTCCACTGTGCTCTTTTCTGTCCTGCTGCAGGCTATGGTAAGACAAATTGCATTAAAAAATTAAAGTATGATTATGCATTTTGTACACTTGGTATATAACCGGTCATGTTTATTTGTAGCTTTGGAAATTCTTCACAACAGTATTTGTATAGTCGATGTAGCTTGTGCATTGGGAATTGAACCGTTAAAAGGACTCGGAATTGGTTGGAGTGTGTTCGTTCTCGTTAGGTTGGACTTAAACATTAAAAAAATCTTTATCTGATTTTTCATGGGTATTTAATAGCTGGTATTCTGTAAAGGGTTCACGGTGGGTTTTTCTTCCAAATTGAACTTTCACATGGAATCCAGTGTTCTCAAAAATCAAGAAAAGAGATAGGAATGGTACTTTCAATGGTATCCCCCCCCACCATCCTAAATGTTAACATTTCGAGACCTAGGTGTTGACCTCTACCTAGCCAAAAATGTTATCAAATATCATCCAAATATCAAATATTATCCAGTGGGGAGAAAATCCCACAAACTCATTTATTACTCATCCTGCCTCCCTTTTCTGTCAAATTGCTCATTCCCAACCATTTTTTTTTTCCAGTCTACATCGACAGAAGATTGGCAAACAGCCACATCAATTTATGACTTCTCAGCCACAGATATTGATGGCAATCTGGTGTCCCTAAACAAATACAGGTGAAACTTCTGAAACCTGATTAGTTGCACCTCTTTCAATATGCTGATGTTATTCTAATTTTGTCTGTCATTTTGTTTTCAGGGGGAATGTTGTCATAATCACTAACGTTGCCTCTAAATGAGGTAAAACACCAGTAAACTACTCTCAGTTTACAGAGATGCACGCCAAGTACTCTGAGAGAGGTTTAAGCATCCTGGCCTTCCCCTCCAACCAGTTTGCAAACCAGGTCAGTGCTTTTAGAAACATCTCCCTTCGACAGCATTTTAAAATCAGTGCTTTAGTTTCTACTGTCATAACACACTGGTATGTGAATCATGTAAAAGAGAATCACTTGGGGAAATAAATAATATGGAGCTAGGTTGAAATGTCCTTTGCTCATTTGCTTTCATTTATTTTCCATTGTGTTTACTCTTTCTGCTGCTTGTCTGTAAAGCTCTTTGTAACTTTGTGTGCTATATAAATAAAGCCTTACTCACATACTTACTCTACAAAGTGTCACTTTTACTCACAACACAGGATACTATATATATTTTTTTTTTATATTATACATATAATGGTATGTTACCTGAACTAGTCTCGTCAACTTGCACGTTTATTAAGATATTGGCATCTACTGTGAAGAATTGTTTTCTTTCTTTCTTTCAATAAAAGTCCAGAGACCTTACAATATTGAGTATAAAACTAAATAAAAGGTTCTGGTTCTTATTCACTCTTACGTGTCTTTTTTTAATGATTCTCTTTTAGGAACCTGGCACTGAGGCTCAGATCAAGTTGTTTGCTCAATCCTACAACGCTGGGTTCGACATGTTCAGTAAGATCGATGTGAATGGGGCAAGCGCCCACCCTCTGTGGAAGTGGCTGAAGGAGCAGCCCAACGGGGGTGGCTTCCTGGGAAAGTAAGATCACAGAGAACAGGAAACACATTGATCACTAAACACCAAATCACTAAAAAATGTGTCGGTATGGCGATGGTGTTGCACTATAGTATGGGTATGGATTAAAAAATCAAAACTCAAGCATGTGGCTTTAGTTTTAAAGCTACTATAAATACATGTGCTTAACCCTAACTATGTTAAAATTGTCTAAATTGATCAAATTAAATGTTCAGAGTAGTTCAGAGTATTTATGAGTTTCATGATACTGTTTGCCCTCTAAAATTGTTTTCAACATACAATTTTCTTTTTGTTTTAACATTTGACTGACATGGATTTATTTCCACCCTGCAGTAGCATCAAGTGGAACTTCACCAAGGTAAATATTTAACACCTGGCAAATGGAAATGTGACGACACCGCGTTTCATATTATTATATTATTATGCAAATTGGTTTTTAGGGGTCATAAACATTTAATTTTTTGTTTTTCAATCAAACTCATGGATGGGTGTCTCAGGGCTCTTTGGATCACTGAAATCAATCTCAGACACATCATTAGTTTGCCAGGTGAGCCCAATTAAAGGGAAAACTACTTAAGAAGGACGTTCCACATTATTAAGCAGGCCAGAGGTTTCAAGCAATATGGGAAGGAAAAAGGATCTCTCTGCTGCTGAAAAGCCTCAACTAGTGCAATGCCTTGGACAAGGTATGAAAGCATTACATATCTCACGAAAACCTAAGCGTGATCGTCGTACTGTGAAGAGATTTGTGGCTGATTCAGAGCACAGACGGGTTTGTGCAGATTCAAGATTCAGATTGAGATAAAGGCATAATGAGGATGGTTTCTGCCAGACAAATTCATGGGATTAAGAGAGCAGCTGCTAAAATGCCATTGCAAACAGGTATTTGAAGCTGCTGGTGCCTCTGGAGTCCCGCGAACCTCAAGGTGTAGGATCCTCCAGAGGCTTGCAGTTGAGCATAAACCTACTATTCGGCCCCCCCAAACCAATGCTCACAAGCAGAAACGGTTGCAGTGGGCCCAGAAATACATGAAGACTCATTTTCAAACAGTCTTGTTTACTGATGAGTGCCGTGCAACCCTGGATGGTCCAGATGGATAATTGTAGTGGATGGTTGGTGGATGGCCACCATGTCCCAACAAGGCTGCGACGTCAGCAAGGATGTGGCGGAGTCCTGTTTTAGGCCAGAATCATGGGGAGAGAGCTGGTAGGCCCCTTTAGGGTCCCTGAAGGTGTGAAAATGACCTCGGCAAAGTATATAGAGTTTCTGACTGACCACTTTCTTCCATGGTACAAAAAGAAGAACCGTGCCTTCCGTAGCAAAATCATCTTCATGCTTGTCATGCTGCAAAGAATACCTCTGTGTCATTGGCTGCTATGGGCATAAAAGGACAGAAACTCATGGTGTGGCCCCCATCCTCCCCTAACCTCAACCCTATTGAGAACCTTTGGAGCATCCTCAAGCAAAAGATCTATGAGGGTGGGAGGCAGTTGGCATCAAAACAGCAGCTCTGGGAGGCTATTCTGACATCCTGCAAAGAAATTCAAGCAGAAACTTTCCAAAAACTTCAATGGATGCAAGAATTGTGAAGGTGATATCAAAGAAGGGGTTCTATGTTAACATGTAACTTGGCCTGTTAAGATGTTTTTGACTGAAATAGCTTTTGAGTTCAGTAAATATGACCTCCTTATGCTGCAAATTCAACAAATTACCATTTTCAGTTCTTTACAACCTATAAAATGTTTTGAAACTCTGTTGTGCATAATAATTTAGAACAGTGCATTTTGATTTTTTTTATTTTTGAAAAAAATACTGTTATTATTGGGAGGTTTGTTCAATGACATTCAAATTATACCCTAACGGTTGATGACTTGAAAATTATACTGACTGTCATTTGCATAGACTATTTAGGAAAATCCGAGAAAAATATAATTCTCATAATAATTTGCAATGCAGTGTATATTTGTTAAGTCATCATCCCTGTGGCCATTTTGAGGGTCATCTATTTTAATATATTATGTATAATAGAAGATCAAAACACATATTTGACTAAAAGTATGGATGCACCAAATTGTGTTCCATTGTTTGCATTCCAATGACAGAGAGAGCAGGAAAATTAAAGTGTAATCTGAGGCCTATATGACATAACTTTTCATAGTAATTGTATGCAAAGGTTTGTGCTGTATAATTAATGTAATAATTATTATATTAAATTATAATAAATGTAAAACATGAGTATATTGTTATGAGTATAGCAAAGCAGAACATGTTTTGCTAACTGTTCTTATTTTCCCTGTTTATTTTGCAGTTCCTGATAAACCGAGAGGGGCAGGTGGTGAAGAGATACGGACCATTGGACGATCCCAGTGTATGTAGAAATGAACTATTTCAAATTTGTAATGGCGGTTCTTTGTGCACCTTTTTTACTCCTGACTGTTTTACGTTGGTTGTTTGTGCACATAAAATGCATGTATAAAACCAATGGCCTGTGGAATTGCATTTTTGCCGTATTAATTAATTTATGTCAACTATGAACATGTGATTTAATCCAACTGAGAAAATAACTTTATGCACTGTAGAATTGCATGGCATTGTTGAGCCAGGAATTTATGAAGGGAAATTGGCCTTTTGTGCCCATTTGCCATCTTTCCAAATATTAACATATTTATAGAAGGTAATGTAGATTTTAACTCATGGTCATGTTTTTTGTCCAGGTGGTGGAGAAGGATCTTCCCAGATACCTTTAACTCTGACTGACCGCTGCCTCACCTACTGATGGTCCCCTTCATCCCTCTCCTAGCCAAAACTCCAGCCCCCCTCCTCCTTCAACAGTTTCCAGTGAATAGAATTGGGTCCATCCCAGACCAGTGACAGTCTGTCTGTAAAGCCGCTCTGCGGGTACGACAGACCTGATGAAAATGGCGTGCAAACCTCCTGGGAGGAGACCCAGAGCTTTTATTCAATTGGTTTACTGGCAGGGAAGAAGAGGAAACTCTAAATCCATCCGTTTGCACATCTGTAAACAGGCAACTCCAATTTACTAATAAAATGTACCGAGATGTTGAGATGAGATGATATCATTGGTTTTGTTTTTCAAAAAAGGAAATCTAACAGGAAACAAATTCCATTTTATAAAGAAGAATTTGTAGTTTGAAAATTAGATGTGAGATGACATTATCAAGGTTTATTGTTGAGTACATTGGATATTATTTCATTTAAAATAATGGAAAAACTTTTGCAACAGAATGCCCATTTTCCTCTTGATTGTAAAGACTGAGGTTCCAGAAACCCTACAGAGGTGAGTGCATGACATTTGAAATAAATGTTGAAGGGTTTGTCGATAGTCATAAAAATGAGCTGCACTGCTCTCAGTGAGGGGAAATGTATGACACCTCTTGGGTGACAGGCACAATCTAATCTAAATGACCTTAAACTAATACACAAATCAAGAGTTAATTGTGATATTTCTTCCTCAATCTTGACATACTTTGCCTTTATACGGCATCAAGGTCATCTTTAACTTGCTAACCACAGACATAGGCTCTGCCCTGGAAAATCCTATCCAATGGGATTGTGAATTTTTTTTTTTTAAGTTTATTACACTCAGGATATGCATGAGCACTAATCTGCAGAAGAAACGCTACGGTCACACTTTGTCATATTACAGGCTCTGTTTTACCAGGGCACTGGAAATGACAAGGACTTTTAATACTTTAAGTATATTTAAGAGCAAATACTTATATACCCAGAATGAGGATCGGTTTTATTTCACCAGGGACATTTACATATTGGTGAGGTTTGGTGCACTTCAGTACAGCCATAAGCATTTAAAAAAATATAAAGCTTAACAGTCCATAAAAAAAATGGTTAGAATAAATAAGAAAAGGATAAAAAAAATCATAAAAATGAGATTGTAAAATATATACAAATAGCCGAAAATACAAAGCATTCTACTTTGAGTAGGAATGTCAATGTGATTACTTTACTTACTTTACTGATTACTTTTCAAGAGGTTTTGAGTAAAAGCTCTGCGTCCTTATTTCCGCCACTGCTCGGGTGTTCGTTTAGCGAATGACAGGTCTCCTCTGGTGAGGCGTTACTGACTGAACTTGCCCAAACATCCGCCTGAGGGCGCCAGAGAGCCCCCTATAAAGCCCGAGCCGGCTGCTATGAAGAGGCAGTCAGCGAGAGCGCCGGAGGAGAGGAGGCAGGAGCAGTGACCTCGCGGTGGCCCAACGCACGGATGAGGGGACCGTAGTGGATTACCAATCATATTCAGCAAGTTTCTCGCTTTCATATCACGACATATCCATCCCCACAACGCGTCACGTTTCGTCTCCCCCCCCCCCCCCCACCGGGGAATCACACCGTCGCCGTTTTTCCTTCGGAGGGCTCGCCATTTTTTGCGGGAGTGTGAATGGAGGCAGCAGCGGCGGAGGGAGCGGCGGGGCTGTCCGAGGCCGGGGACGAGAGCTCGCTGTCCGGTGCCACGGCGTCCGAGGATGCGGACACTGTTATCGGAGTCAGCTACGGGATTGACGCCGGAGACATGGGTACATATTCGTAAACCGGTTTAATTTGTTATCATCCATTGTCTTGTCTTACTTTCCATGTGTCATGTTTTCGCATTTTTTTTTCCGTGTCGGTACCGTGGCCCGAAAGTCCCGACTCATCAGTGCTAGCATCATGCTAACAGCTAGCAGGCTCAGTGCTGGAGGGATGGAGCGGAGAGCAGGTGGGCAGAGCTGGGGGTGGCGATGGAGATTTAACCAACAAGGGAGGGTCGGTGGTTGGATTAGATAAACAGTTTTCTCCAGTAAAATGACAAATACCTAGACACAAAATAATTACTTAAGTAAAAGTCAGAGATGTCATGTTGAATTGATATAACAGATATAATATCATATACAATGATATAACAGAGCCTATAACACTTCATAAAGTGCTACTCGTAGCTTTTTTTTTTTTCTGTCAACGATGCAGACCCTCATGACAATTTACAAAAATAGTTTAGATGCTGTCATAGTACTTTAGAAATATACAAGGGGTCCAGGTCGCACGCAGTTGCACCAACGTGAAAACGAACAAAAAAAAAAAAAAGCTGAAACAAACGACAACTAGCCTACGACTACACAACGTGAACTGGAAACCCGCCGTTCACCACGAGTTATATGTTCACTCAAACTCCTGCGAACGTGTGACAGCTTGGCGCGGGGGGGTGGGTGGTAGCAAGGTAACAAACCGCCACCATTATAGGGTTTTCCCATTTCCCGTGGAACGCGGCGTCGCCTACCGGGCCACGCCAGAAGTGACTTGTCAGCGTCGCGGCAACGCTTCAGATACGCTGCCCCGTTAGTCAATGTGGCGGGCCACACCAAGCAGACGCGTGATCGTCGCGAAAGCGGCATGACGCGAGGCCCCGAAACACCGCGCGTTTGTTTCGGACTCGGCTCTATCTTTGTCGGGCGCAAAGCGTAAGCTGGAGCGTAAATTCCCTTTGCGGTCCATTCAAAATATGTATTTAGTGAGGAATATTTTATTAGCAAGCCTGGTATGCATAAACCACACAGCCTTCTTGCCACTGTACTGGACTCAGTAGAGGCTGAAGAGCAAGTGCGGGAGGATTTGAGGGTTCTGATGGGGAGGGGGGTATATCAAATTCTTTTTAAAGTGTGTGTTTTTGTGTGTGTGTGTGTGTGTGTGTGTGTGTGTGTGTGTGCGTGTGTGTGAAATCGGTGATTTGTGGTCCTAACCTGGATTACTGAGCTAAACTAACAAACAAATACATTTTCCGGCAAAACAAATTAAACCTCATTTATAAAAATGAAATATAATTCCAGCAGGAAAACAAATATACAGGTATAGACTTTGTAATTTACTTCATACTCGCAAAGTAGTTTTATAAACTGGTCTGGTATACCTTACCTGTCAGCAACACAGAAGCGGGACCGTCTCCTTGCCTTTTGGAATCAACTACGTATGGGCTGTAGTCAAACTAACTTGTCAAGCGATTGTTTTTTGTAGTAAAGAAATCTGTCAAATTTATTTTTAAGGTATTATAAAGCTATTAATATGGTTCATCAAATGTACAATAATATTTTGCAAACACAACTTTGGTAAACACAACTTTTGCGCGCAGATCAGTGCTGAGCAACAATTACACACCAGTGGAGTTTAGAGCACAGCGCACACCATGTCCTATGTGAAAGCCCCTTCAGAGTAATACCCTGCAGACTGCACATACACTACTCACAAAAAGTTAGGGATATTCGGCTTTCGGGTGAAATTTCAGGACGAACCTAAAATGCACTATAACCTTTATAGGTGAACTTAATTTGACCTTCTCTAAACTTTTGAATGCACATGTCCAACTGTTCAATGTTTCAGTACTTTTTGCACAACTTGCTGTTCTCCAACAAGGAGCTGAACGGCAAATTCACAACAGGTGTTTGATCCATGAATCGACCAATACATTTCCTGGTTCAATTAGAATTGGTATTTAAACAGTCCCCTTCATCATGCTGTTCACATTTTGACATCAAGAGACCAAGACGACACCTAACAACTGATCAACAGTACCTCGCCATTGTGAGGCTTCAAACAGGATGTTCTCAGAAGGAAGTGGTCACTGAGCTTAGAGTGTCACAGAGTGTCATCAGCAGGTTGCAACAGAGATACAGAGAGACTGGAAGCGTCACAGAAAGGCATAGAAGTGGACGTCCTTTGGCCACATCCCACACTGATGAGCGCTTCATTGTGACAGTGCCGTGTGGAACCGGATGATGAATGCCACTCAACTCCAGGCACATTTAAGGGAGGTGAGAGGCACCCAAGTGTCACGTCAGACCATTCGAAACCGTTTGCATCAGCGTGGTCTGCGTGCTAGACGACCTGCAAGGGTACCTGACCACACCACCAGGCACTGGCATCGTCTTGCATGGGCCAGGGAGCATTTACGCTGGACGAGGGACCAGTGGCCTTAGTGCTGGGCTCTGATGAAAGTGGATTCACGTTGAGCAGAAATGATGGCCGCCAACGATGTTGGAGACGTCAAGGAGAGCGCTATGCATCAGACACTGTTGTCACCAGACGAGCCTTTGGTGGTGGTGGTGTTACAGTGTGGGCAGGTGTGTCTAGTCAATACAGAACTGCCCTACACTTTGTGAATGGTACAGTGACAAGCCCATACTACCTGAATAACATCATTAATCCAGTCATTGTGCCCCTGCATGAACAACACATGCCTCATTTCATCTTCATGGATGACAATGCTCCAGCTCATCGAGGTGGCATCATTAGGGAACGGCTGCTGGAGACTGGGGTACCTCAAATGGAGTGGCCTGCACTTTCTCCAGACCTGAATCCCACAGAAAACCTGAGTCACCGTGTAGAGGCTCGTAACTCTGTACCCCGGAACCTCAATGACCGGAGGGCCGCCCTTCAAGAAGAGTGGGGTGCCAGGCCTCAGCAGACAATAAGTCGACTTGTGAACAGCATGAGACGTCGTTGTCAAGCTGTAATTGATTTTTTGTTGTGGTGTATCCACCACTGTTGTTGGCTTTTGTTTCAATAAATTGTTTGAGATGAGGAAATCACCATTGGTTGCTTCTACTTAAATGCCCTACTTTCATGATATAATATCACTGTAGCGTGAACTTTTTACATTTTCCATAAATTTCACCCTATAGCCAAATATCCCTAACTTTTTGTGAGAAGTGTATATGCTGGATTGGATGATGATGTCACAACGTGCTCTGCTCCACCACTTCCAGTCCCCCCGCTCCGCTACTTCCGGTTGCTTCCTTCAAAAACAATTTTTTGTCATAACTTCTCCTCCAGATATGGTCTGATGTGGATCAAACTTGGACCACAGCATGTGTGGACTGCCCCGAATACAATCGTTATTAATGTGTGTCTGTGGGTTCCACGGTTTGAGCGCCAGGCACTTATAGCCGGAGAATGACTAGAAGAATAATAAAAATCCAAACAAAAACACTAGGGTTCCTGCCCTTCGGGCTGAACCCCTAATAATAAAGCATTATTTAAAAAAAAAACAAAAAAAACAAAAAAACCTTGAGCAGGGCTCCACATTAACGCTTGCCCGGGGCAAGTAAACTTTGTGTTCAGGCCACTGGAATGCCTCATGTTGTCCAATTGGGCAAGTGAAAAATGTTATGACTCTAATGTTACCTGTATCAAAGATAAGGCCATTTTAAACAGAACATACTGTGACATGATGAGTAGAATTTGTAAAAAAAGTATGATTAGAGAAGAACGTACAGAGCGGACACGGATGTGGAGGGCTCAATTGCAGTAGTGGAGCCAACTTTTACGGCTTCCAAGCATTTCTTTTAACTATGAAATATTTTGTTTATATTTATTCCACTACAAAAAAATAACATTTATGATTTGATGTAACTGGACTCAATTAACATAACTTAAAATAAATTTATTTGAGCAAATTATGCTATATTTTTGACACGATCATAATGAAAACAAGAGCAAGGCATTTAAATGGAGGAAAAAAAAAATCCTATTGTTTTAAATAATGGGATTTATTCCAAATACTTGGGCTAGACGCAGGAGAGGTGGCCGACGGCTCAAGCTCAGAAACAGGGCGGGCCTCAGCAGGATCGGCCAACAACTCAGGAACGTGCTGAGCCTCGCAGGAGAGGCTGAAGGCTTGGGAACAGGAACGGGGCAAGCCTCAGCAGGATCGGCCAACGACTCAGGAACATGCTGAGACTCAGTAGCGGTGGACAGCTGGAGACCAGGAACAGACTGAGACTGGAATGACAGGCTTTGGAGAAATGGGAGGCAGAGAAGGGTGGGCGTATAACTTCCACCTGTTAAACGCTAACATCTGGGCGAGTCCGGGATCCTGCTTCCAGGTGATAGCGAGGAGCCTCAGGAAAGCTGGCTCTTCACCTTCGAACACCTCTTTTGGGACTCCAAAGTCATGCCAGGAGAAGGGCAAGCAGGGCAATGGAGACTCTGGGCAATGGAGCAGGGAAACGGAGGAACTGGAGCGCTGGACAGCAGGGGCGCCGGGCCACGGAGACACGAGGGCGCCGGACCACAGAGACACAGGGGCGCTGGGACACGGGGGCTCCGGGCCATAGAAACATGGTGACGCCCGGCCACAGAGACAGCAGACGGCCTCGGGGATCCCTGGAACCACATTCTCTCCTGGGGGACTTCAGAGGGTCCCCAGGAGAGACCCCAGAAGGGGGACTGCTGGGGATCCTCAGGGGCTAGAACAGGACAGGTGAGTACCAGGCCATCCGGCTCTGTACTGGGGGCTAGGCCAAGGGTAGGCTCCAGGCTCAAACCTGCATCTAGTTGCCAGGAGTGCAGGCCGTCTTCACGTTGCTTTCCGTTGCGAAAGGGACTTCATTTGGTAAGACTGGATTTTTTTTTTGTGTGTGAACACTATTTACTTGTATATAGTAAATCCTGCACTTCTGTAACAGGGAGACGTTCTCAGTCACTCTCTCTGCCTCTGCAGAGGCATCGATACACCCCCCCCCCCCCCCCCCCCCCCCGCTGTGTCTCTGGTGATGGAGGCTCCACTGCCCAGATTAATTTGTCTCACGGCCCGTTTGCCCATGCCTGGTGTAGTATCCACCTCTCTTTATTATTATTAGCTTCTTTCTGAACTAGAGTTCCCCTCTCCTCTTCCTGCGAGTGATTCCCTGGGATCATTCGTTTGTTTGTCTGTTCTCTGCTCTGGGCATGGTGGCTGTCAGATGTTCAGACGGAAGTACAAAGCGGAGGTTGCCTGCTGTGTAATTAACCATCGATCCATCTGCATCTTCCACGCTCTGTTCTCTGCTTTTGTTGTCACTTAATTTCTATTGCTCGCCCTCTCTTTCTGTTGTGTTATCTCTATTCTGCCCTTCTGTCTCAGTCTCTCTCTCTCTTGTTTCAGTAGTTGTGCGTGCCATTTACACTGGCACAGCTTCCTATGTCTTAATGCACACAATGTCCATGATGACGCACTTCACTTCATGTCAGAAGGCTCGGTCCCTTAAGGCTTACACTAACATCCAACCCTGAATAGCTGAATTATTCAAATTTATCATGTACACTCGCTTCAGCCAATCAGGATGAACCATCATAGCCCATAAACCCCGGAAATGCCCCCCTTCGGCACACTGATATGTGAGCACTCAACTTTCTACAAGTTCAAGTTCAAGGTCACCGTCGTCAAGTAGTCTTACCCAGTATCTTGAAAAATGGCTTCTCTACCAGCTAGAGCCATTTGTATATGCACAGAGCCGATGGTAGCACGACAGAGGATTAATTTGTCTGGGAGTGGAGAACGGCGCCTCCGGTCTTGTTGTGCCACCAACGTGTGAGACCTGCAGCTTCATCTCGTCCACCGAGTGGGTCGGTCGGAGAAAATTCTTTGCAGACTCTGTGCCGATGGCCCAGGCCACTGTGGAGATGAGGGGGCCGTCACCAACCCACACCACTGATGGGGAGGACAATGAACCCCTCATCGTGGATGTAGGGGACATCCATTCCCGGCCTCCTTCTCCACCTGTCTTCGGGCCCAGCGGCAATCTATTCAACAAGGGCCAGGCCTCAGTTGTGCTCGCACCATTATCCAGCGGGGAACCACCGGGCTGGTCCCTCCGTGCAGACTTCCGCCTCCTTTCCTCCACTGCAGGGCGCATGGAGATTGCCATGGCCCCACTACCATTGGCCGTGGATGTGGACCTGATGGTATGTGGGGCGTACACACATCAGGAGTCGAACCGATGGTCCCTGCTATGCCCTCCCTCGTTTGCTACTATGGGGGTCCTGAGCATTAATTTATGTAAACTATGAACATGTGATTTAATCCAACTGAGAAAATAGGTTTATGCACTGTAGAATTGCATGACATTGTTGAGCCAGGAATTTATGAAGGGGAAATGCCCTTTTGTGTTGTAGGAGGCCTGCCCCCCCGTGTCCTCCTACAACCACTTCACCAGGAACATTGTGGGATTCAAGGTGCAGAGGAGCAACCAGGAAACCACTGGTACTGTCGGCAAAGGACAAGTTTACTGCCGTGCTGACAGATAAGATATGATATGTTATGTTAGTAGCACCAAGATCGTCCAATGTCACCCCTGCCCGCCCACGTGCCGGAGCAGCATGCACCTGGTCGACTCCACACATGGAGGTCCCCAGGTAGAAATGGCAATGACGGTGTGCAGAGGCCATTCCGGTGGCAGTTTCCAGTTTTCTTCCACACGCTGTAACGTGAGGGGCTCTGGCACAGATTGTGTGCAGTAGCAGATGACGTTGGGGACAAAGGGGCTATCATTACAACTTTAACTGCCGCCCATCGCCTGCAGCGCACAACAAAGTGAGTGACTCCAGACTCTCCCACACACACGGTGAGCTCGGAGTCCTCAGATTCACGGCCTTCTAAGTGTGCATCAAGAGCACGGAGCCCTTCCTTAATGAAAGAAATAAAGTTCTATCATTTTCTACTTTGTTCACGAGAGGAGGTGATAGAACTGGAGGCTCCTTATGCACGGTACCTCACCGGTGGGCACCCAGCATGGGACACACTGCCCCTCGGCCGACAATACACAATCAGCGCCATGGCTACTGCTGCATCGCGCTCCACAGAGACTCACACGCTCACAGGGCACGCAACCATCCCTTTTATGAAAAGCCCTCCTTGGGCTGTGTCCCCACCTGTCAGGCTGGGACCAGTGGCTGTGTGGGCCATTAGGGATCTGGAGGGGTGTATAGCCAACACCCCCCAGCTGGCCCCCCCTTATGTGAGTGCTATGCCAGATGGCGGCTCCTCAGTGTTCTTACCAGGTGGTTGGACAGGACACTGCCATACAGACAGACGGACAGAATACGCACTGCAATTCCGTTGAACCCCACCGCCTTTCCAGGGCATGGTGTGGAAGATGGTCACCAGAGAATGCTGCATCTCTGAACGCCAAGATAGGAGTTGTCTTCAGTAAGGAAGCTGTGACAGTGGTGCCCACGGAGTTTGGAAACAGAGGGTTCTATTCAAACTACTTCCTGGTTCTGACGCGTACGGGCGGTGTGTGCCCAATCGTATATCTACACACACTGAATCGGCACATAGCGACTCATGCTCACTGTGAAGGTGCTGTTAGGGGCGATCCATGAGGCCGATTTCTGCACAAGCAACGACCTGAAGTACGGGTCGGACCCTGGTCCCCTGGCGGCCTACATTATCCGCCAGGGGAGCTGTGAGGTCACCGGCGCTCCATTTCGCAGCTGGCAGGCTCTAGAAATGGACGCTGCTGCGGCTTGGCTCTCTGTCGGCGAGTCACATCCCAGGCCACCTGAATGTGGGGGCGGACCTCATGTCACAGGTAGGACCCCGCGAGGCAGACTGCCTCCTCCATGCAGATATAGTGATCCAGTTGTGGAGACTATTCGAGACGGCACAGGTGGACCTGTTTGCTTCGAGGGCGACGGCTCAGTGTGCTTTGTTGTTCGAGCTCCACGCGAGGAACGACCCTCCCCTGGGGGTGGATGCGTTTGCGCACCACCTGTAGCCAAAGGTCCTCCTTTATGCATTCTCACCATCAGTTCTGTTGCTGAGAATTATGTTTGGAGGAGCTGTCGGTGATCGCTCCGGGGTACTTTTGTTCTCGAGCTCCAACCACTTATTGTGACGAGGCCGTTGCAGATCACCATGTGCTGCGATGCGCTGTCACAGGCTGGGGGCACTGTAACCTTGTTGCCAGTCCTGGGATGTCCTCTGTTGGCCTGGCTCCTGAATGGCACAGGCTTGAACAGCACGGACTGTCACAGGCTATGATCTCCACCATTGTGGGCTCTCGCACACTTCTCGGTTCTAAACCTCCAAGTGGAACATTCTTAAGGTGGTGCGCTGTTATGTCAACCTCTTGTGCTGCAGTGTCGTTCCTATATTAGAATTCCAGCAGTCTCATAGATAAGCAACGCACGCGTCCACCATTAGAGTGTGTGTGGCGCCGATTTCGGCCTATCATGAGGGTTTCTGCGGTGTTTAATCACCCACTCGTGAAGAGTTGTTTTTTTTTAATGGTGACACACACGGTCGCTCCTCAGTGGGATTCCAAACTGGTTTTGGATGTGCTTTGTTGCGCTCCTTTTGAAACTATGTCTCAGATCCCACTGAAGCTGATGTCCTTTATGAAGTCGCTGTCGGGATCTGTGCGTTCTATCCATACGACCTGCCTACTTAGCCATTAATTGTGATCTCAGCAGTGTGGTATGAACCCAGTGTTTACACCTATGGTTTTGACGAGATCTGCTTCGAGGCCTTTCTTCCTCCTCCTCACCAGGATGCTCGGGAGTAGCGTCTTCACTGTTTGTCTTCCATGCCCACAGTCTTGTCGCGGCCATCTGCATTTGTCCCGTTTTATCTGACCGATGTTTCTGCAGGGTCACTTTCACAATCTGTGCTTAGCATTGTGGCCAAGCGGAGTTAGGGAATTTTTGTGTCACAGGCAACTCAGATTCTCTGACGTGCTGCCCATGCTTTATGACTTACAGTCTCTGTGCATCAAGTGTGTGTGTTGTTTCTCCCCAATGGCCTTCATTGAACACGATGTATTGCCAGGGGTGCAGTGTGTGCATGCGTGTTAACTGTCAACTTTGGTTGCTTCAGCCCTCACCCTGGACCGTGACACACTTGAGGCGTCGGGGGTCTCCGCCCCCGGTACACCAATAGGAGCACAGCCCCTTAGGGGCGGAGCCTCCTGACATGACAAGGACAAGAGTTACTGTAGCTTTGTTACTACAGTTCTATGAAGGAGGTATAGGCCCTTAGGGTTTTATACCCCACTGGCCCCCATCAGTCTTGCTGAATTGGTTTCAGAGGAAGAAGGGAAGCACTTCCGGGGTTTATATCCTGATTGGCTGAAGTGAATGCACATAATGAATTTTAGTAGTTCCGCTACTCGAGGTTGGATGTATATCAATAGGAGTGTCCCTCCTAAGGAGCTACATCTCCTTCATAGAACTGTAGTTACAAACCTAGAGTAGCTCTTGTTATATATATATAGTCATTTAGCAGACGCTTTTATCCAAAGCGACCCACAATTATTCAAACACTGATGGACGCAGCCATCAGGAGCAATTAGGGGTTAAGTGTCTTGCTGCTGGACACTACAGCATGCTAGCAGGAGGAGCCTGGGTTCCAACCAGCAACCTTTAGATTACTAGAGGACCAGCTCTACCTCCTGAGCTACCATCCCCCATGTTATGTGTCTCTTATACTGCTAACGTTGACATTGCCCTTGGCTGCAAGCATGGGATGCGTGCTACATGCACTAGCTACATTAAATAGACGTATCAGCCAGGAAGTAATTGAATGTCTGTTACTGCTTTGCTAGGTTTCTCCTTGTTCGGAGAAAGAAGAGAAGTCAGACCTGTAATTAATAGGAAGAATTAATAGTATTAATCTAAATGATTAATGTCAATGAGATTGTGAGGCAGTGGAACAGAAAATAGATGAGGCTGTGAAACAAAGAAAGGCATCTTTGAGGCCATGTTTCCTTTGAGTGACCTTGCTTCACACCTACAAACGGCCAGAGAGCGTTTTCTTCACCTGCCGTGCCAAGACTGCCTGTCAGGCTCTGGCTCAGTTTTGAGCTCTGGCGAGGGTTATGTGATATTGGCCTGTTGTTTTCCTTCAAGGTGGGGGGCAATTTCTGTATTGACCTCCATTGTTTCTAATTAAAAAGACACTGTGAGATATTCTTATATCCAGTGAATGTATTTGAATGCAGCCAAACGGGAGCATTTGTAAATTGGTTTGGAAGGGCATTGCTTAACACATCACAAGACTTTAATATTTGTAATTTCTATATTTGGGCTTTACCGTTTCCTTGATCATTTACTTTGGGGTACTTAAATGCTCTATTTGGTTGGAGAGATAGTTATGTGTAGGTTATTGCCATCTGGTGAGTTCCAGCCAAACTTTCTCAGTCCTACCCAAATACCCTTTAAAAACTCTCCATGAAATACTGTGATGGAAAACACTGAATTGTGTTTCTTACAGTTAAAAGGTCATTCAAGATCCGCAAGTCGGACCAGATGATCAAATCTTAATGTATCTTGGTTGCCAGAAAGGGTAAATTATATGTTTGTCCACAACTTTGGTTTACTTTGGAGGTTTGAGAGGAGGAAACGGTGATCGGAGAGGATCAAACTGTGCCAGGGAGATTGGGAAGGAGGTCAATGTCACTGAGCTCATCGTTAGTTCTGTTAGATTACCTGAACAAAACTACAATTTCTGTAATTCCAGACTTTCCATCAGGGCCTCACATGGTGCCTCAGGGCATGCATTATATCTCACCATGTCATGCAACCTGTTCCTGACGCAACATGTCACCTTCCCCACACAGGCTTGTTTGCGTTGTGTCATTCAAACTACATCCCTCAGATTGGACCAGATATTACAACTTGTGGTTCTGTAACCTTTCCCCTCTCACTCACTCAACATCCACTGAATGCTTTATTATCCATGAGGCGTAACACTGCATTGTGCGTTAAGTGGAAAGCACAAAAATGTGACAGTAATTTTAACATGTAAAACGTGAGATGCACCGTTTGATCGGCTGATGACCAGAATTAGTGTCAGTGTCGGATATCAGTTTCAAATATATCCAATTCTAAAATGTACGCGCCCAATACTGTGCTCATGTACTTCTACTCATAAAAATGCGTTGATACTCAAGCCCGATGCCAATGTAATGTAACGCGGTTGCGTAGTTGACGCTCCAAAAAGAGAGCGAAAGAAAGAAAATGTCGGCTGGGGGTAGTTCATTTGATTTGATTCAGTTGGTTTAACGCACGGTGAGCGAAGGATTACTTCAGCTGAACAAGAGAGAAGAGTTTTATATTTATTTAATTCTATATTTTTTTGAAATGATAGCAATTTATTTTGCAATGGTAAATACCATATAAATATAATATAAAGGGATATTTTCACTTAAAAGTGAAAGAGACTGTCATTTGAAGTTTGAACTGGACATTTCCATGTTAGTTATACATGCATGTTGTGTTCTACTAAAACTCTAGCTACAGGTTGCATTATACTGAAACTATGTGACTGTCCCATATTCTATTTTATTGGAACTCAGTGAACGTTCCATGTTGTATTTTATTTTATTGGAACTCAGGGACAGTTTCATGTTCTATTATTGTTCCATAGTGAATAATGAACAATAATAAATACACAGTGTCAAAATCAGCAACTCACTTTTGTGGTAATTGAAAATTGCACAGGTAGTCTGTATGTGCAGCTGTGTGATCACGTGAGCGTGATCAGATCATGCGATTTATTTGTCATTGACATACAGCAGGTAACTTTACAAGATGATGCATTTCAAGGGATACATGCTAATAAGATACATTTGTAACAGTAGTAGCTTGCATACGATGTGAATAGGTGTGAATAACTGATGGAGTCATTTAGCTGCAGTAATTTAAATGCCCCGGGGACTCCCTGTTACACTACTCAAAATATTTTCCCATGGTTGGTAGGTCTGTAATTGTATTGTCACAAAAACACAAAAAGGCCACCACTTGCTATGCCCTGTCTGTCTGTGGGCATTCATCTGCGGTTCAGCTGCCTTAATGATTTCTGTTTGAAAATGCATGAACAGTGTAACCTCACACCTTCTTGCCACTGTACTGGACTCAGTAGAGGTTTAAGAGCCAGTGCAGAAGGGTTTGAGGGCTCTGATGTGTGGGATATATATGTGTGTGTGTGTGTGTGTGTGTGTGTGTGTGTGTGTGTGTGTGTGTGTGTATATGTATGTGCAGTGGGGAGAACAAGTATTTGATACACTTCCGATTTTGCAGGTTTTCCTACTTACAAAGCATGTAGAGGTCTATCATTTTTATCATAGGTACACTTCAACTGTGAAAGACGGAATCTAAAACAAAAATCCAGAAAATCACATTGTATGATTTTTAAATAATTAATTTGCATTTTATCGCATGAAATAAGTATTTGATCACCTCCCAACCAGTAATAATTCCGGCTCTCACAGACCTGTTTGTTTTTCTTAAAGAAGCCCTCCCATTCTCCACTCATTACCTGTATCAACTGTAACTCTTTAAACTTGTTACCTGTATAAAAGACACCTCTCCACACTCAATCAATCGGACTCCAACCTCTCCACACAATGGGCAAGACCAGATAGCTGTCTAAGGACATCAGGGACAAAATTGTAGACCTGCACAAGGCTGGGATGGGCTACAGGACAATAGGCAAGTAGCTTAGTGAAAAGGCAACAACTGTTGGCGCAATTATTAGAAAATGGAAGAAGTCCAAGATGACAGTCAGTCTCCCTCGGTCTGGGGCTCCATGTAAGATCTCACCTCATGGAGCCTCAATGATCATAAGAAAGGTGAGGGATCAGCCCAGAACTACACAGTAGACCACAGTATCAAAGAAAACCATAAGTATAGGGGGATGGTGGCTCAGACGGTAGAGCTGGTGGTCTAGTGATCTAAAGGTCGCTGGTTCGATCCCAGGCTCCTCCTGCTAGCAGGCTGTAGTGTCCTTGAGCAAGACAATTAACCCCTCATTGCTCCTGATGGCTGCGTCCGTCGGTGTTTGAACAATTGTAAGTCGCTTTGGATAAAAGCGTCTGCTAAATGACTAAATGTAATGTAAATGTAAGTAACCCACTACGCCGTCATGGATGAAAATCTTGCAGCGCACGCAGGGTCCCTCTGCTCAAGCCAGCGCATGTCCAGGCCTGTCTGATGTTTGACAATGACCATCTGGATGATCCAGAGGAGGAATGGGAGAAGGTCATGTGGTCTGATGAGACCAAAATTTAGCTTTTTGGTTTAAACTCCAATCGGCATGTTTGGAGGAAGAAGAAGATGAGTACAACCCCAAGAATACTATCCCAACCGTGAAGCATGGAGGTGGAAACATCATTCTTTGGGGAAGCTTTTCTGCAAAGGGAACAGGACGACTGCACCGTATTGAGGGGAGGATGGTGGGGCCATGTATCGCGAGATCTTGGCCAACAACCTCCTTCCCTCAATAAGAGCATTGAAGATGGGGCGTGGCTGGGTCTTGCAGCATGACAACGACCCAAAACACACAGCCAGGGCAACGAAGGAGTGGCTCCGTAAGAACCATCTCAAGGTCCTGGAGTGGCCTAGCCAGTCTCCAGACCTGAACCCAATAGAAAATCTTTGGAGGGAGCTGAAAGTCTGTGTTTCCCAGTGACAGCCCCGAAACCTGAAGGATCTGGAGAAGATCTGTATGGAGGAGTGGGCCAAAATCCCTGCTGCAGTGTGTGCAAACCTGGTTAAGAACTACAGGAAACGTCTGATCTCTGTAATTGCAAACAAAGGTTTCTGTACCAAATATTAGGTTCTGTTTTTCTGATGTATCAAATACTTATTTCATGCAATAAAATGCAAATTCATTACTTAAAAATAATACAATGTGATTTTCTGGATATTTTTTTTTTAGATTCAGTCTCTCACAGTTTAAGTGTACCTATGATAAAAATGACAGACCTAGTGTATCGAATACTTGTTCTCCCCACTGTATATATATGTATATGTGTGTGTGTGTGTGTGTGTGTGTGTGTGTGTGTGTGTGTGTGTGTGTGTGTGTGTGTGTGTGTGTGTGTATATATATGTATATATGTATGTATATATATATATATATATATATATATATATATATATATATATATATATAGAAAGTAGCAAATGGTTATCCCCTCAATATTGTCAGATATATTGTCGATATTGAAGTATCAGTAAAAAAAAAAAAAAAAGATTTACCTTGTCAATTTCCCAGCCCTACCTCCTGCTTTCCCGCCACTTAACATGCAGTGTAGTTAGACTTGCATTTTCAGAAATAGTAAGACCGGATTTCACAGAAAGTTGTAAAAACTTATAACTCTACCTCATAACATAAAAACTCTTAATCCTCCATTATCCTCCATATTTGGTGCGGCTTTAAAAGCCACACCAGAGACGGAGATAGAGGCAGCCGTGCCAGGCTCTGTCAGTCAATGCTCTTTATGGACTTAAATGATGAACGACAAAGAATGCGCCACGCCTGAGGTAAAAACGGTTAAATACACACTGGCATATCGACATCTGCAGCCTTGAGCAACTTACCTCAAAAACATATTCATGAACTGAGCTGAGCAATGAGTCATGTTTTGGGAAGCATCCCAAACAATTTAGATCCCCTGTGTATTAACGTTGAGTTGAGTTGTGGTAATGTAGTGTAACATTCTTAGCATTAGGTGTGTGTGTTATGTCTTCATTTTAGGTGTACAATACTCTGGCCAAAAAAAATCTACATTTCAACAGAATGGTAGGTCAAACTTAAGTGTCTTGTATGTCATGTAGTTTCATGGTTCCAACCGCTTGTGTGATTGGTGTGTGAATGTATAGGTCAATATCAGTGTGATGTATGATATGTGTGAAGTGCAGTGCAGTTAATTTACCATTTAAATTGTGTCAAGTGTTATCACTGATTTATTATTATTATTATTATTATTATTATTATTATATGCACATATTAGCACTGATATTTTGCATATCATATAATTCAATTAATGACTATGTTCAATCGCTGCCCTTCTCAGAAGAGCTCAGTGCCATTGAACATCCTGGATTATGGCCCATAGAGCGTGAGGTACACAATTGATGTTCTCTAAAATACAAATATATACTGTATATACACACTACTGGTCAAAAGTTTTAGAACACTCCCATTTTTCCAGTTTTTATTCAAATTTAAGCATTTCAGTCCAGTGAATTACCTGTGGTACAAAGGTAAGTGGTAAACTTCCAGAGGTTAAACAAAAGTTTAGATTATCAAAAATCTAAAATGAATTTCAGAGTTTGGAAGAAAAAAAGAATGTAAAAAAAAAAAAGGCCCTTTTCAGGGAACAACAACCTACATCTGTTCTGCAGCAATGGAAGTAAATTAAGCTTTGAAAGTTGATGCAAACAATTCCTACAGGTGTCCCAACCTTTGATCACTTACAAACCCTCCGTCTATATAAAAGCATTATTGGAACAGGCTATTATTATATCCTCTGAAGCATTATTTTGAAAATATTGCACTGCAGGAAGTAGTATATTACTATCATAATTGTGAGAAAAAGGCAATTAACAAAGAAAGACAGACAGATCGTTATAACCCTTAAAAGTGTAGAACGTCTGTTGGGAAATTGCAAAGAAAACAAAGGTATCCGTGAATAGTTTCCCACACCATCAAAAGTCACTTGGAAACTGAGGAAACTGTGAGTATGTTGAGACATAAAACTGCGTACATTTAAATACAAACTGGCAGTGTTTGGGCCGTGTGGTTAGGGTGGAATACCTTCTCTTGAGCCACCAGAGGCAGAGGATACTGCTTTCTTCATATACACAGATACCATAACCATAACAAACACACATACAGCAGCCCGGCCCAGTTCCACCCTGCTTCGTGCTGTACCCTCCACTTTCATAGCTTCCATAGAAACAACCCGAACCAGATGCTGTAACCTCCCCTGAATCACGTATCGTCCTCCTACATTGTACTTTATTCCTTTCCTTTTCTTTTCCCTGCTTTCTTTTGCTCCTGTTATTTTTCCCTCGTTTCCTATTCTCTTCTCTAGAAATGCACTCATGCCATTCTTGTCAGACAGAAGTACGAGCGCAGAGTATTGATTCAAATTTTAATTCCAATTCCATTAATTTCAGACAGCTCACAATTTCAGACTTTGCTTCATTGTTTAAAGCAAACAGATTTATGATGCAACTGTCACAAAATTAAAAAAATAATTGAACCTTGCTCTTGATTTGAGTGGCAACTAGGCCACATTGGGTTATCGGCTTTTTAAAAGAGGTGGAAAAAGCTGCTGTATCTGGTCTGTCTTCTCCTATCATTTCCCCTCCTCACCCCATTTCTCTGATCCTCTCCCCTCTCCTGCTTTCCTCCTCTATATATAGGGACTTTTAGTTTCATTTCAGGACCTTTGCTGTGTTTTCCAAATCAGGAAAAAGTGAGCTCAATTCTGGTCTGGGAGTCTAGTGATGAAAATCATTTGTCAAATTTCATCCTGAAGTTTCATAACTTCAGGATATTTTTCGTGTGCTGTCTTTTATCCCTGAGAGCTGAACTTTTTATAGATTTGCCTCAGGAACAGGGTGCTGCTGTCCTGCCATCCTCTCCAAGGGCAGCAAGTCTTTCCTGAAGGATGATAGGGTACATACACTCACGCACATACACTCACACACATGCAATGGACATTTGACTTTTAATGTATATACTGTAAATGGAGAGTATAATATTGTATAGTATATAATTTGATTCTCATCCATTCTCAGCACACTTGACCGTGAACAATTGAGAATGGAAATCAAAACCCTGAACAGAGGTTTATTATTGTCATCCTCCTTCTCCTGAAGTGTGTGTGTGCTGCGTTCTAATTTGTGTTCGTTTTAGCTTTGCCAGTACAGCCTCAAATATCAGCTCTCTGTTCTAGAGTTGGGTTGATTTCCGGTTTTGCCGGTCCGATCCGGTGTACGAGCCTAGACATACGATGACTTAACCAGCATTTGTTATTATGAGACGTTCTGGCAAATTACCGTATTGACCCGAATTTAAGACAGGTTTTTTTTTCCTGGAAATATGTCTGAAAAAGTGGTGTTGTCTTATATTCGGGGTCTTGACTTTTAAATGTCCATAGTTAGTTAGTAAGTTAGTTCCTCCCATTCCTTCTGGAACATTGGGTGACGAGTCCCCTCCATTTGCTCCGGTCCCTGGCGACCCTTCTTGCTTCATGCCAGCTGACACCCATTTCATTTAGGTCTTCCTTGGCTGTCTGTCTCCATGTCTTCTTTGTTCTCTTACTCTTTCCACCCTATGGCATCCAGTCCATTGCCACACTTGCCGGTCTCTCTCTTGGCAGTCGGCGTACGTACCCAGCCATTCTCTTTCTCCTAATGTAATGTAAATGTATGTAAATGTAAATGTAAAATGTAAAAAAAAATGTCCTAGCAGAGACAATATCGGACAGGGCTGCCACCCCAAGTTCTCAACGTATTCTACGTCATGTTCGCCTACAGTGAGAGGTGGAGGGTGTTGGTCCTGTCCGACGGTCATGGGCTTGGTCTTTTCTTGGCTTATCTGTAGGCCGACCTTTTCCCCGTGCTTATGGAGGTTGTTGGTCATCTCTTGGAGTGCAAGGTGGGTATGACTGAACAGAGCCAAATCGTCCGCAAAGTCCAGGTCGGCCAGTCTGTCCCCTCCCCACTTGATGCCGAAGATTTCACCAGTGACGGTCTTCCTCATCACAAAGTCGATGAAAAATTAAAAGCAAGGGTGACAGGATACAACCCTGTCTTACTCCGGTGACGATGTCAAAGTCTTTGGTTGAGCCGTTGTTGGTTTTGACTCTGCAAGTGGAGTTGTGGTACAGGGCCCTGAAGATGTTGACGTATTTGGGTGGTACACCATACAGCTGGACAATCTGCCACAGTCATTCCAAGTGGATGCTGTCGAAAGCTTTCTTAAAATTGATGGAGTTGATCATGAGGGGTGTCTGGAATTCTTGGCACTGTTCAATGATGTTGCGAAGAGAGAAGATCTGTTTGGAGCAGGACCTTCCCTTCCGGAAGCCAGCTTGTTCTTCCCTCAAGAAATTATCCACCTCTTCTTTTAGGCGTTGGAGCAGTACACTGCAGAATACCTTGCTAGAGATAGACAGACAGCAGTGTGATGCCCCGCCAGTTGTTGCAGTCCGCGAGGTTTCCTTTCTTAGGCAGCTTCACAATGACCCTATGTCTCCAATCGGCAGGAACTTCTTCTGCATGCCAGATCATGTTGAACAAGCGGGTGAGGCTCTCCACAACAACCTCCTGGCCGTGCTTCAACAACTCGGCAGCTACCTCATCGAGTCCCGGTGCCTTGTTGTTCTTGAGGCTCTTGATTGCTCTGGCAACCTCTGTCCCGGTTATCTCCTCTGAAGTAACATTCAGGGTTGCAGCTGATGGTTCCCGGTCAAAACTGAAGAGTGTAGAAGGCATTGGCTGGTTAAGAACCTTGCTGAAGTGTCCCACCCACCTAGCCTCCTGTTCTTCGTCGCTCACAAGTGCCGTGCCATTCTTGCTCCTGATTGGCACACCGGAGCTGCTCCTGGAGCTGGTTAGCTCCCGCACGATCCTGTACAGTGTTTTTGTGTTGTTCTTCTCTGCTGCCTCTTGTGCCTCTCTTGCGTTCCCTTTTTATCTTGGCCATCCTTCCATCCACCCTTCCTTTCATCAATCAATTTCCATGTCTTTCTTTCTTTGTTGGTACCTCTTCTTCTGCCTAAAACTGCCTCTGCAGTCTCAGAGAGGGCACGGGAGAACAGGCTCCGCTGCTCCTCAATGGTTGTTGGATGTTGTGGTACCTCAAGCTTCTTTCTCAACTCCTCATGGTAGCTTGTGATATGTTGGTGTTCTTCAGCTTGTCCACCGCGTAAGGTCTCTTGGGCTGCACCTTTTGCACCTTCTTCAGCTTCAGCCTGATTTTACCCACCACAAGGAAGTGATCTGATCCTACACCTGCACTTCTGTGGGAGCGAACGTCTCGTAATGACGAGCGCCACCTTGCGTTGATGCAGATATAATCCAGCTCGTTCCGGGTTTTCGCCGCCAGGCGACACCCAAGTCATCTTCTGGATCTGCCGATGCTGAGACCATTGGTGCTAGTTAACATCAACAGTCTCTCCCCATTGTCATTTGTGGAGCTTGCAGACCCATGTGGTCCCACTATGGTGTTAAGGCCCCTTCTGTCGCTATCCAGTTTTGCATTGAAGTCTCCAATCAGCATCTTGATGTCATAGCTGGGGATCTCTTCAAGCACGGTTTGGAGCTGGCTATTAAAGGCGTCCTTATCTTCCTCTGAGGCAACTTCGGTTGGGGCATAGACTTGCACGATGGTTAGTTTGGCATGTCTGGTGTAAAGCCTCGCTATGATGATGCGGTCCTTCACCGGCTTCCATCCAACTAATGCTTTTGCTGCGCAGCTGGAGAGGATGATGCCGACTCCATGGGTATGGTGATCTTGCTTCCCAGAGTAAAGAACGGTTGCTCCATCAATCATGAGGCGCCCCTGCCCAGTCCACCTCATTTCACTAACGCCTAAGATGTCCAGGCGATAGTCTTTCATAGTCTATAGCACCTGGTCCTTGCGGCCACACTGGAACAGCGTGCGTACGTTCCAGGTGCCTACTTTGGCGTTGACCTTGGTGTTGAAGATCGGGGTTATCAGGGGTCGGGCTTCCTGCTGGATTTCACGCGGCCCTGTCATTGATACATCCAAGGATGTGCCGTCTCTTCTTCGCTGTGATTTACCGGAATGGCTTCTTCTCATCGTTTCTGTTAAAAAAAAAAAAAAGCATGTTACAGAAACTAAATGTCCATACCCCGACTATATGGCGGTAGAATAATAAAAAAATAAATGTTTATTAGGAGTGTTTACATTTTTTTCGCACACATTCAGTGCCCTACAACTGTGGAATTACGCCGACACACCATCCTCGTCCAATCCACCACTCGCTCTCCATTGCTGTCGTAGTTCACTAGGAACCCAAAATTAAGCAGACGGATATTCTAGTCCTTGTATGATGGATTCACTTGCACTCGCCATACATAGTGTGACTGACTCAGTCAGAGGCCGGTCAGCTTGAGCTGTCAGTCAGTCAGCTTATGCTGCTGAAAAAAGCAGAACACCCATAATATGTGTGAAATGGGGCAACTAGCCAGACCTTTTTTATTTGTTTGATTCAAATAATTGTTATTGCACAGAGTACACGTACTAAGGCAACAAAATGCATTACTGTGCATTTTACCCATATAGCGGCTGCCATATAGCGGCGCACGAGGAGTAGTTAGAGGGTTAAGTGTCTTGCTCAAGGACACATCAGCACACTACCAGGAGGGGCCGGGGTTTGAACCAGCAATCTTCCGATTACTGGATGACCCGCTCTACCTCCTGAGGCACTGCCCCCATTTAGACTGTTTGTGTTCTGCCACCTGTCCTTACAGGGCGTGGCAGCTTGTCCTCTGTCTAATCCAGCAGCCTGGCCCAGTGGCCCAGAGAGAATGGGGGGGGGGGTGACTGTGACCTGGCTGGGTTAGCTTTTGTTCTGCTGTCTGTCTTGCTTATCTGGTAACCTCCAGCCATAAAAAAAACATATTTTTTATGTAGTTAAAGTTGTGTCATTGTTGTATGGTCTTAAATAAATAATCTATGATCGTGATGGAGCTCGTTTAGGGACTTTGTCTGTGGGATCTTGTATAAAGCAGACAGGGTTGTGGTAATTTTCTCTTGTTTTAAACAAGGCTCTCTCGAGTTGGGTGCTGCAGCACACCTGCTGGCCTCAGTAATGAATAGCTCATCATGACCCAGCACTCAGCGTCTCTCGCAGGGATGCACTCCAGCAGCGAGCTGAACTGACTGAAAGGCAGGAAGCTTTTTTATTTAGGCCACTTGTTTGCCTGATATTATTGATCATAATGGGAACTCAGTTGACTTGGCATGCTGAAAGGCTTGCCCCGTTAGAGCTTTGCTCCCGCCAGGCTTTCAGTGTTCTACACACTGTGTGTGTTGTTTGCAATAGCATCTTGACCACACTGCTCTTAATAGAAAACCCGAGAAACCCTGGGGGCAAAAATATTTTTGCCAGAGGATTGCGGCTGGTGTTCCCACACCAACATACCAGTTTAAGGTGTGTGTGTGTGTGCGTGTGTGTGTGTGTGTGTGTGTGTGTGTGTGTGTGTGTGTGTGTGTGTGTGTGTGGGCCCCATCATATGGTTGTTTCTCTGCTGTACGATTGGCTGTTCATGTTTTGTCTTTGTAGGTAGAGGAAAGCGGACTCAAAAAACTATCAAAAATAAATCTCATAAATTTATCATCGTTATCATGGAAGATTTTATTGTGAAACTTGTCTAGATCGTGTGTGTGTGTGTGTGTGTGTGTGTGTGTGTGTGTGTGTGAGATTACCTTTTATATTTTGCTATTATTTACTTTTTATTTTTTCTGGTTATGTCTGTGGTTGTCTCCCTGCCTGTCTGTGTATTAATACAGTATATGTGGTTGCATGCCTTACCATGCTTGTGAACTTTTGAGTATATTATTCCAACAGAATCCTGTAATTGCAAGGAATGTTTTTTAAGCCTCTTTAGATGGCTTAGTTTATGAAGTTGACTGTTACTTAAATATAAGTGTCATCAGCCAAGCAGGCCGTTCTGGTTGAGAAGGACGATGGGCAGCTGAAAGACTTTACTGCATGAATGAACAGACACACACACACACACACACACACACACACACACACACACACACACACAAAGATTCAGGCCTTTCCATTGCTGTGGCCGATATTGTGGTAGAAATGGTCAGTTAAAGTGGAAATCCATAAAATTGTCTGTTACAGTTGGGGCTGCCCCCTGAAAGTCGACGAGTCCAATCATCAGTCGGAAACCCGTCAGTCGACTGAGATTCTTCAAGTTGAGCAGTCAATTTTTTATTTTTTATAAACAAAACAGTTGTTTACAGGAGCTTACAAAAATTCACAGGGACACCATTTCAATGAGGAATTATTAATATGTAGAATCATATAACAATAAATAAATAAATATATATATATTTTATATGTGTGAATCGTTCGCGTGAGGACACTGACGCTAACACGGCTCTCCGTGCACCTCGACCGTGGTGCCCCGTTTGTAGAACAGAGATGGGGCACAAGTAGGGATGGGCATCGGTAACATTTTAACGGTACCACCACTCTTACCAATACTGCTTATCAATCCGGTACTTTAACGGTACTCCTTACCGGTTCTCCAGCGATGGGGCAGGAGGAAGAGAGAGCAGAAAGGTCTCTTCTGATAATAGCAAAAATGCTTCTTAGATGAATATCTTAATCTTGCAAGTTGGAAACGGCCTTTATAGGCCTTATTTAGGCCTATATAGCCTAAATAAATAGAACATCTATTTGATTTATTTCTCCAATACCGTTAACAGTACCAGTCACGTCGGAGATTATTGATACTATGGTCTTGAATAATGTAGCCGGGGGCCTGTTTATTACTAGGTTGGTACACTGCCCTCATTCTTACAAAATAACACTTTTAGCATTACATATTCACTAAGTGATGGAAATTTAACAATATTGGTTCTATTGCAATAGAAGGAATATTCAAATATTACTTGAAATATTGACAGTAATTTAAAGGTGATGTTTTGGCAACTAACTTGATTGTTTAAAGCAGCTAAAAGTAGGCATTTAAAAATGTTTCTATTTTCTATTTATGACATTTAGTGAAATATTTTGTTACCCATAATTCCTAAAGAATATTGTGGAATGACGATACTGCTTGGACTGAGAGAGATAGACCAGTGACAGAACAGCAGCATCCTGGCTGGGAAGTGAAAGCACTGAGGGGTGATGTCTCGTGGTAGCGCTGATGTTAGATCAGTTTGGATTCCACCATTTACAACTGTCGCTGGACCGCTGACCTGACTCCTTCTCTATGAACATGTTTAACTGAAATGAAGTCAGCCCAACAAAACCTCACCCCGCTGTTTGTCTCTCCATGTCAAGGCCAATGTTTTATCCACACTCCCATGTATTTCATTCTTTTGCCTTTACCACAGTTTTATTCAGTCTTTAAGCACTGTTTATTAGGCTACATACAAACACTGCCTGGGTTCGTCCACAGAAGTATCATGTTTATTGAGCGGGAAGTGATAATAGATTTTTATTTTTTCCTACACTGTGGGTCAGGGTATTTCAACACCACAAGCAAATAATGATTTGTTTTGGAATAGGAGATGAAGACTCAATCAATATTGAGAGCCTTGTTACCTCTGCCAAGATCACAGCCAATAATCCTGGAATGGTTTGTCACTTAGTTAACCTAGCCCCTATTACTGGGTCAAACAGGGCAGACAGAAACACACAAGCTCACACACACGTCTATGCATTGAGTGTGTGTAATAGGGCTGGAAAAATGTTATGCTAAAAATGTTATCAGAACATTTTTTTTTTATATTGGTCGCTGTCGATAATTATCACAATTTATATTTAATAATAGTAATTATAATAATAATAATAATACCGTTTTAGGTGTATTTTCATAGCTTTATGTTAAACACAGAATAAATTAAATAATAAATATGTAAACAAAAATGATAAATAACATAAATATATATTATATACATATAAATATATAACAAAACCATCACTGTTGTATGAGAACAGTCCAAAAATTTCCCGTCCCGATGTTTACAGCGGAGCAAGGGAAGCTCTCCGACCGAGTTGGACCAAATGTCACTGAAAATCGCGGATTCTTTTAATCGCTCTCCTTTTACGGGGATGGGAGCTACGCTGGGCTTGGTTGGGAGGAGGGCGAGTTCGAGTACAGGCTCAAATTGGCGTTTGAGGAAGACCCGCCGCGTCAGCTCCGGGGGGCCTCGTCCCTGCTGTGTGCTGCCGGCTGGAGTGCGCCGCGGCCTGGGAGAGATCAGAGGAAGCCCCGGTGTGTGTGTGTGTGTGTGTGTGTGTGTGTGTGTGTGTGTGTGTGTGTGTGTGTGTGTGTGTGTGTGTGTGTGTGTGTGTGTGTGTGTGTGTGTGTGTGTGTGTGTGTGTGTCCCATCAAATGGTTGTTTCTCTGCTGTACGATTGGCTGTTCATGTTGTGCCTTTGTAGGTACAGGAAAACTGACTCAAAAAACTATCAAAAATAAATCTCTTAAATTTATCATCGTTATCATGGAAGATTTTATTGTGAAATTTGTCTAGATTGTTTTATCACCCAGCCCTAGTGTGTTGGTACACAAACTACCAGACCAGTGTGTAAAGAGACATTTACACAGATGGCAAACTTACAAATTAAGTTTATAAATGTATCTTTTGTTTTCAGTCTAGTTTTAACAAAGCTTTGCACTCTTTTCGCCTCATAAATGCACATGCAGTACACAGTTTGGTCAGGCAAACTGAAAGGATAGTGGATTGGACGGTGGAGTTGTCAGCAATGTCTCTGTTAATCTGTGTTGTTGTCCGCATAGCGGCTGCAGCTCAACCATTATTTCCACCCATTGTTTCATTTTTCGAGATTTATGTCTGCACGTGGGTGGAACTTAATGTTTGCGTTTTTCTGTATATGCAGACAAATGCAGCTGTATAATGTCTACATGAGTATTTGTGTGCCTTTGTGTGTGTTGCAATGCTAATGCCCTATTTACCAGCCGAGTGAGAGACTGTGTATGGAAGACAGCATGTGTCTGTTGATTCCAGGCACACGTGCATAACTCATAAAAAAAAATTATGGTTGACCTCATTTGGGGCGCCATGGAAACAAGGGAAGTGAACGAGAAGAATTGTGTGTGTGTGTGTGTGTATGTGTGTGTCTGTGTGTAAAAAAAGTCATTGCGACTGTCATTATAGCATTATTTAGCTCGCTGGGATGTGTGCCTTTGTTTTTCATTTGGCAGCATTGAAGCAATGTTGGGGAGCATGCAACAGACACAAATGCCTAAACTCTCAGATTTCAGACATTTTGTGAAGAATTGAGGTCCCGCTCATCATTTATTTAGTCGATAATATTGTGTATCACATTATGACAATATCTTCATGGGAATATGTTACTACTGAAGGAAATTAAATGTCATATCCAGTAATCGCACAGCCCTTCAAGCCTAACAGGATAGACATCTGAACTTGGGAAGTCACTCAGGGTGTCGGATGAATATAGCGTTTCTTAAATTGTCTGTATTACAGTCAGTGGAACTGTAATTCAGTTATTAGGGATACTGCCACATTTCTTACATAAATGAAAATGGTTACAATATAATAACTGTAATAACATTTGGAGGGTAAACCTTCAGTGATCTGGAATTAAGGTGTGGACCACTCGGCCAATAAACCAGAGTTTAAGGTGCTCTGTAGAGGTAGAAAGACTTTCATGCAAATCTTACTGTACCTGTCAGCCTGAAGTGTATTGGATGAATATTGATATACAGTATATGTTTACTTTTAATTTTATGTTTAAGAATTTTTTTATGTGTCTGTATTTGCTTTTCACCGATCAGCCACAACATTAAAACCACTCACAGGTGAATTAAATAACATTGCTCATCTTGTTCCAATGGCACCTGTCAAGGAGTTGGATATACATTAGGCAGCAAACTTCAAGAACAGTCAGTTCTTGAAGTTAATGTGTTGGAAGCAGGAACAATTGGGAAGCGTAAGGATATGAGCAACTTTGACAAGGGCCAAATTGTGATGGCTAGAGGACTGGGTCAGAGCATCTCCAAAACAACAGGTCTTGTGGGGTGTTCCCGGTATCCGGTGTTTAGTACCTACCAAAATTATTCCAAGGAAGGACAACCGGTGAATCAGCGACAGGGTCATGGATGCCCAAGGCTCATTGATGCACGTGGGGAGCGAGGTCTAGCCCATCTGGTCCGATCCCACAGAAGAGCTACTGTTGCACAAATTGCTGAAAAAGTTAATGCCGCTATGATAGAAAGGTGTCAGAACACACAGTGCATCGCAGCTTGCTGTGTATGGGGCTGTGTAGCCACAGACAGGTCAGAGTTCCCATGCTGACCCCTGTCCACCGCTGAATGCCCCTACAATGGGCACGTGAGCGTCAGAACTGGACCATGGAACAATGAAAGAGGTGGCCTGGTCTGATGAATTACGTTGTCTTTTACATTATGTGGATGGCCGGGGTGAGGATCTGTGGGATGTGCTGGAACAACAAACCCGATCCATGGAAGCCCCACCTCACAACTTACAGGATTTAAAGGATCTGCTGCTAATGTCTTTGTGCCAGACACCACAGGACACCTTCAGAGGTCTTGTGGGGTCCATGCCTCAACGGGTCAGGGCTGGTTTGGCGGCACAAGGTGTATATCTGCCTGTTAAACCCAAGTTGTTGTTTTTTTTCTCAATAGTAGACATTTTTAGCTTGTTAGGTCCAAAGTAGCTTACTGCTACGTTACATAATTATGATCCCAATTCTAGTCAATGTTATGGCCAATATGATTTCTGCATATGATATCCATTGTCTTACCTGTTATTTAATTATTACGGTGGATTCGCAATTTATGTAAACTTGCAGTCCTTATAAATGATATTTAAGCATTGTCATGATCCACAAATTTAACTGGTGTCTACCAATCTGCCTGTTTTCATTGGTCCTTGTGCCTCAATAGCAGTGCTTTTACTTTTACATTTTTTTCATCAATTTCTGTGGTGATTTTTTTTATCATCAGATGTTGCTCCTCCATTTAAGAGGCACAGCAGATAGCCTTCAGGCTGTGTAAAGCCCTTTATAGTCAGTGTGCTACAGAAATGAGCCCAGGATAGGAAAAGGGCAGAAGAGAGCGATAATGGACCATGGCAAGAACACATTACACTGAAGAAGATGTAACTTGGTCGGAGAAGAAGGAGGTGTGGAATGGTAGAGATACAGTGACGGGGAGTTAGAAATTACATGTCCCTCCAAAAACCATCCAAAATGCAATGCAAAATTTCCATCTCTTCCCCTCGCTGCCGCCTTTTTGTTACTATGGGAAATTCTGTTCTGGCTTGACAACAGCCAGGGTTAAAAGATCTTTTTCTGGATGAGTCTGTCTGTTTGTGCATTCTGCATGTTGTTCTAATGGCTGGTAAATGGGATGATGGCGAGCAGAATACACACAATGTATACTAAACAGAGCCTGAAGGTAAGAGCTGTACCGCCCCTCATGTCCTTCATTCCGGAAGCTCTCATTATTGCCACTAAAAGAACAACAAAAATACATTTTTAGAGGTAAACAGCTTTTAAGAATAAGATGCTAATTACAGATTACTGTGTTGATGTAGAGGCATGTTCATGAATGCAGAATAAAGCATAATCTTTTTGTTCTCTTTTTTTATTCTAAGTTTTTTAAAATGTGACTCATCCTCTGACTCTGACTAGTTACTCATATAATATCAAAATAGCGAAATTGTGGCAGTTGTTGACATTTTTTTTTTGATAAATTAATTAAAAATAACACTTGGAAAGACTGCATCATCACACTGGAGAGTTATGGGTTACGAAAGCTTACTACATTTTAATGCAGGAAAGAAATTTGCTCTTAAACTGTATTAAAGTAGGCCTCTGATGGGAGGCGAAACAGACTGGCAAGCATTCAAACCATTAGCTTTGAGGCATTCCCGCAATGGCACATTTGTGCAATAAAGATTGCACAACTGAGCTTGTCTGAGACTGCTTGTTTTGTTAAAAGGTCAAAAATTGAACTTGTCTCATCTATTTTTATTAGAGGGCATGGAGTGGGGTGGGTGATCTAGCCGCATGGTTTTGAATGAATCTAGTACAGTTGTGAGGCAGCCACCCATCCGTCTCCATATATAGGAGACCACTGCTGCTTCCGTCGTCATGCTGGTGATCCGCTCCGAGGCACGCTGGAAACTGGAGAAAATGGAGCACATACCGGCACACACAGACAACAAATTGCAGCCTGTAGTCACGGCCATCAGTCACACACACCTTTACAAGCACTGGCCAGGCATGTGGAAGGAAAGAGAAATGGCTGCAGTTAGAAATGGTACGGGGCATGGAGAAATTATCTCTGATATGCGCGCACACACACACACACATACACACACAAACATACACACACATTCACACCCACACACACACACAATATGAACATGCAAAAATTCTCAAGCACTGGGAGGAATGACAGAAAAGCTGTTTAGAAAGCCCATCCAGACAAACGGCAAATACACACGTCCAGAAAGGATAACATGGCACGATGACAAGCAGGAGAGCTTCTGTAATCATCTGCATTGCCAACACTCTTTCCACACAGCAGCTGCAGCTTAGTTAATTTTATTTTATTTTTTTATATTTCTAGTTCTTTAGGTGTTTTAGTCTGCAGTCAGTTGGGGTTGTCAGGATTGTACTGGCACGTTTTGACTTGCTCATCCTACAGCAACTGTCTTTGCGACAGAGAGAGGAAGGGAGGGAAAGAGGTAGAGATGGAGGAGGAGCAGAGGGCTCAGTCACATGTGTACCCATGAGAGGCGTGTAGAGGGAGGGAGAGAGAAAGAGAGAGGGACAGAAAAAAGAAGGGGCGAGGTTGGCTGCTATCGGCTCCAAGGAGAAATCAAGATTGAAAGCGTGCTGTGAAGATGCTATACCGTTTCCACAAATGACAAGGGCATCAAATAGCTCAGTCATATCTGTCTCAGCTGCTTGATCAAAGATAATTGAGATTCTTTCTTTTCTATTGCTTGAAGGTTGGAGCTAATTGGATTGAAAATGGCGTTTAGCCCTCATATTCAAAGGCAGATTGTAATGTAGCTCTCAGAGTGTTGTCTGAGCTTCGAGCAGAAGATGCTTCACATGGATTCCAGAGTGTCGCTCAGGAACACAGGTGTGGGACACGTGGCTGTTAATGGAGTCCTGTTTGCACCAGTGTGAATAGAGGATGGGACCTTTTTAATACGAGATGTTTTTAGTTATTTCTGTTCAAAATATAGTCTTGAACATATGAGGCCGTTTTGTAAAAGGTGATCATACCAGTTCTTATGATTAAATTAGTCTGAATATTCATTTTATACATGCATAACATTTTATACAGCCATTACATAAGACATGTTTGTCAGTTTTATGCTAATAAGTGGGTTTGTTCCAGCCTCAAAATGGATCATCCAAAAGCATTTGATGTGTTTAAATTATTAATCAACAATTTACTACTGAAAGGATGCTCATGATTTTATGTTTTAGTTTAGGTCGTTTTTCTTTTTTAATTTGTTATTGTACACTATGTCGTTCTGTATCTGCTTTTCCAAGTCCTTGTATTCATGTTTCTGCACTAATGGCACAATTGTGAAGAGGAGCTTGCTCTCAATCAGTCCTCCTGAATAGATAACGGTTCAATAAATTAATACATTTGTTGAAAATGTCCGTTCAGTGTTTCCAATGCCTTCATCAAATATTGATGTAGAACCATAGTTATTTTATCAACGCTACAGTTAGAGAACATGTGGAAGAAAAGCAAACCTCAGATGTGACACCAATATCTCACATCTCCTTCATGTAGCTTTAAAACCTTTGTCATTAAAAGTTAAATCGGCTTTAACACAGTTTTTTTGTGTCAATGAATGCCAAGGAAAGAAAATTGTATCCGGTATCTAAACACTGAGTGCTTAATTCACATCCCAACGCATCACCATGACAGTGAAGAACAGCTATCAATTTAAGATGTCTCCAGACAGCTCCACTGAATAAAGCTCAAAGTCCTTTTTTAACCAACCAAGACTCAACTTGGCGCTGACAGGCTGTGATTGGGCCACTAGGGCACCCATCGTAAGGCCCGCCCCCCAGTATATGTACTGGGGGGCGGGCCAGTACTACAGTAATACTGACATATTATTCTGCTCTTTAGCGAGCTGGTCAGTGAGGCCACTATTAAGAACTCTTGTTCTTCATTCTTAAAACTAGTGTTGTAGCACAATCTAAATGTTTTTTGGCTTTTGAATAAAGTAATCAAGTTCTTAATCTGCCATATTGTATACCCTTATCCCTCACTGACCGCAAGATCAGAACTGATGTGTTCTGTGCAAGCCCCCGGACAGCCCCCAGACATAGAACTCAGAGTCTGGGTAATCCAGTCCAAGGACCAACTGGCAGATGTGCCCTTAAACCCCAATCCCAGCGTATAAGAACCCATTTATAGGTTGAAGGGTTTCCACGTAACCCTCCGATTGTCCGTGGAGAATGCCAATGCAGGATTGGCGGACAGACAGTGTGGCTGGATTTCCACACGTTTCACAGAGACAAGTGCCAGAAGCAGTGCTAATTTCAACAACAAAAATTTTACTTCCACATCCTGGAGAGGTTTGAGTGGCCGATATAGATACTACGATATAGATATAGGGCAAGGTACACCTTGAGAGTGGAAGGCGCCAAGGCTCCCCGCTGCCTACGTCAGGAGGTCCAACCGCAGCAGGAGAACCCATGGAACCCATGGTGTACCCATGATGAGGGACCTCAGTTCGGCGAACCAAGTCTGTGCGGCCACCGAGGGGCCACCTGAACCAGTTCTAACCTGTTCCTGTCTAGCACCTGCTACAACAGTGGGGGGGGATGCAGACAGATGAGCCCGAGCCCAGCGGTGGGCCAGCGCATCAGCGCAAAATCCTTGACGCCACCTGATGCATGGTAAGGGAGCGGATGCCACCCTGACGATTGATATAAGCCATCGTCGCATTGTTGTCGAAAAGTATCAGGATGTGGTGTCCCCACGAGGTGTAACAGCGCCAGCCGGACTGCCTCCAACTCCAACACATTGACGTGCCGGGTCTCGTAGGCCCCCCAGCGGCCGCTGACAATCAGGCCCTCGCAAACAGGGCCCCAGCTGTACAGGGAGGCATTGATTTATATCACCACACAGTTTCAGCAGACCAGGCTGGACCCCTTTCGTGAGGTTGCCTCGGGTCAGCCAAAACCTCAGGCCTTCTTGACATTCCTGTGTAGTGGTCAGTGCCCAGGAGAGGTCCCTGGATGGACACACCCGCTGTTTTATAAACCAGCATTGCAGGGGTCTCATCCACAATAGATCCAGTGGGACTGCAGCTGAGGCAGCCGCCATCAAGCCCAGCAGGACCATAACCCGACGTGCCCTGGCAACTTTGCGCAGGGACGGTGTGCGAGCTGCAGTGACCACAGCCGACCTCCTTGTAGTCAATTGTACTGTGATAACCTGGACCAGTGTACACCACACGGAAACACCAATTTTCTCAATCTACTCACCCATTCATTCCCGGTTCGTGCCTCTTCAGTGTAATACATTCAGTTTTTTTGTGGAGCCCAAGGATACGAGAGCTGTTTTGTTTAAACGCTGCAGCCACTTCGCCGGCTGTGTGATTGTGGCGTAACACAACACACAACATTGTGGGGTAAAACATATGAGAGATTGTTAAATCCGTTGCAAACCTTTTATTCAGCCACCACCGACACTCGTCCTCCGATCTGCAATAATCCATATTCTCCTGGATTGATCCATGTCCACTATGCTCAGCTGTTTCCAGGAGCCAGTCACTCACCCAAAACCCAGCAGTAAAGCCAGACTGGATTCTCCCACTGACTGGACTGGACTGACTGACCAACTCACTACGTGTGAAAAACTTGTGAAAAAGATTTTTTATTGTTGTTGTTTGGTTGCTCTTTAAATACTGAACTGAATTAAAACTTGTTTCGATCCATGAACTGAATTAAACTTAATTTTCTTTTTTTTTTTGGCCACATATTAAGAAAACCCATAGCAGAATTTCTGAGTTGGAATATTTTTTGTTGGACCCTGGAACTCTGGGATTTTGTGTAATTTGTGAATCTTCAAATATATTAATATTTTTGTTTGCATTAAATTCTGTTGTGTTGTTCTTGTTTGGTTGAGGAAGTTATTCAATGAGTTGGGTGTACTTTTTAATTGGTGTGCATCCTTTGTGAGATTTGATTTATAATATACAGTAGAAAAATCATTGAGCAGCGCCTCCGTGTGGGAGTTTACCAATTCCCTCGAACCCCGCTATTATCAGGAGATCGCCCAGATATGACAAAGCTTTATTTCCCTGGCTGTGCAGAGGGGCAATAGCTGCCTCCACACAAAATAGTGAATATTTTGGGGGCCAGAGGGAGACTGAACGTGAACCAGTCTCCCCGTCAGATAAATTTGAACAGGTGATGGTGCGTTAACATTTGAAACGGGCGCTTTCTCAATGTTTTGTTAAAAATCCTCCGAACCAGAATTGGTCTCAGAGAAGAGCGTTCTTTTTTTTTTTTTAATGAGGAAATATCTTCTGGGAAAAAAAAACAGATTTCTCTCCCTGTCCACTACCGGGTGGCTGGCGGCCTTCTCCAGCCAGCAAAGAATTACCTGTTCCAGGATGAAAGTCATTGACCCCAAGGCTTACTTCTGTGTGACTCCAGTACAGGCCGGTCGACCAAGGGCGAACTGCAGTGCATGGCATGGCTCAGAGAGGCTTTTGGTTCATATTTATGTTTTGCACCCTGACGCTCATGTCTCTGAGTGGACAGGGGGTCTTACAGGGGGGTACGGTAATCACACGGCTTTTGCCGGCACGGGAGTTGGTACAGTAAAATGTATTTTTCTTGCTAAAAGTTGAGGGTGAGCAGACTGTCCAGCAGCACAAATCCCCTCTTTGTAGCTGCTCAGGTCCTCCATGCCTTTCTGCCCCTCCCCGCCTAAGCCTGTGGCTGCCAAGGACGACGGAAAGGATTCTTGTTCCCTCATCCCGTCAGCGGGAGGGTGTATGGGACATCTTCTGGGCTGGAGCCGGCCTGCGACATTCTTGGGGCCCATCCAGTTCCCGACTGCTCCCACGATGAGCCGGAGTTCTGCTTGGGCATCCGTCGGGCATTAAGTTACTCAATGCCACAGACTTCTTCTGCCGCCGCTTGAACATGTGGGTCATGGTGTCTACAATGGGCCCACATAGGCCCAACACCTTCACCAGAGCATCCAGGAGCCTGTTTTTCTCCTTCTCAGATATGACAGGTTTAGCCATAGATTTAGCAGAACAGATCCACGGATGACGCGGTCTCCCAGGTACTGCACACCATGCTCAGGCACCTGGATGGCCGGAAGGGGGCTCATGTGAGATTGCTGTTCATCGATTATAGTTCAGCTTTCAATACCATAGTCCAGACTGGCTGTCAAGCTGAAGGAGCTGGGACTGAATACTCCACTGTGCGCCTGGATCCTGGACTTCTTCTCAGCCCGGCCCCAGGTGGTTAGGGTGGGGAAGCACATGTCCAGCTCCCTCACCCTGAACATAGGATCCCCCCCAGGGCTGCGTCCTCAGCCCCCTACTGTACTCCCTGTACACACATGACTGTGTGGCCAGGTCCAGCTCCAACACCATCATCAAGTTTGCTGACGACACCGATGTCGGGGGCCTGATCACCGACTGCGATGAGAAGGCCTACCGCGAGGAGGTGGCTGACCTGTCACTCTGGTGCCAGGACAACAGCCTCCACCTGAATGTCAGCAAAACTAAGGAGCTGATTGTTTACTTTAGGCATGGATTACAACCGAGGACGCATGCGCCCTTTGTGATTAATGGGACTTCTGGGTGAGCAGCTTCAAGTACCTGGGAGTACACATCACAGAGGATTTAACATGGACTTTACAAACAGACACTCTGGTTAGAAAGGCGAGGCAGCGTCTTTACCACCTCAGGCAGCTGAGGAAATTCCGGGTCTCGGTGAGGATCCTCAAGTCCTTCTACTCTGGAGCAGTGGAGAGCATCCTGGCATCCAGGCAACATCACTGCCTGGTTTAGGAACTGTACTGCTCAGGACAGGCGTGCCCTGCAGAGGGTGGTGCGTTCAGCTGAACGTACCACTGGAACTACACTCCCCTCCCTGCAGGACTTATACACCAGGAGATGTAGTAGCAGAGCCCGCAGGATCATGAAGGATCCTCACCACCCCAACAACGGACTGTTCCAGCTGCTGCGGTCAGGCAAGCACCTCCACAGTCACATAGCGAGAACAGAGAGACTGAGACAGTTTTTTTTCTGCAAGCTATAAGAACTGTCAATGCTGACCTCACCAGGGGTCCTCACTGAGCCACATACATAGGCTCCACTACCTTACTGTACAGTATGTAGCATACTGTACCGCATACTGTGTCACTGTTCTGGGTTGTTCGGTGTTACCGTATTGCTGCGCCGTACTGTTGTATACTGTGCTGTATATCTCACAAACACTACCTAACTTTATTCATGTGCCACTTTAATGCACATATCTGTATATACATAATTAGCCTATCCCATATACATAAGCCTATTCCCTTTATCTATTTATTTTATTTATTTTATTTTATTCTATATATTTTTATTTTATTCTATAGTATTCAACTTACTGCATTACGTTTTAGGAATCAGTTAGTTGGTCTAGTAGAAGTTCTTAGGTAGCTACCTCAGTCTAGGACATATTGTGTGTAATCACCGGGTGCGTTGCATTGACATTTCACTGCATATATATGTAAAAAATTATGTATATGTATGTGACGAATAAACCTCTTGAATCTTGAATCTTGAGATTGCGCTGCATCACCACCGAGGACCCCATCACGCGCCCTGCGTCTTGCTCCGTACCCTTGGCAGAAATAGGTGACCTTGCGCTGTTACACATATGTCTTGGGGGTGACCTTCTCCTTCAGCTCCAGTAGGAGCCTGGCCTGCTAGGCCTGCAGCAGGCATACTCCGCTCGGACTCTCGGCTTGGCTCGGCTCTGCTCAGACTCTCCAAACCGCGGCAACTCCTTCTCCAGCTATTTGACTTTTTTTTTTTTTTTTTTTTTTTTTTTCCCGAAAAAAAAAAAAAAAAATTGTATTTATACAAAATAAATATGTAAAAACCTTGTGCTTTGTTTGTGCTTTGCCAGTATTTAAATTTGGCTCCACTGCTGCTTGTCCCAGCAATGTTACTTGTTCCATTCACACACAATTCCACTCGCTGTACCAGAATTTTCCCGTAAATTATACTAGGTTGAGAATGGGGAAATTTCTAGAATGACTTTAACGGACCACCAACACTGGCTCCTTTTCCCACTTTGCGCCAACATGGAATATGTCCCGTGGAGTTACAGCTTTCAGCGCAAGTAGAGACACAGTCGAGATTGGCTCCGTAGCCGTGTTTTACGTCTGATCCACAGCAAGCATTTGTCTCTTAGTGAAACACATTTCAGTCAAAGCTTGATTACAGATAAACAGGTTGTGCTCAGGACTTGTGGTCAGGATTTAACTTAATTGTTAAATCTTGTTTTTAAGCTGTAGGATCTGAATACAGACTGTTAATGCTTTGTTTGTTCTGGGTTTAGTCTATATGGGTTTCATCCCTGATATTTATGTACCCTTGGCCAGGTCTTCCTTTGAAGATATACTGTTTTCCAATTGAGATGCAACTGCCAAAAATAAAAAAATCTTAATGCCTTAAAACAACTCAATACCTTCAATCACACTCTCAATATTTAAAATGGGACTTATTGCCAAGGTGGCTAACGTTAATCTTTCTTGCGTTTCAGCTGGCTGGTTGACTGGTCAGCTGTCTGGCTGGTTGGCTGACTGGTTAGCTGGTCGGCTGTCTGGCCCCCACTTATGTTTGACACTGTTACATAATATTATTCTGTGTCCTTCCTTTGGGAGTCATGTCTGTTACAGGCAGCATTAATATTGAAGAGGAATGTAACCTTTCAGAGTCATTAACACAATTGTCGTCTTCTCTCTCTCGTCCCTCAGATGCTGCTGCCAAGAAGGCCTTCATCACAGAGGTGAGACAGACCCTGAGATCACCCCCTCAATTCAGCTCCAAACTTGATTTAAACCAGCCAATTTACCTGAGATTTTCTATGAATCAGTCAGTGGTGGTACAATGGTGTCAATAATGGAACAAAATCTATTCAAACTGGTCAATACATACAAGCTTCAAACAGATGAAAAGGTTTGGTCATGTTTAGGCTATCCAGGAAACAGCCCCCATTCCTCAAATAAAGAACCTTGTGTCTCCTGTGTTGAACTAGATGAACTTGATGTTAAGTGGTAGAGATTGTTGAACTCGCTTCAGAATCAGATAAAATAGCATTTGTTCCAGTATGTGCACAGTCTGTTTTTCACAAATTTACAACTAAAAGCCATCAAAGCTTGATGATGCAAATTAAATTAAATGCACACTCCTCCTTTCACTCAGTGTTCTGACTCTGTCGTTTCATCTTCAAATATTTAATTGTTGTTATTGTTTGTTATTCTCTGGCGCTATAAAAAGACAGCAGGTGCTGATGCTGTCACTGCATCGTAGGAGCAGGCATAGATATAGTTTTCACTTTCTCTCTCAATCTTTCTACCCTTATCTTTCTGTCACTCTGGACTCCTGACATCTCGAATCCTGACGTCTCTTTCTCAGTTAAGTTCAGGTCTTTACTGTCCCCTAAGAGTGAATTTGGCTTGCAGCGAAAAAGGCACAATTACACAAACAACAACAACGACAGGACATACAAGGACACCATCGAAAAACAAACTAGTTCCACAGTATCTGTCAATGCACTGTGCGCCTCCATAAGAAATGTTTGCTTGGTAAATTCTCCTTTTTCTCTCTCAAACTTTGTCTCCCTCTTTCTACCTCTCTCTTTCACACAGCATGGTAACATGCATATGCATGTGCTATCTATGTATACACACTGTCAATTCATTAAAGCTGAATAGTAACAATTGAATGTACTGTATCTTCTTTTCTCTCTCTCTCTCTCTCTCTCTCTCTCTCTCTCTCTCTCTCTCTCTCTCTCTCTCCCTCTCCAGATGCCCTCATCCTCAGGCCTGCCAGGCCAGGGGAAAAAGATTGGCCACAGAGGTGTGGATGCATCAGGGGAAACCACCTACAAAAAGGTAAAGTCTGTAGTAAGACATGATCCCCGCGGTCGGGATTAAGATTTGGTTAAGTCATCTCTGAAAGATATGCGATTAATTTAGCAATATTGATGTGGCAGGAATACAAAGGAACTCAAAAAGCCACCTGGCTAGGGATGTAACAGCATACCATTTTAAGGTATCAAGCATCCATGGTTCTGAACCGTAAGCCTTTCCCTGTAATACCATGCCCACAGTATAAATTTATGTTGCGAAATTGAAGATGTAAACTTTAATTCACCCTCACCTTATGTTGCCGCTGTGTGGGAGGCCAAATGTTGTATTTCCCCAATTGCCGCATTCCGCCATCTTGGTTTACACTTGCGCCCCATGCGCACGCAGGTGACATAAAGCACCATGTTATAACTATTGACCTAGAGCAGTTCTGCCTGGCGGTGTTCTGAGAGTGGAATGCGGCGCTTGGCAAAATTACTCATTGGATTGATTATTTTGCCGACTGCTACCGTTCAGTGGCAACATAAGGTGAGGTGAATTAAAATTTACATCAATTTTGCAAATAAGTCGTAATTTCATATACTATATATGCCGCAAATTTTGCCTCTTCTGTCAATTTGAGAGCCCCCGCGGCGCCTTCCCATGCTGCGCCGCGTCTTTAAGCTTTACCTTATGGTTTTCTTTTTTAATATAAACTATTTATTCATTGAATATACAGAACACAAAAGGAAAATTTTATACTATGAAATAACATATACCGCAGTATTTTGGTAGATACTGTACCTTACTATGACATGTCATGCCATTACATCCCTAATCCTGGCTGTGATATTCATACTTGCTGCAAGAGCAAACGATGGGCTAGAGACAAGATAAATGTACATCACTTTAATAGGACTAGGAATAGGGTTCTTAGCTCTCTGTGTGAAAGCAAAAAGGAGTCAATTACCTCACTCGCCATCATCTCTACCTCCATCTGCCTCACCCACCTGCAGACCACATCATCTGCCCTGAAAGGTGCCATCCAGCTGGGCATTGGCTACACAGTGGGCAACCTGAGCTCCAAGCCTGAAAGGGACGTGTTGATGCAGGACTTCTACGTGGTGGAGAGCATCTTCTTTCCCAGGTACTACATGCAAAGACATTCCTGACTATGGAATTGTGAGATTGTTTTCCCAACAAGATTCATCCCCCTACAGTCAGACATGTGTGGGGCTCTGTATGTATGAATGATCATCCAAAAATGTCCTTCAACATTGGTCTTGTTTGTCTGTATTCCAGCGAGGGCAGTAACCTCACCCCAGCCCACCATTTTCCAGACTTCCGCTTCAAAACCTACGCTCCTGTGGCCTTCCGCTACTTCAGAGAACTGTTCGGCATCAGGCCAGACGACTACCTCGTAAGATCTGTTGTTACGCCCTTTGGCTTCCCCAAAGTTACTTAGTATGAAATACGACATTGCAAAGCAGTGATTTTGATATCATAGTGTCAAGGATTATGACATTGAATATAGAGGGATAAAAAGGCAATCAAAGAAACGGCTAGGTGAGAACAGCAATGACAGAATGAGAAGGTGTGGGAGGGGAAAAGAGAGACTGAAAAAGAGGGCTTTTGGATGGCTGGAGAGAAGCTTAAAGGGGAACAGAGGAGAGGGGACTGGCGTGGGGAGGGAGGTCCGTGCTCTGTCAGTCCACATCAGCAGCAAGGAGCTGGGGGCCTGCATGAATCACTGCCCTGCCTTCAGCAGTCTGGGAGATCACATGGCCACGTGCACACACGCACGGCCCTCCTATGTGCACTCGTATAAAAATTGGGCCAAATAGGGCAATCGTTTGTTGTTCAGTGGTATCTTGTTGTCACAGAGTTAAGACATAATCACATGATAAACACTGTTGTCATCCAAGTTAATGACATCATTGAAACTACCCCAATATCTGCCACTTCTATCTTTTAAATATATCACCAGACAAAACATGTAAACTTGGTGTGGTGGCTAATGGTGTGACAAGCTGACAAAAACTGGAAGTTTAAATTTGGCTCGGCCACGATTTAAAAATCTGTCATTTGTAGGGCTGCCCCCAAATAGTCGACCAAATGTTAGTCGGCGAGAAGAGTCTTAGTTGACCAAGTTTTTCATTGGTCAGTTGGTCGTAGGAAAAAAAAAAACGACATTCGGGAGCGTCTCCTTGCTCGTTGTTCCGACACATTCAGAAGAATAATTACAGCTTTTGATGTGTGGCTTTGCTGGTAATAACAGGTGGCTCGCGTGCTCACTATTTGACTAGTCTAAAAGTCTGAAAAAATATTGTATAATAATATTGAAGAAAATATTGGGTATATTATAAGAGCCATTTGAAACCATTAATCACATTATTCAAAAAACAAAATCATATTTGAAATGCCGCTGACCAGCCATAGTTCACCGGGTATATGGCACATGCTCAAGCTCCACCTCCCTGACTGACCAGGCGGATGCAGGGTGGTGGTGCGCCCAAGCCCCGGGGGGGACAGGATCCCGGATGGGAATGCCAGGGATATCTATACTGTAGCTCTTACATCCAGTCTAACTTAGCCAACATCTGTACCTCCCACTACTGTTGTCTTCTTTGCCATTTTCACCAAATGAGGTTATTTCAATGTGAGCATAGGTTTATAATGTATACAATACCTCTACTGGGGAAAATAATAACATCTGATGTGATTAAGTTGGATCCATGAGGAAATGGGCCTGTAGATGTGATCAAAAACACTAGAGCGGGAAATTGTCATGCTTGCTACATATTGCCAAGAGTTCATCGGCAAGTAAATGAGCATCTTTGATTCACAACCCTCCAACCCTCTTGCTCTCCTGGAGGTGTGTGTGTGTGTGTGTGTGTGTGTGTGTGTGTGTGTGTGTGTGTGTGTGTGTGTGTGTGTGTGTGTGTGTGTGTGTGTGTGTTCTTACTCCTGCACTTGATCGTCTATGTTAATGAAGCATCTCATTAGAAACATATCAGACATCTTATCATCCCCTGATATAGATCTAGGAAGCCTACACAGACACACAAGCATAAGTCACTGATGTATTCTTTACAGGGGCTTTTTTTAATCAGCTATTTACATTTATTTGAGCACCAAATTCATTCTCTTGACTTCTCTGAGTAAAGAAATGTCTTAACACACGGCGTGTGTGTGTGCGTGTATGTGTGTGTGCGTGTGTGTGTGTCCGCAGTACTCGCTGTGCAACGAGCCTCTGATCGAGCTGTCCAATCCAGGAGCGAGTGGCTCGGTCTTCTATCTGACCAAGGATGACGAGTTCATCATCAAGACCGTCATGCACAAGGAGGCTGAGTTCCTGCAGAAGCTGCTGCCTGGATACTACATGGTGAGCGGAACGTCATGCACAAGGAGGCCGAGTTCCTGCAGAAGCTGCTGCCTGGATACTACACACACACACACACACACACACACACACACACACACACACACACACACACACACACACACACACACACACACAATAAGCTTGCCTGGACACAGAAACTGATGCCTAGGGCTGTATCTTTAAATACTTTGGTGGCATTGCTGAGACCAGTACCTTGAAGTTCCTTACGTATACTTTTTTTCTATATCAATCTTCCTTTTGGGAAGGGTGAGGTAGGTCATGTACTACTTTGTGAATAAACTATTTCTACCTTACGCAATACTAACAACAAATGAAAGTGACATATAGGCCAAATATAAACGTAATTTAAAAAAGCAACGCAGCTGGAGGTGTGTGTGTGTGTGTGTGTGTGTGTATTTTGATTTGCATTGTACTGACACTCTCGTTATAGTCATTGCATCTCGGGTTTATCTCAGACCTTGGAAAAGTCTCCTAAAAGTGAAAGTCCACACTTGGTTAAAGCACGGCGGGTCCAGAGCATATCAGCTGCTGGATGTACTTTACAGTAGTTAAGCCCATCGGACCGTGGCTCCACAGACAATAGCCGACCCTTCCAAGATTTGGACTTAACTAGCTCCATGTATGTCCATGCTGCTATTTCAGTCTCTCAGGTTCACTCTCCACTGCAGTGCGAGGTCCCACTTCCTGTGTATATTCTTGTAGGGCAGAAACTGCAGGAATTAATTTGACCATTCAAGGAAATCGCCCCTGAGCGAGGGAGTTAAGAACGTGAAGTCTCAACACATCCACTGTGACCTTTTTCCACTGTTTTTCGCTCTGCTCTGAAGCCGTTCCATGTGTATAATTTGCTCAAAGCAAAAGGCTTAATGAAGGTGGCGGGATTCAGGCTCGTGTGGGTCTGTAGCTGGAGGCTGGAACAGATTGAGCCAGGGACTGAGACAGCTTGATAAAAGGTGAACAAACAAATTTGATGCACAGCAGAACCCACACTGGAACAAACACACAGTGACACTGAAGTCCTCATGTAGATTTTAAATTTTTGTCAATCAACATTGATGCTGAGTTACCTAAACTAAAAGCTGTTAAATGTGAGTATTTTTTTGTGTATTACTTATTTTAAGCACATATTGTGTGTTAATATTTGAAGGCCTTCTGCCGCTATTCTTTTTTCCTAAAGGGTTTTTTTTTTTATAAAGAAGTGTATCAAAAGTACCAGCCATGCCAATTATTGAGAAACATGCAATTTCACTGGTACTGCTATCAACTACCATCATTTTTTAGATTGAATTGAATTCAAATTTTATATCTAAAGGTGAGGGGGCCTCTTTCGCAGTACTTCCAGTAAAGCAGATGACTGGCACAGCCACACATGTCTTCCACAGCTGACTGGCTGAAGTGTCTGAAGAACATAATGATAACGCTCACTCTGCGGTATTTTCTAAGAGTGGGTGAACAGTGCAATTTTGTTTGAAGGTTGTTTTCATGTGACGTATGACAGTGTTTCCCACAAAATTAGATTCAATTTTTGGTGGTAGCTGGAAAAAAACGTCTTTTTCCCGATCGGGGCTATTTTAGAGGTTTTTTAGGAACTAAACCCATTTGTCCTTAATTACTTTTCACATATTTTTGTTGCATATAAAAAATAACTGACAGTTTGTATGAACAGGACATTATCAGTAGTGAAACTTTTACCCGCCTCTTTTATCTAATTGGCTAAGCGACCATAATGTGACACCCCAAGCGTCGCTGGGGTTTGGCTCTCGACCAAAATTTTTAAAGTCGCACGGGAGAGGTTAGCGGCAGTGCGTCATACAGAGAATTTAAAGCGGCGTGCTCCAAACGATAATTAATGAAGGTGCGTGTGGCGAAACCCAGAGAGTGGATATTTCAATTGGCAGCTCAGACATGGCACCAAAATCTGCGTTGAGATTTGGTCCGGTAGATACCGATCGTATAGGAGCCAGTGCCATAGTGGTACCGGGTTTCAGTACCCATGATGGCGCATGATCATGTTTTGGTTCACAGTCTGCACGGAGAGGAGGGGCCATTCACAGACTGGTCCATTGTCAATGTGTTTGTGAGAGAGAGAGAGAGAGAGTGAGAGTGGGGCAAGGAGGGGCTGAGCGAATCAGTGCGCTGTGCTCAGCTCTAAAATTACATACGATTTTTCCCATTTTGGTAAAAGAAAATTGAATATCAATCTTACGGTCAATGTTGATATTGTGGCGAGCCGCCACAAATCAAAGAATGTATGGGAAACACTGTATGATGTGTTTTGTTCACGTTTAAGTTCAACTTTATTCGTCATTCATCCACATACAAAGTATACCGCAAAGAAATGTCGTTTCTCACTGACCAAGGTGCTAACACAAAAATACAACAGTCACGAACAGTGTTGGGCTCGTTACTTGTTAAGATTAAATTTATTGCTCATTACTCTTTCCAAAAGTAATATTAATTTACTTATTTCTCCCAGCCAACGGAAATTTGTTATACTATCATATTACTTTCCGGGCTTCCGTGTGAATGCCGGTAAGGGCAGCTAAGGCTTCAACTACAGGCACTACCTGTGTCTTCTACATGTACTAAAACCCGATCGGTTCAGTTGGCAACACCAATCTATGATCCATCCATTGAGTAATTTCCCGAAACGCCAAGTTCTCTCCATCCGTGTTTGTTTACACTTACACTCACTCCCACGTGCAGACACCGTATTATATCGTATAGCAGTTCTGCCGGCTGATTTGGACATAGCTTAGGGGTGGTATCTTATGTGCAGCTGTCCCATCAAATGGGCGTTATCAGATCACGCAATGTATTTTTCATGACGTACAGCAGATGTACCCAGTGGAAATTTGATTTCTCCGATAAACTCAAAATGTGGCGCGACAATTATGAAAATGAATCAACAAAAATAAGGTTTTAACAAGTTTTTTGGCGGGGGGGTAACTGTAATGTTATTATTGAAATTTTATTAGTAATTCATTACACTACTTATTACTGGGAAAAGTTATATTATTGTTGTACTGCCCAACACTTGTCACGAAACACCATACCACACAGGAAAAAGTACAACTACAAAACGAACTGAACTACGAACGCGGGTCTGGCAAGGTGTGACTGCTGTCGTTTCAAGTGCGCTGTGCACACCCATATGTAAACATACTGTAGCAACCAGTGTAGCAATGATTGACAGAATAAAATAGATGATTTAGCAGAATAAAAACAGTGGATAAGCAATATCATTTAAAAACAGTGGATAAGCAATATGATTAGAAAATCAAATATAAATTATGCAGTACAACTGTCATTTTAAAAACTATGAGGATATAAGTAATCTCTATGGTGATGCTGATCATAACTAAGGCTACGTTCACACTGTAGGTCAAAGTGGCCCAAATCCGATATATATATATATATTTTTTTCTCATGTGTGACTCAGCTCTGTTTTTTTCATGACAGTGTGAACAGCACAAATCACATGGGATCTGATCTTTTCAATTTGGAGTTGGGCCACTTTCATATGCGGTCGTAAATCGGATTCAGGTCTTATTTTTTGCAGTGTGACCTCAGTCTGAACAGTCAAATCAGAATTCATGTGACTTTTACGTAACTCTATAGCAGGAGTAGAGCATAATGTGAACAGCCAAACAAAAAAATTGGATTTGGGCAAAAATCCAAATTGAGCACTGAGGCTTGCAGTGTGAACGTAGCCTTATTTACTACTCACTTATTTAATATCTTATGGGCAAGCCATACCTTAAGTCTCCATGACCATGTCACAGTTAGTTTCTTGATTTCTGTTTTTTGGCTGCTATATCTTTTCTCTTTTTCTCAAATTTACTTCAACATATTCGGCTTTTCTAATTCTGTCTTTTTAAATCGGCCTCATCTGCTCCTTCCTACTTTTCATGTTCATGTTTCCCCTGCTCGCTGTCCTCTGGGAGGAGGATTTGGAGGGCTGGGGGGGCGGCTGTCCGCATGTGTTCGTGTTGTTGACTTTTCACGGCTGTGCCCCGTTCACCAGAACAGAGGGGTCATATATGGCCCTGGGCTCTCTCTCTTGTTCTCTCTTGTTCTCTCTTTGTCTTTCTTCATCATTGTGTGTATATCCTTCTCCTCACAATTCAACAGTCACCCTCTCATTTGAAGATCATTGGATCTATCTTCTTTCCTTCAATACACCATCCAACCCATTCGGTCCTTTGTCCGTTCAACCTGTTTCTCTCTCTCTCTCTGTTTTCCTCTTTCTATCCTGTCTGTCATTTCCTGCACTTCTTCCACATCTGTCGGTTTCAGACTCTTGTCTCTCACTCTGCCTCCTTTTGTATTAATTTCCACCTGCTTGGTCTGCTATATCTCAGTGTGGACCAGGACTCTCATCCCTCATTTCTTTGATGGGACTGCACTGGCTCCCAGTTCAAGGTCAAGGTGTGCCCACCCTGCCTAACCTAATTTTTTTAGATTGACTGAAATATCCAGCAAAGATGGGTGATAAAGGGGAAGGCCCTCAGTCAAGGAAATTGTGATTTTGCTTCTAAGTCAGTTCTCACGATAATACTCAGGATAGGACAAGTTCGCATTTCTTTCAAATTCATTCAAAGGTGATGCCGAAGTTAAACAGTAGAGACAAACCAGTGAGACATGAACACATAATTTGCGTTTTAAGTGAGTGGCCCAGGTAATTTGATCAAACATTTACAGTCATCCTTTTGCTTATGCATTATTCACCCCTTCCCCGCTTCTTTGGTCTTCTGTCTTCCTTGTCCAGAACTTGAATCAGAATCCTCGAACCTTGCTGCCCAAGTTCTTCGGCCTCTATTGCGTTCAGTCCGGCGGCAAGAACATCCGTGTGGTGGTGATGAACAACGTCCTGCCCCGTGTGGTGCGCATGCACCTCAAATACGACATGAAAGGCTCCACCTACAAGAGGCGAGCCTCCAAGAAGGAGCGGGAGAAGGCCAGGCCCACCTTCAAGGACCTGGACTTCATGCAGGACCTGCAGGACGGTCTGATGCTGGACCAGGACACGTACAGCGCCCTGGTCAAGACCCTGCAGCGGGATTGCCTGGTGAGACAGAGAACATGAGGGAGAGGAAAGTACTGACAAGGGCTGGGAGATGGATCAATATTAGCATTTTTAGTAGCATATCATTTTGGGGCCAAAATATCATATTGTATATGTAATTCCAAATGAGAGATTTTTTACCTTGTTTTCTCAGCCATTGCTGCAAAACTACTGTAAAATGCTGTAAAAACCCAGAATTTAACAAAGCCATTATTTGGCGAGTAACTTTTGTTTATATGTATATGTATTTATTCATTTATTTATTGGAAATTCATGAAACATATTTGAATAATATTAAAGTGTGCATTTTTTATTATGTTAATAACATTATTATGTGTTGTAACATTATTCAACAAAGGCATATTGAATTTTTGTCTGGCCCCTAAACTGGCAATAGGTTGGAAATCTCGTATTCAGTATATTGTTCAGTTCAGGAAAAGGTTCCAAGTGTTTCTTTTATCTTTAAAAGCAAAGTGCATATTTAAATCTCTAGTTTGGCCTTTGCAGTCAAGCTTGTTCAAAGGGACAAGGTGAGATAGGGTGTGTGTGTGTGTGTGTGTGTGTGTGTGTGTGTGTGTGTGTGTGTGTGTGTGTGTGTGTGTGTGTGTGTGTGTGTGTGTGTGTGTGTGTGTGTGTGTGTGTGTGTGTGTGTGTGTGTGTGTGAATGGCAGGGATTAGGGGATAATAAGAATCATTATTTGACAGATGCTTCACCCGAATGTCTACAGCTGCATTGCCAAGACCCCCCCCTTCCATCTTGCTCTCTCTCTCTCTCTCTCTCTCTCTCTCTCTCTCTCTCTCTCTCTCTCTCTCTCTCTCTCTCTCTCTCCACACCAGTCTCACACCAGGAGATTGAAACTAGTAATGGAGGGTGGGAAGGTTACACAGTAAGGTCTTCCAGAGACATTGAGTCTCAGCAAAGGAATGCAAGGCAGGAGGGGACAATGGGAATGATTGTTGTGTTATGATGAAGGGATTCAGCGTCCAGATTACTGTGCCTTGAGGGCAGGGAGAGAGAAAGCAGAGACTTCAAAATAGATGGTAAGAGGAATAAAGAAATACAAATAAAGGAACTCTGTAGGGAGAGCTGAGGTATATTCAGCAGATTATAAAAGAGGATTAGAAAAGGAAATGGAGGGATACAGGAGGGGGAAGGAGAGACAGCTTTTTATGAGTGTTTAGCACCCCTCCCAATAAATCAGAGCTTTTGTTATGAGCAGGCAATGGAACAGGGTGTCTGGTTTGGTAGCAGTCCTGCTCTGCCTAATGAATAACCTGCGTGTGTGAGTGAGTCTGTATTTGGCTATACATCGATTAGCCACAACATTAAAACCACTGACAGGTGAAGTGAAAAACATCAATCACCTCGTTCCAGTTGCACCTGTCGAGGGGCAGGATATGTTAGGCAGCAAGTGAACAGTCAGTTCTGGAAGTTGATGTGTTGGAAGCAGGAAAATTGGGCAAGCGTAAGGATATGAGCGACTTTGAGAAGAGCCAAATTGTGACAGCTAGAGTACAGGGTCAGAACATCTCCAAAACGGCAGGTCTTGTGGGGTGTAATCGTGGTTAGCACCTCCCAAAAGTGGTCCAAGGAAGGATAACCAGTGAACCAGAGACAGGGTCGTTGCCGGCCAAGGCTCATTGATGTGCATGGGGAGTGAAGGCTAGCCAGTCTGGTCCAAACCCAAAATTAGCTACTTTAGCATGAATTGAATTGCCGAAAGCTTCTACAATGACCCTGTGAGCGTCAGAACTGGTCCAGGGAGCAATGGAAGAAAGTGGCCTGGTCTGATGAATCACATTTTCTTACACATTATGTGGATGGCGTGTGCATTGTTTACCTGGGGAAGAGATGGCACTAGGATGCACTATGGGAAGAAGGCAAGCCGACGGAGGCAGTGCTCTGGGCAATGTTGTGCTGGAAAACCTTGAGACCTGGTATTCATGTGGATGTTCTTTGACACGTACCACCTACCTAAACATTGTTGCAGACCAAGTACACCCCTTTATGGCAACGGTATTGTTCTCCCTGTGCTCACTTTGGGTTTCCTCCATATATCATCTTAAGAACCCCCCCACTGAAAACATGCACAAGAAACATCGTCTGACCGGTGATGGACGTTGAACTTGGTCCCTGGGTGCTGTACTGTAAGCTGCCCACTGCTCCTGGCTCCTGTGTGTGTGTGTGTGTGTGTGTGTGTGTGTGTGTGTGTGTGTGTGTGTGTGTGTGTGTGTGTGTGTGTGTGTGTGTGTGTGTGTGTGTGTGTGTGTGTGTGTGTGTGTGTCGGCCATAGCTGCACATAATGCATGTGTTTTGGTGTGTGTGTGACAGTGGATAAAGACGATCTAAAGCTGAGGAGGTTAGGAGTTAAATTCCGTTTGGAGTCAACCTTTGTAGTAGATGTGCTTAAAGCATCCATCTCCTATCATATCTATCGAACCATACTTTAATCCATTCATTCAACCAACCATCCATCATCCTTACATCCATCCTACACTATATCCTATATACCAAATTTCCATTCAGCCAGCCATATGTTCATTCATCTATCATTCCCCCATCCATTCATCTAAACCAACCATCATTGAGCTATACTTTCTGTGATGCATCTAACCTTCCATGTCAGATGCATATGCTGAAATTGTTCTGTCTGAACTGCCCAAGGTGCTGGAGAGCTTTAAGATCATGGACTACAGCCTGCTGCTAGGCGTCCACAACATCGACCAGGCGGAGCGGGAGAGGCAGATGGAGGGATCGCAGGGTGACAGTGATGAGAAGAGGCCCATGGCCCAGCAGAAAGCCCTCTACTCCACCGCCATGGAGTCGATCCAAGGAGGAGCCGCCTGCGGAGAGTCCATCGACACAGACGACACGTGAGTAAAAAAAAAAAAAAAAAAAAATGATTGAACATTTTTGGAAAAATAAGATTACAACAAACAAAGGCTGTTTGTACTGTTGCTAGATAGATAGATGGATGGTCTTTTGTCTTCACGGTGGTGAGCTGAAGGCTCTGCCTGTACAGCCTCAGACATATGCCCCAAGAGTGCTCGCTTCATGTCAGAAAGCAATAACAGTAAATGATGGCAACACTCTGTGTTATATTAGTCTATATACAATGGATATAAACAGTGGAACCCTGCTTAGTCCAAGCCGCTAAGTGTTTTTGAAAACAGCAATGTTATTTCTCTGTTCTCTCGTCAGAATGGGAGGCATCCCAGCGGTAAACGGGAAGGGGGAACGGCTTCTTCTCTACATTGGGATCATCGATATCTTGCAGTCTTACAGGTGAGTTTTACTGACAGTGGTTAACTGTGCCGGTAATTGTCTAATGTTGTGATAGAGGGCCACAGGTACATCAGAATGAATTCCAATTGTTTACTCCACTTGTAGAATTCACTGAGAAATCACTCTAATCAGAAATCACCGAAAATTTATATCCGATTCTGTGCCGGTCAAATTTACACACCGTACTGTTCTCATGTACTTGTAAAAATGCTTCGATACCCAATAGCAACATAATGCAACGTAGTTGCTTAGTTGACACTCAAAAATAGAGAGCGAAAGAAAGAAAATTTCGGCTGTTTGGAGGTACTTTAAGGTAAACGAAGATTGGATAATGAATTTGTCACTCTCACTGCAGCGGAGCGTGTGCTCTGGTTGTTCGTAGTGCACGAGTTCCACTCGTGGTAAAAAGTTTGACTCTTTTTTTTGAGACTTTGTTCTTGACGACTCAGTTAGTAAAACATGCCGTTCAATTTGAGCCAGTTGGTTTAATGCACGGTGAGCGAAGGAGGACTTCCAGTGAACAAGAGTGAGAAGAGTCGCTCATCTATTATTATAACTTTTTTTGCAATGATTGATCCAATTTGGAATTTGGATTAGCAAGTACCATATAAATAATAGAAAGTTATATTTGCACTCAGAAGTGAAAGAGACTTTCATTTGAAGTTTGAATTGGGCATTTCCATGTTAATTATACGTACATGTTGTATCATACTAAAACTCAGTGAGTTACAGGTTCTATTATACTGAAACTTGGTGACAGTCCGATATTCTATTTTACTGGGACTCAGTGACCGTTCCATGTTGTATTTTATTTTATTGACATTCAGGAAAAGTTTTATGTTCCATTATTGTTCCATAGTGAATACTGAACAATAATAAACACACAAAATCAGCAATCTCACTATTGTGGTGACTGAAAATTGCAGTGGTACTACATATATGCAGCCGTCCGATCACGTGGGCGTGATCAGATCAGGTGATGTATTTGTCATTGACGTACAGCAGAGGGACCAAATTATAATAATCATTTGATAGTCATAATGATAATACAATTAGATTTCTCTGATGGAAGATATAAACTCAAAATGATCGAACAACGATGTAAAATATATTTAAAAGTAAATGTTTTATTACCAACATATAACTGAATGAAAATCAGATTCGGCCAAAATCAGAATCAGCAGGTCAGACTCAATCTGAATCGGCCAAGAAAATTGCAATCTGTGCATCTGGTGGAGTCATTTAGCTGCAGTAACTCAAACACCACGGAGACTCCCTGTTTACACTATTGTGGTACTGAAAATATTTTCCCATGGTTGGCAGGTCTTAAATTGTCTGTAATCTAGTATGTTATCCATTGTAGCAAAAGGAGTTTTCAGTTCACTGGAGTACAAATAAGCCTGTAATAAGGGATCTTCCCACAATGTTATTGTAACATTCTCTTAGACTGAAAGAATACAAAATAATGTTCTTGTTTGGATGTACACAAAGGATGGACACATTATATGTGGATCATTCATAAGATAAAACTCATACATTGAGACATTTAATTATATCTGGCAATATATTAAGCTCTCTCGGTGAAGAAACAGCCTTTTGGCATGTTTTTTTTAAGCCTATCAACCTAATACATTTTGAACTTTACCGTTCTAACTTATGCTTCCTTCTCGACTGCAGGCTAATCAAGAAACTGGAGCACACGTGGAAAGCTTTGGTTCATGATGGGGTGAGCTCTATTTTAAATTAAAATAACATGGAGACAGACTGACTGTGTACACTCGATATATACGAACACAAATATGTCTACAAAGAAACCAAAAGCATGTACAGTACACAGACATGGGACTGAGTAATATGGAATAGTAATTAATTATCACATTAAAGGAGAAATCAGTGACAGTAGACAATTGCCAACAAGTTGCGACCACTGAAGGCTGTCGCACCATTGTGACACCATTGTCAAACTCCTCCGTGAATCTTCTTAGTCTTCAGAGCAAAGGGGTCAATCTAAAATGAAACCGGTTTGGGGACTTAAGCGGTAGGGGTGGGACAAAATATGGATGATACTTCAATTTGCAATACATTATCGATACACTGGCACCAAATATCGATATTTTCATTCAAACATGGTGGTGCCCTAAACTAGTGGTGTAACAGAACGTAGGTGATCCGTACGGTTCGGCATGGATTAATTGCAAAATGTAACAATCGTAGTTAAATACGGTTTTACTTCCGTCTCGATGAAGAGTTGCGGTGAATAGCTGATAAGACAGATGTGTGCTGTGTTTTACTCTGAAGTGCAATAATTGGTTTACGGTACGTCGCGCTACGTTGCTGCTACTTTATGACATGTGGTGAATGAGCTGTGGATATAGCCACAGTCGGCACTGTGCGTCTGCACATAATTCAGTTACTGGGGGCAAATTTAATCATATTTTTCATTCACTACCATGTTTAAAGGAAGAAGGTATCATGTGTGCCTCATATTGCTTTAAGCTTTAATTTACCAATGGAGTATTGATCAAATATTTTATATATTTGAAGATATAAGAAGAAGAATCTTTAGTTGTCACGCAACACACCACACTACAACACATGCATACATACACACACACATGCAGACGCTTTTGGATGGTGGCCGGTGAAATGTGGCTTCTGCAGTCGGTTGTCAAATTTTGTGAAACTGACACCACAATTCAGTAACTAAATACATAATTCCTGCTTTTTGCCTTTTTAGTGGTATTTTTCTTCTTCAGTTACACAGATATCAGGATATATTGTAGGTGAATAGTCTTGCAATGTATCACTGTAGAATCGCTTGTGGAATCACTGTAATGTGATACCATCGTTATCATAGGCAACGCATCGTCATAGTATTGCATCATGGGTTACTCTGCGATTCCCACCCCTAATAAGCCGTGTAGTTCATGGGACGGAGATTATGGGGCATTTACACTACATACACACAAACATACAGGCAAGTGTAAATCCCTTTGTTTAAGTGTTTGGTTTTTATATTATCCAGAAATGACGAGGCTGTGAAAGTCTTTAGTTGTGTTTAGAGTCTGATTCGATCTCTTGGTTTGGCTCTTTGTCAGAGTTTTGTCTCACTTTTAATCTCGCTGTTAAATTTGGTTTTGAAGAAGAAAAAACATCCTGTCTATCTGCCTTTCTCTGCTTGTGTGGGTTACTGTCTGTATCTCAACTCACCTTCAATTCCTGATCTTCATGGACCTTCCAGACACTTATTAATATGTGTATACTGTACTGTAATTCTTAAATCGTCAAGAACTGCTGCAATAACTCTGTCCTGTGGACGACCTGTAGGATGACAAGAGCACAGTTTTTTTGTTGTACAGAACCACCACCAATCCCCCTCTTTGGTGAACTATTTTACTTTTACTACTTTTACTACTTTAACTAACTAATCACTACTCCAAGAGGGGGAGAATCACCACGGGTGATGGAACCGAACAACAAAATGTACATCGAAAAACCTTAACATAGAAACAAACAACAATATGTACACGGAAAAGCAGAGTTAATTAGGTCCAGGAAAAGTGGAACAGCAATTGGGAACATGGCCTCTTCCTGTCATAGTTATGGCAGTAAATGAGGAAGAAAAGGGGAGGGATGTAACCAGGGGGGTGTTGGGTTGCGTTCCAAGCAGGTTGTGTGTGTGTGCGTGTGTGCGTGCGTGCGTGCGTGCGTGCGTGCGTGCGTGCGCGCGCGCAAAGTGTCCACTGGTGAGTGTACTGGACTTATCCCCATTGGTTTTGGTGTATAAGGTCGGTATTATGTTGTGGCGCCTCCTAGCAGCGGAAAAGGCCCCAAAGCCACCCCTGCGTACCGCAGCCATACAGACACCGAGCGGCTGCAGTAAAGCCCCGGGCACCCTGCCCTGCAGCCACAGAAGATCCCCCAGCCTTCATAGAAGCCGGAAGCCTGGAGAGCAACCCCACGCCCAGCCTAGAGCACCAGGCCGCACACACGACCCACCCCCATGTGCAGGCACAAGGTGCAGGCGCAGAACGTGGGCCGCGGGCACCAGGCACGGGCCACAGGCCCGGAGCCAGGTCCCGCGCCAACAGACCGACACCCCGCCTGAACCGCAGGCGAGCCGGCGGGACTCCCATACCCACCCGTGCAAGAGCGAGGCCCACACCACCATTACCACAGCCGACCAGACACCCCACCCGGCCAGGAGCCTCGGAAGCCCATCCAGGTCGCGGAGGGGCACCTGGACGTTAGCGGACACCAACAGGCCACCAGATATATGGGCCCTCCACAACCCGGGGCACCCACCGCATAGAAGCCGTGCAGTGGGAGCAGAGGCCGACAGCCGCCCCCCACACCCCAACCCACACTCACAACAGCTGGCCAGAAACCACCAGGCGCAAGCCTCCAGGACTCGAGCCCAGCTGGCAGGGGGGACGCCCTGGCAAACCATGCCCCCACATCAACCCACCAGCACCCCGCCACCCCTCCCGCCTCACAGACCCTGGTCTGGTGGAGTGTTGTTCAAAGTAAGATTTGTGTGCTAGGTGTGTGTTCTAGGCTAATATGAGTGGAATTCAAATTTTGGGACGGACGAGAAGCATGTTAGGGCAGGAGTGCAACGGGCAAGATTGCAACCACCCACCACATCCCCAACCACATAGCTCGCACCCCATCCATCCCGCAAACCCTAGGGCTATTATATGGTGTATGTACTGAGTATGAGTGTGTGTCGCAGCTTACTGCTCGCTCAGAAGGCTAATTCTGACCCCTGTCCACCACCGAAAGCGCCTACAATGGGCATGCGAGCGTCAGAACCCGACCATGGAGCAATTGAAGAAGGTAGCTTGGTCTGATGAATCACGTTTTCTTAGGGTCCGGGTTAGGGTCTGATCCGATCGAGCATCTGTGGGATGTACTGGAACAACAAGCCCGATCCATGGAGGCCCCACTTTGCAACTTACAGGACTTAGAGGATCTGCTGCTAACGTCACCTTCAGAGATCTTGTGGAGTCCATGCCTCAACGGGTCAGAGCTGTTCTGGTGGCACCTGGCGGAGCTACACAATATAAGTAGTTACTAGTGGTGGTTTTAAAGTTAGGGCTGATTGGTGTATGTATTATGTGCTAAACTATAACTATCCATCTTTATTTAGCTATGCTAATGTTCAAACTGGTTAAAAAAAAAATCTTAAACTCTGTTTTAACCTGGTTTGTCATGATAAAATATGTTTGAAAAATGTCAATGCAAAATGGCAACACATACACTAAACACAGGGGATCTATATGTGCACCTTTTGTGACCTTACATATTCTTACTGCCTTTCTTTCACTCTCACTCACTCCATTATCTTCACATCCCAAGGGGCTCCTCCTGTCCTCTGTCGTCTACTGTTACTATACATGAACAGGAGGATGTTCTTAATATAGGATCCTTGTCTTTCTCTTTCTCTGCATCACCAACCATCCTTTATCTCTTTCCTCTCAATCTCCTTTGCTGCTCTCCGCAATGCTCTTTTTCTCTAATTGTAGACACACACACACACACACACACACACACACACTGTACGTGCTGCATAGCAACGACAATATTCCTCTGCACGTCACTGAAGCTGGTGATAAGAGGACGCTCAGAGCTTACTCTCTGAAGTGTTTGACACGAGTGCTATGGCACTTTCCACGCACAGTATGCTCTTGCCTCAACACAGACTCAAATACACTACTCACAAAAAGTTAGGGATATTTGGCTTTCGGGTGAAATTTATGGAAAATGTAAAAAGTTCACGCTACAGTGATATTATATCATGAAAGTAGAGCATTTAAGTAGAAGCATGCAATGGTGATTTCCTCATCTCAAACAATTTATTGAAACAAAAGCCAACAACAGTGGTGGGTTTACCACAACAAAAAATGTCAATGTCTTAATAACTTGTCATGTGGCCTTGAGCATCAATTACAGCTTGACAACAACATCTCATGCTGTTCACAAGTCGACTTATTGTCTGCTTAGGCCTGGCCCCCCACTCCTCTTGAAGGGCGGCCCTCAGGTCATTGAGGTTCCAGGGTACAGAGTTACGAGCCTCTACACGGCCACTCAGCTGATCCCAGAGGTTTTCTATGGGATTCAGGTCTGGAGAAAGTGCAGGCCACTCCATTTGAGGTGCCGAAGTCTCCAGCAGCCGTTCCCTAATGATGTGACCTCGATGAGCTGGAGCATTGTCGTCCATGAAGATGAAATGAGGCCTGTGTTGTTCATGCAGGGGCACAATGACTGGATTAATGATGTCATTCAGGTAGTATGGGCTTGTCACTGTACCATTCACAGAGTGTAGGGCAGTTCTGCATTGACTAGACACACGTGCCCACACTGTACCACCACCACCACCAAAGGCTCGTTTGGTGACAACAGTGGCTGATGCATAGCGCTCTCCTTGACGTCTCCAACATCGTTGGCGGCCATCATTTCTGCTCAATGTGAATCGACTTTAATCAGAGAACAGCACTGAGGCCACTGGTCCCTCGTCCAGCGTAAATGCTCCCTGGCCCATGCAAGACGATGATGCCTGTGCCTGGTGATGTGGTCAGGTACCCTTGCAGGTCGTCTAGCACGCAGACCACGCTGATGTAAACGGTTTGAATGGTCTGACGTGACACTTGGGTGCCTCTCACCTCCCTTAAATGTGCCTGGAGTTGAGTGGCATTCATCATCCAGTTCCACAGGGCACTGTTCACAATGAAGCGCTCATCAGTGTGGGAGTGTGTTTCTGTGACTCTTCCAGTCTCTGTATCTCTGTTGCAACCTGCTGATGACACTCTGTGACACTCTAAGCTCAGTGGCCACTTCCCTCTGAGAACATCCTGTTTGAGGCCTCACAATGGCGAGGTACTGTTGATCAGTTGTTAGGTGTCGTCTTGGTCTCATGATGTCAAAATGTGAACAGCATGATGAAGAGGACTGTTTAAATACCAATTCTAATTGAACCAGGAAATGTATTGGTCGATTCATGGATCAAACACCTGTTGTGAATGTTGCCGTTCAGCTCCTTGTTAGAGAACAGCAAGTTGTGCAAAAAGTACTGAAACATTGAACAGTTGGACATGTGCATTCAAAAGTTAAGAGAAGGTCAAATTAAGTTCACCTGTAAAGGTTATAGTGCATTTTAGGTTCATCCTGAAATTTCACCCGAAAGACGAATATCCCTAACTTTTTGTGAGTAGTGTATGTTCTGTGGCAATTGCAGCATCCAGAGGAGCAGTTGTTGAGACTAATGGAAACGTCCGTTGTTGACCGACTGTGACGGAATAATTGCCATGGGGCATTTCCTTTTTTTTTTTTTTTCCTCCACCTCTTGCAATCCATTCCATTAATGTCTTCTGCTCCCATTCTTAACCGTTCTTATATCTGTCCACACTCTCATCCAGCCCTCCCTCCCTGGGTCAGAAGCACAGACCAAGTGTTATCTGTCAGCCTGGTGGCAGTGGGATCACAGTTTGCTGGAACATGAATAATGAATTGATTACGTTGGTCTGCAGCCATCTCAACTGGGCCCTGGTTGTCGTCTCTCTCCTCTTCGCTCCTGATTTGGTCTTGGTTGCTGTTTACGGCATTAGCCCAGAGAACAGGATTAGAGAATTGGGATATTGTGGTTCGAATAAATACATAAATCTCAGCCCTTTTGTTTGCTTGTTTTCTCACACGCTGTATATCCCATTACACCCCCCCCACCCCCTTTCTCTCCTTCTCAGGATACAGTATCAGTCCATCGGCCAGGCTTCTATGCAGACAGGTTCTTCAAGTTCATGAGCAGCACAGTTTTCAGGAAGAGCTCCTGTGAGTTTGGTTCTGAGACGCTGCCTCACTTCTCCCTCTTTCAGGCCAAAGCCTCAACAGCAGAATCAGTTCGCCAAGCGATTAGCTGCTGCTTAATGTAACGTCACAACGAAATCTGTCCCTCTAGTTCCCATGCAGATTTCTGTCGCATCATGCTCTCATGGTGACAGATTCATCTGAGAGTAATTTCCAATTAGAGACACCATGTTCCCCAGAGAGATGACATTCACTGTGTGATGTCAGCATTGACTTAACAGGCAGTTTGACGTTTTGCTGAAATGAAACCTCTATATAATGCCATATTGCAGCCCTATTCAACTGGTAGTCTGCAGTCCAAATGTGGCTGGTGTACTAATGCAGACTGGCCCTCTGAATATATTTGAAGGTTAGCCATGAACTGTAGCTACTCTCTGAACAATGAAAATTTCTCAAAAGAATCTGCCACCAACAGAATGCAGTTGAATAGCCCTGCTGTATTGAAAAAGCTATACTGTATGTGGAGAAAGATATATGTTGGATATTAATTAGTATCAGCTCTCCCTGTAATTATGTTTACTCTGGATTAACATTTTGCACGCCTATGATCTAGGTTTGATTACATTTCAAGAAGAAAAGCTAAAAGACAATTTCTTCTCGATACTCACTCTGTGTGTGTTTGTGTATGTGTGTGTCCATCTGTCCTCCAGCTCTGAAGTCTTCCCCTTCCAAGAAGGGTCGTGTCTCACTGACAGTGCCCAAATACGCGGGTCCCGGAGCGGCATGGTCCGCCAGCCAGCTGCACTCCGAGAGAGACGAAAACATCTACGACCTGAGGGGAGCGCACAGCTTCCCCACGCTCGAGGACGAGGGTAAGGGAGCATATACACACACGCACATGCGCGCGCGCGCACACACACACACGCACGCGCACACAAATTGAATGCATTACATTGAATACAAACACACATATAAAAACTTCAGGTATAAACGTATATGAACTTTGTATATAACATATCTAAACTTCAAACAATCATACAGTATATATAATCTGCCTTCTGGGTTTTAAGGGAGTTGTGTTGGATGTCTGAGTGCTTAATCTTTGAATGTTCAAAGTTGACTTGACTAGACAAACTGGATGCATATGTGTGTTTGATTATACATATACACAAAGTCAAGCAAAAAAAATGCATATATATTTATGCAAACTTGCACAATTTCCCACTATTCTTCATTGTTTAAATTGTTTATTTTTTTATGTATGTATTGTTTATTGTATATTGCCAATTTTGTTATGTTTTTATTTTATTACTTTTATTAGTATTACCTACTGTTTTGATGTGAGCTGCTGTAACAACTGTAACTGCTGTGAAATTTCCCTTTTATTTTTACCTCTTGGTTGCTTTCTGTCCCTAGCTGCCTTAACTCCCTCTCTTTCTCTTTCTCTCTCTCTCTCTCTCTCTCTCTCGCTCTCGCTCTCTTTCGTCCATGGTCAAAGGGCGCCCAGACCTTCCTTGCACGCCTCCGTCTTTTGAAGAGGCCACCACAGCGTCCATTGCCACCACACTCTCCTCCACCACCTCTCTCTCCATCCCCGAACGCTCTCCCTCAGACACTGCTGATCATCCCCGCTACAGGTACAGACAACACACACACACATTATCAAGTGTGTCGTAGTCAACGTTATTAATTGCAATTTGAATCCCGATGCTGATTCTCCACTCTACCAATGATTCAATTGAGAGTCTAATGTATCATGATAATCTACACTTCTCATCAGTGTGGAGTCAAATAGATGAACAGTCTCACTTTCATGCTGTCTATCTGTGGACAGGGACATGGCACTGTTCTCACATCCACTGTAGGATTGATAGATCGTCATTATTGCCTGGCTGATACCCATATCTAATTGAAATGTCATTTCAGCGTCATCACTCTACTACCCCCCACTCCCCGTCAGTTATGCCGGTGTATCATGATATTTGGTTATCGCCCAAGCTTAGTTAAAAGTAAACACTTATACATCGACTCGGTCTGCAAGCAGAACTCAAATGCAGGCAGTGAACCATAATATGGTGGAAAAAGCTGTATTTATTGTTACACTAATGTCTCTGTCGCAATGTAGCTTGAATGTTATTCTCCCTTGTAAGTCACTTTGGATAAAAGCGTCTGCTAAATGACTAAACGTAAATGTAAAATGTAATGAAATATGACTTGAACCCAAAGGCCAATTTAATTTAGACACTTTGCAATGTGTCCAGATACCTCCAGATATTTCTCTATTCACTTTCATAGTAATCTAGGTGAGCATCTACGCAACTGATCTGTGTGGCACTGAAATTAGGCAGCAAGCTCAATGAAACAGTATTATGTAACACACTCTTGCCATTTTTTATTGAAATATTTTAAATAATGTGTTTTCTCTAGTATTGTATGTTGGGTTTTTATAATTAAAGTACAAGCAAAATGTTTCTATTAAAATTCCCCCTCCCTCAATTTGAATAAATAATTCTGTGTTCACATAGTTTTGGGTATTGGAATATGTGAATGACTGTGGCCATCCATACTAAGCGCACATTGATTGTTTCCCTCTATTGCTGTAATATGTTGAAACGAGAAACCGAAGATAACTAAAAAGCGGCAATTTTTTCATTTTGTTTTGTTTGCCACAACTTAATTTCCTAATGAGCTTCTAACATGGAAAACCTGAATCACATTTTAGAAGGATGCTGTTTATTTCATCCCTTTAAAAAAAAAAAAAAAAGAACTACGAACCATAGGGAGCTTTAGAAGGCCCTGCTGCAGTGCTGTGTACAGGGTGTCCAATGTGAGCTCTTTGCTGTGGTTCTCACCTCAAGCTCTGACACTGTTCTCTTTGTCTCTCTCTTCAGGAGGCACACCCAGTCTGTCAGCCATGACGGAAGGTGAGTCTGGCTGATGAAACACAATGTTTCTGTTCTATGTTGAACTGATTTTCCACAGGGTGTGGAACTCTATATTTTTATTACATTAGTCATTTGTGAGTGTGCAGGAAAGTGTGTGTGTGTGTGTGTGTGTGTGTGTGTGTGTGTGTGTGTGTGTGTGTGTGTGTGTGTGTGTGTGTGTGTGTGTGTGTGTGTGTGTGTGTGTGTGTGTGTGTGTGTGTGTGTGTGTGTGCACTTTATTATTACATCATTTCTTAATTTCATCATTGCATGCTTTAATTTTATCTGTTTCTTTAAATGTACGTCTGTGTGATATTGTGTGTGTGTTTCTGCAGGACCCAGGAGGAGCTACGTGTGCGCGAGGAGGACCAGCAGACCATCACAGTGGAGGTGGAGGTGAAGAGACACGACAGCGAGCCCACCATCTCGGCCCTGCAGCCCTCGCCTGAAGCCAGGTATGGCCCCAAACCCACTCGGCCATCCAATAATGTCCCTCTCCCAGTTGATCTTCTAAATTTTGTTCCTGGTCTAAAGGAGTACTTGGAGCAACGCTATTTTTAAATACCAGTAAATACAGTCTGCGAAATTACGTATGAAATCTAACAACGGCACTTTTTGCATCACCTCCACCTGATTTGCATAAGCTCCATGGTTCCTTGGTGCAGCGAGAAAACAACCAAGGGCTATTTTGGGACGTCGAAAGTTCCTGTTCCTGATAGTTTGAGTATAGTACTGTGTGACTATTGATGAAAATTGGGTACCAATGATAAATGGCCAAAATCTTCAAATAGAGTTGAGTAGAAACTGGTAAATACTGTAACAGTGTTGGTGTTGAGTTCATGTCAGGACATAGAGTTTGGGATTATATCAAATACTCATTATATCAAAACAAATTTCTGTATATTTAATTTTTAAAGTATTTAAGATCTTTGGAAATTATATGTCATATGCAGTTCAATTCTGCTCATTTACGTCGGTTAGTAGTCTATATCTACACTGTTTAACCAGAGTGTGGAATTGAGGGCTTAGTTCTCTGCCAATGGGAACCAGAGGCTCTACATCTCCCACCGAGCGGTGACAACACGGCAAAGTGATGATCCCAGAGGACATGTAAGCTAATTGAGGTGAGCTAAGCCGCATAGCCATTATGAGCACTCAATGATCCCCAATCATGATATGACTCAGTTTGGCACTGCACTATAAATAACCCGCTGCAAGGCTCACCTACGCAGGCGATGCCAGCTGTTAAGCTCACACACCTCTGACTGTGCGACCTCTATCTCACACACACACTACAAAATAAAATTGACTTATTGGGTTGTGGGAAGGGTTTGTGATCACCTGTTTAGACGGATAGTTGGACATATCTGGAGCAGGCATCGTGTGTGTGTGTGTGTGTGTGTGTGTGTCTGTGTGTGTGTGTGTCTGTGTGTGTGTGTGTGTGTGTGTGTGCGTGTGATGATGATGATGATGTGACATCGTGTGAAAATCATGGGACTGGAGCCTTGACGTAGTGGGGTTGGTGGGGACTCACAAAGAAACAAAGGCAGTGGGACAGGAGGGTCCCACTGAGATCATCTGGACCTCCACACATTCTCTGCTATGAGGGAAGATTAGCTGCTATTGAAATAGTGGCATTATGGGAGTTGAGGTGAATTTAATTCAACTGAATGTTGAATGAAGCACATCTAATAGTCCCAACTGAACTGGAAAACTAAAAGCAGTGCACTGCTTCTTTGGTTCAGGGCTGGAAGTAAATTAATAGTCTTAAGGGTGTGGCTGTTGATAGACAGTGAGGAATATGAGGCTCTGCTTCTGGGAAGCAGTGGCCAGACATATGGCCTGGTGGTCTTAAGGAGGTGGCATAAGTCTGGAGAGCGGCTAGCAGAAGGGCAGTTGACCATCTGGTTGGCCCCACCACCTGCCTGCTGCTGTGTGTAACGAAGGGAGGAAGACGGGGGCGAAAAGGAGTGCGGTAGAGGTAGAAGTAAAGAAAGACAGAAAGAAAAGCTTTAATTTAAATGTAGGTACCAGACATTAGATACTGTCAGATGCAGACTGAAGGGGTCTAACAAAGATGCAACAAGGCAAAAAGGCAACAATAGAGACTGTAAAAGACACTGGCAGAAGAACTCACAAAGATTACCGAGGGAAAAAAAACAAGAGCGGGAGAAAGAGACCTTCTGCATGGCAACCGTCACTGCATGCCCCCGCTGAGCCAATCAGCTCTCTGTGTGAGATGCCAGCTCTGCTCTTTCTCAGCAGGCAGACTGGACTTTCATTTTTTTAGCGGGGCTTAGCTCAGACGTACGAGCTGAGAGAGCATTCGGGACGAGCAAAACTCTGTCCTATTAGTCCGTCCCGACCAGGAATAACAAAGGCTTGTGGCAACACATGACTTTTATAACTCCGGCAGTCGAGACACACACACATAGTGTGTTTGTGCTTGCTACATATTGCCAAGAGCTCATCAGCAAGTAAATGAGCATCTTTTATTCACAACCCTCTCAATCCTCCTGCTCTACTGGAGGGTGTGTGGGGGTGCGTGTGTGCGTGCATGCGTGTGTGTGCGTGCGTGCGTGCGTGCGTGCGTGTGTGTGTGTGTGTGTCCTCATTGAACCATAACCAACCATGTTCAACCTTGGTAATGGGGATTATGAGAATAATTTGTATAATTAGCGTGGGACCTCTGTCTTTCTTTGCAGTGATGTTCCCGAAGAAGCCAGGGCTTCTGCTCCTCCTGCTGCTTCTGCTGACAGCTCCTCCACGATTCATGCCCAGGACGCATCCTTTGCCCCTGGGGCTGCAGGGTCCTCTGACCCCCTGGAGCCCCCCGCCAGCCCCAAGGTAGTGGTGGTGGAGGCAGACAGGGCCAGCCAGGTGTCTGTCTCCGGATGCACCAGCCAGGCCTCCGTGGATGATGATGATGACGTGCCAATCACAGATATCTACTTTGTAAGCTATGGACATTAAACACACACACACACACATACACACACACATGTTTTCAATTATGCTTACATGTATGCACATTAGGGCTGGCTGATATCTAATTTGTTATTTTTTTATTAAATAAATCCAATAGTTAAATTGAATTTTTTAATATTGAAATATTCTCACATAGCGTTAGATTGTGAAAAATACAATAATATCCTGATATGTAGAAATATCATGATGTTATATTTTGGCTTCACCGCCCAGCTCTATTGCACCGATGCTCAAACTCAAATACACAAACTTCTCAACAGGTTTGACAAACAAAAGTTGCTCAATAGCTTTCATCTCATGGAAAGCACAGTGGGTTTTTTTACCCGAGTCAAGATACAACTTCACGCAGATCATTCCAGAAGTCATTCTCATCATTGTGCTAGTCCATCATTTTCGTTTTTTGTGGAGGTTTTAATTCATCTTTTAAGTCTTGAGTATAATCGCCCTCAGTGTCTATTCGTTTACACAACACAGATGTCATCGGTCTGAGCGGTATATTGCACGCTAATAAACACCACTATGTGCGGGCTCCTGCCAGTGGACTGAGTTCTATGGTTTCCCACAGAAACGCTGATGAAAGCTCCGCAGGCAGAGACTCAGGCTGGTATGGAGGATGACAGTAGCAGGTTGCAGTGTCCCATGCATTCTCTGAAACACTATACTTTTCAGTGTGGTTTGCTGTGTTTGCAGCATAGCAATGCATGTCCACCACCGTGCTTGCTGCTTTTTTTTTTTAACAGTGGCTGTCAGAAATGACCAATTCTGCATTTGCACCTCTTGATAAGAGCGAAAGATGGAAATAAAAAAGGAACCCAGGTGTCTCTGCGTGTGGTTTGTGTGCGCTCTGTCTGCATGCTTGTGTGAAAAACAACCACCAATTGTTCCCGGCCGACTTGTGTTGGCAGGTTTAAATTCCCCCCCGCGGCAGAAGCCATGAATTGATGTATGAGTGTCAGGTAGAGGATAGGGAACAGAGCCAGCGATGGGCGCTGCAGATAGCAGAGTTCCTGGCTCCACTCTAGAGGGGTGTCTCCTGTCAAGAATCAAACGCCCTGTAATGTGGTGTGAGAGCAGTTAATGGCCGGCTGGTCAGTCAGTCAGGGAGCTTCCTGTCTCACCGGCCCGCTCCAACCAAAACACAATTCATGCTTTTTGAGGTAACCAGCTTACTGTGTAGTGAAGCAGGCACGGTAGAAGCACTTTATGAGCTCAAGTGGATTTTAGTAACGATAAAGTTTGATCGGTTGTTCTTCAGGCATTGCTGAATTTGTCTTTGTGAGCACTAACTAGTGAAGTGCACTGCAGGTCCTCATGCAACCATATAGCAGGCACCAATTGCAATACAGAGATAAAACATGTTACAGGAGGTTGCCAAGTGAAGGTCTGGACAGTCTAAGCTCACATTTAGAGACCTGAGTGGAAAAAGCAGTGGAGCTGGTTTCCTGTACTGGCAGGCACAGTGTTTCTCTCCATGTGCCAGGCCACAGAGAACCTGCTGGAATGCTCTAGGCTTTGGCCAGGGAGAAGGTCAAACATCCCATTTCCCTTCACCATCTAAAAGAAATTCAGGCTTTTTCTCATAGAGGGTCGGTGTCAATCTTCGGTACTATGTACATTTCTCCCTAATGTCCGCGGCAGCTTTCCACCGAAGTGCTCGCCCTGGCTGAATTGCATAGCAGACCGTTTGAGTTGTGTAGGAGCTCCCGTTACTTTGTAATATCCATCGCTGCTCAGTCTGTATCAGCTCCATATCCGAGATAGTGGAAATCTCTACAGATACAAAAGCACACTATGCTGCATAAAAATTGCAAAAGTGCAGCACTAAAAGTGAAGCAAAATAATAAATGGGCATATATCTCTTCCTGCTGCAAAATGTATTGTTGTGAGGAAAAAAGATTGCCTGGAAAACCTTTGCAATAACACATTTTTTTTTATATATATATATACTGTTCCATGGCATCTGACAAGGACACCCTTCCTCTGCCAACTTCTCTGTCCGTGTGTTCATACAACAACATCAACACCTCAACTACTTGGTTACTGTATAACATAATATTTTTGGTTTATGGTGAAAGCGATATGATATGCATGTTGTGGTATGGTTGAGTTTTTGATATTCAAGTCCTCCCGTGGCCATCCTCTAGGGTGTGACTCCTCTGTATAAATTACCATTATTGCAGCCCAGTTAGAATCAATAATTATAATGGAGGCCAAGTGCACAAAAATGCCCTTCTAGTCATAATATATTCCCACGTGCAACAGGACTGACAAAGGTTGACAGATGAGCTGCTGTTGTTGTTCTGCACACAATTGATTTAGTATGGCGCCTTGTAGGTGTCATGGGAGCAAGAAATTGTGAAATAGTTCCCTCAAATTACTCATTTGTTCTCTCAAATAACTAATTTCTGCTTTAAATGACTTAATTCATTTCCCCATTGACTCCTATTTAATGCCTCCCGTTTCTCTTTATTTTACGGTGACAGCTTTACGCCGCGTTGTTTGCCTGCAGAGCGGGAAATTTGGGGAAACGGAAGAAATTTATTCGACCACCTTTTGTAGAAATGTGGTATTCTAGCCGATTTGACCCTCAATTTGTGGGTACAAATAAATGATTTTAAGGAAAAAATTAAATAATTTGCGGACAGGGTATTAATAAGTCATTTGAGTGAACAGATTACTAATTAGAGGGAACGATATAACTTTTCTTTTCTCCTATGAAACCTCAGTTTCTTACATACAACCCTTAATTGGCCCCAAATGTTATTTTAAATGCATTTTTAAATAATTAAATATTAGTGATTATTTATTTTCATGTATTTTTTTCATGTTTTCGTACTATCTCCATGTGTTCAGTCTACTGTCTGAACTTGAGTAGCCCACAATTTGGATTAGCGCTTTCCCCTCCAGGACAAAGGGGTTTGCAGCGCTCAGTGAGAATAGATAAGAGGTCTAATGGTCATCCTGGAGATATCGCACCCGCTGACGGGAGTGAGCGGGAGTGAGGGATTGGGGAAATGAGTGTCTGTCACTTTTCATGCTTCCCACTCACCTCTTCTCAACTTTCATCCTCCTCCCCCATCTCACTTCTAACTCCTTTGTCGACTCTCTTCCCTTCTTTTGTTCTTCTTATTCTTCTTTTCAACTACTAATTCTGTATTCCCATCAGATCTTTCTTTCCCTCCTCTCTTAGTGTCTCCTCCATCACTGCTGGCACCTGCTTGTTGGTCGTTGTTAGTTAGTTGTTTTATTTACATGTTTTGTTTGTTTATTTCTACAATTGCCCTTTAATTCACTGGGATTTGGGCTCCTAGCCTATTTTTTTAATTTTATTTTACAAAGGTTTCACTTTCCAACAAGAGCTCTCCATCCAGCACCGACTTATCAAGCTGTAATGTAGGAGAGGTGGTCGGAGGCAGTAGAGAGAGAACTGCATTTTTTTGGGGTGGGGAGGGGTTCGAGTTCCCAAATTAGAGAATCTGCTCATCTCCGCTGAGATTCAAGATTCAAGAGGTTTATTTGTCACATACATATACATACTTTCATACTTATATGCAGTGAAATGTCATCGGCTCTGTCATATGCTGAGCTTTTCAGATATTCATCCTTACGTCATGTTGAGTATTTTTCTTTCTTTCTTTTTCTTTTCTCCCTTTCACCATCTCTGTATTCAAACTGTGTTGCTGTCAGTTTTCGGACGGGAGGACCTGGGTGGTCTCTCCTGTCCGACCGAGGAGGAATCCCCCGTCGTCAGTAAGTGAGTCCCTCCAGCCACTGAGTGCGAGTCATAGTAGCTGCAGTGAGGCTCCCGCTGTATTTAGATGGAAGTAGCATCCTGTAGTCTTGGGTCCGCTGCTTTGGTGTTCACTCCTCTTCAGTTTGCTTCTGTCGCTGTCTTCATGATACTTCGACTTGTTTTTTCTTCTTAAAAAATAAATCTCATACAGGGCCCGACACTAACTTTGAATGGTCATCATGCATCAGGTAGTTGTTGCCAAGACCGTCGAAATGGTTGCCGAATTTGAATCATTTCAGAATTAAGTGATAATGATTCAATACAATTTGAATCCATATTTCAGTATTCTCACCTGTTGCACCATGGGAGAAGCTACGGTGGATACAAGATAACATCAACAAAGTAATGCTAAAAAGCTATTCTATTCTAGGCGCTTAGTCCGTATCGAGATAGCATTAGCAGGATACATATTTTATAATCCATTTGTGGAATCAAAGACCAGATAGACCACCCAATAACATTACGGAGGTTAGAGGGAGAGGAAAATCAACTGTTGTTTTGTTCGTTCTGAGCTACTGTAGAAAAATGGCGGTGCAACATGGCGGCCTCTAGATATAAAGGGGTCATTCTAAGGTAACGAAAATACGATTGTTATTTTCATGGGATTATACACTTAATAAAACATGAATGTGAATATTAAATTCCATTTCTGCCGTTAACTTCTGTGAATTCTATACACTGCACCTTTAAGCCTTCAGTAATGTAGTTGTGCCGTTTGCTATCATTGCCTGTGTGTCTGTTGTCAAAATCGTAATTGAATTAATGTAATGTAATTGAATCACTCCATCCGACACTGCAGGTTTGTTTGTGGCCATATTGAGTTACATAAAGGACACGTTACTCCTCGCCTGGGAGAGACAGACATGAGACATGCTTCCTATTTGACAACACTGTCACCCATTAGAATATTCTCGCACTAATGTCCTCTCACTCCCTTACGTTCGGCCGAGGCGCGCTCCCTCTCTCTCTCTCTCTCTCTCTCTCTCTCTCTCTCTCTCTCTCTCTCTCTCTCTCTCTGCCTGAGAGGCGGTTTGTCCACGCTTTGTTGACCACATAGCTCTGAGCTGTGTCTGTGTGTGTGTGTGTGGGGGGGGTTGGTGGTGACATCAACGTACAGTGCCTCCACCTGCTTCATCATCACTGAAACGCGTTTCTCTCTCTTAAAGGGTCGGTGTCACTCTGAGGGGAATTTGCTAGAATGTCTTGAAGGAGCAACATTAGCGCTAAATCACAAAGCGGTCGGTCGGTCCTGCTCCAATAAGGATGAAGATATCCGCTTTGTCTTAAGCTCCTGGCTTCCTTCCTTCCTAACCACACTCTTGCTCCCCTCCTCCTCCTCCCCCTACCTCTCTTCCCTCCTCCTTTTCTCATTTTTGGCTGATGCATAGAATCATCCTTCTCTCGAACCACTTCACTCACGCTTTTTCGGACCAAATCCAAATTAGTCATTACGCAAATGGAATGAGGCATACGGTTCAAAAAGACCTGACTTAGACTCGACATATTATTCAAATCATGCACATTTAAACACCAATACTTACATCAGCTTGGTCTTGTCACGACTAATTGTATTTTATCATGAATTTACAACGCTCCCACATTCTAAATGATCTTCCAAGTTCACATTGTCTGCATTGTCTCTGCAGCCCTTCCTCCTTTATGCATCTCTAATCTTCATTTCCTTTCTTGTCTTGTCTTCTCTGCTCTTCTGTATGTCTGCCTGCCCTTGCTGCTTCTGTCTGCCTGCTGCCACCGGCATTATTTCCCTCTGCCTCTCTGGCGCCCCCTGCTGCTTTGGGTGTGTAAAAGCAGCCTCCAGAGGACAAGACCTGGGTGTACTCTCCACTACACTTTGGCTCAGAGTCAAAGACCCTGCCGGATGGGGAAGGGGAGAGTGAGACAGTAAGTGAGATGCATCAGAATAAAACAGACAATGATGAAGCTCAACATCTCCGTGTGGTGGAGTGTTTAGAGGTGAACTTTCATAAAAAAGACGGGGTCTGGGATTATATGGATTAAAAGGATGATCTTCCACTGAGAATGTTAGGGAGGCTTTGTATAATTTGCTGCCAATGCCTTTAATCTAGCTGTTGGCCAAATGCGAATAATTAGCAGGTCCATTGAACGATCCTACGAGCTCATGAATAGGAACCTGTCCATACACAGTATATGTACAGCAATGTACATTAGCGGGCACTATAATCCCCGATGTTCAGCCCTCCTGCATCCATACAGCCCTCCAACAGCATGACGTACCACCGTGTGTTTACTACTCTGTTCGCCTGCATGAGACCTCTCTGTGTCTGCACCTCATGTATCACTCCAGGTTGCATCAGACTCAGTGATGGGCGATATTTCACTGCCGTGATCGGCGGTTACCTAAAATATAATTTATACTCAGCTCAGGATATTGCTGAACTAGTGAGAAGTACGGAGGAAACTTATTTTATCCCGCTGTGTGATGGCATCTAGACAATAACTCATACATTCCACAAGAAAGCAATGATGGGAAAATGCTGTTTCATGTTTTAATCACTTATTTTTGCTGAGAGGCAAGTGACGCAGTGTCAAAAGACAAAGTATAATTGAGGCCAATTGTGTGATTGGAATTAAAACAAATGGAAAAAATATATAATTTGTTTACTGCACTAGATGCATATTTTTCATGCCTCTCTCAGAAATCTGATCTGCAATTATTTTTACAAACCGTACGTGGGGAATGTTCCTCTGGACAAATTCAAAAAGAGATAACTGACAGGAAGAATAATTTTCTGTTATTAAAGAAAGGCATCAGTGTCTGAAAGGCTGCAGTCTTTCATATCTATATTATGGACACATTTCAGTGCATTCATATTTTATTTAACACCTTAACAAAAGATAAGAGATTACGTTATATGGCCATGATTAGCAACCTTTTTTCCCATCTGGTAGGTCCGTCAGTCACTGCTGCTGTCAATAATTCAGTTATTGAGGCAGAACATTGCACAAAATCCTTTATGTCATGCTCTGATAACCCATTGATTTTCCCTCTTGGTCATTTCGTTTTTCGGATAGCTTTATTTGTACCTATATACCTATATACCTATATGTATACCTGTATTTATTTATACCTTTATTAAAAAAAACTAACAGCTGTTGCGATGTTTGGCTACAGCAACTACTTTAGATCATAGATTTAACTACTAGCACTCTAGTTAATCATTACAGGGTTCATTTTTTATTTTTTTATTTTTTTTAATGAATCACACTATCCAACACTGGTCCACAAGTAGTCAGTAGTAGTAGTTAGTAGTTTTACCTTTTCGGTTTCAAACTGTCACTTCATTATTCTCTGGATAGTCATGTACGATCATCTGGTGTTCCCATTTGCTCTTTGAATTTTCCTCTGATTCAGTTTACAATTGTGCTGGTCTGGCATTCACATTTACTCCACTTAGTGTGTGTTAAGTATTAAACACATGAAGAAATACAAACAGTTATGTAGGATTTATCAACACTCTTAATACTCTCTGTTTTTCCTTTTTGCCTTTCCCTGCATCTGTTTGCCTACAGAAATAAGCCATCACTCTTCACCGGAAAGGAGCGGAGGACGCTGCAGTGAAGAGGAACTGATTTGGCTGATGCCCAGACCGAAGCATGGAGGGGCGTCCCAGTGTGGATCCCAGTCTGCGCCATGTTGAGGTGGAGGAGACCCAGCGATAACATCATCAGATCCTCCCGACCTCCCGTCAACCCTGACAGTGAAATAATAAAACCTATAGAAACACAAGAGCTGCACATATAAGGCTTTTCTCGTACGTTTGTCCAATCAAAACATCTAGATATTTCTGATATTCCTATTGGGAAAAATAATCGGTGGTCAGATGTTAAGTTCCTATCATGTAAATTTATACCAAATTGTCTTTTTCTTTTTTAACTTTTTTTTTTATTTAAGCTCTTTTCCCCAGTCATTTTACTACTGTGAATATCTTATTTAGTTCATTTAGTTGTTGTCTTTATCATCACTGGTACTCTATCACTAGACAACTTATTTTTACCCAGATTTTTTTATTTTTTTTTTCGGTATGTATAAAAATATTATTTGAATTTCACTATTTTAGTACAGTACTTCACTTGTTTAAGAGTAATCAAGAGTTGTTTTGTATGTTCACCTCATGGATATCATGAAACATACATTTAAGCATCTTTTTGCCACATAATTAAATGGAAAAGAAACCCAATGCCTATGTTACTTGCCTCCAAATTGGATGGCATTTATCCAGACATTACAAAAGTAGACATTGTCATTATAGTCATTATAGTCATCTTCATAACTACAATGTCTTCCAAGTATTAACCTGTTTTCGGACAGATGAAAACAAACCATTTTCTCATAATATAATATTGACTATATTATTTATTTTAATATATATTTTTTTTATATAGGCATCTGACACTACCCGATTCCACGTGAAAATAATTTGTTAAATAGACATCCCATAGACATTTCATACGTTGGTAGATTTAGCAGAACAGTTGTAGTATTTTCAGTCAATATCATTGGTATTGCGATTAGATTTGAATTAAGTACAGAGTAAATTGCAGCGTTGACTTGGTGACACATGGAAGTTGTTGGTGAAATGAATTTTGTTTGCACTTGATGAAAAGGACCTAAAACAAGTCATAGAGGCCAAAACAATACACAATATCACAAAGTTTTCCAATAACCATGGGTTGTATTGTTTTTATTTTTATTTTTTTCTATATGTATTGGATCGTTATTCTACTCACTAAAGATGATTTTCAGGCACTTTATTTTTTAAATACATGTGTGATGTTGAAGTCAATCACAAACATTCTAGGACTAAAGTTCATCGTGACTCTCAGCTAAGATTTAAGTTATGGTTCTAAAGTTATTTTAGTCCTTCTCTATTTAACATTTCAGCTAGCAGTTTTTCCTCAGTTGGTGTGTGAGTAATGTCGAGGGAAGACAATATCAGACGTGTAAAATAAAGCTATTTTCACCTTCATCATGTGCACTGGCCAGTAGCAATCAGTTTGCTGTTGGTCATCACATGGAAACCATAGCAGCAATATTTTGTACAGCCTAACGTTAAGTTACTTATAATTGCCTTATTGAGAAATGCAAAACAGGCCTATAATTTATATATATTTTTTCCACTCGTGCTGTTTTTGTTTTTCTTTTCGATGGCTGTTCTCTTAAGAATGTGTACATAGGATTATAAATACATATACAAAGATATATAAATATATTTTCCATTTGAATTGGAGAATATTATTTTTATTTGTTTTTATTTTTTTGCTGCTGGCAAGAAATGATTGCAATCTATATAATTTACTGTATCATATCCAATGTGTTTAATGAGATGCAGCTATATTTATGGGCCATAAATTGCGGCTGTTTCTGTGTAAAGATATTGAAAAACGAGATGTTTGTTGATTTTACTGTACATGCAGGGTCAATAGGGTTCTTTCGACAGTTCAGCTGTGTTGTGTATGTGTTTCGATGCCGTGTTTCCTCATCCTAGGGAGAGTCCTTTACAGAGACATAGCATGTTTTAAAAATGAATATGCATATCAAAAATGTGTATTTATGTATATCTTGTGTATATTCATCTATTTATATGTGAGGATAAATAGATGGCTGTATGTGTGTGTGTTTGGATCAGAATGAATATAAAATAAAGCAGTTGTATGTGTATGACTTGTTGTCTGCGCAGGTTTTAACACTCTCTGGACTAAGACATGTGGAGGTATTTATTTAATATGTAATTGAACCTATATCCCCTCTATGTGCGCATTTCCAAAATGTATTATTGTATTTCGAGAATTAAGACCGAAAAAATAAGATTCATATTCTATGGTTTTAATCTATTTAAATTCTTGTTTTTTATTTAGACATTTTATTTCGGAGAACAATTATATTTACTTTTTTGTGGCCCTTGTGTTCGTATTAAACAAAAAAACACATTTGTTATTGATTTTCGGACTATAGCATTCGGGGGAAGCGTGTGATTGGCCGATCCGTCCGTCAGTCAATGTGAAGTCGAGTTGTGATTGGTCGATATTAGCTGTCCCTCAGGATGCGTCAAGCTTCAGTTTCGTGCAGACTGCTGGCGAGCGGCGACCGGTGGGGACGGAAGATCTCCGGGGTCCGTGTGAAAGCGAATCGCTGAAAGAAGGGGAAAACAGGGTTCTTCCAACAAAATGGGAACCCGGGACGACGAATACGACTACCTGTTCAAAGGTGAGACGAGCGCTGAAGGCGGACGGAATATTCCTGGTTTGGGTGAAGTTGGGCGACAACCGTAGCCGGTCCTGTTTACCGCTGCCTGCTGGAGCTAGCTCTGCTGTTAGCTCCACTGGCCCCTCACGTCAACGCGATTAACTGTGTAAACAGAAACAACAAACCCACCCACTCGATGGTTTGATAATGTCTGACCTCAACGCAATTCAGCATCTCGTTGTTGTTCGCGGTGTAGAGGCGTTAACTAGCAATTACAGGAGGCTAAGTAATGCTAAGTTGACTATCCTAGCATGTAGCATCGCAGCCAGCCGAGTGATGGCATGTTAATAAGGGCTGATCAGGCTGCGAACACTACGCATTGTGGCCCCTTGGAGATGAGATCATCGAGTTAGTTAGCGTCGCACTAAGCCTGTCAACAATTACCCTGGCTTATATATATTGTATTCGAGGCCTAGGGGTTTAAATAAATATATATTGAATAGCTAGTTCGGAGGACAACATTAACTTCTTAACTACAACTTCTATTAAGGCGTTTTGTAGAGTTGGTGGCACAGATAGTCAGTCTTGAGCTCGACATCCAGTTATCGGTGTGTTCTTGACCTTGATGTGAATTGATCTGAATGTTCGACAGACAACATCGGATTGTGACTGCAGATGTAAACCACTTACTAAAAATGAACACACCATCAAAATCAGTAATCGCACTGTTAATTGTGACTAAAATTCACAACAAAAATCTCTATGGTGTTTTCAAAGAGACCATGAGGTGTTATGTTAAACAAATGTGTTATGCACATTATGGTTCTAGTTGTACTAATGGGAGACTCTTGAACTGTTATGTTATGATGTTGAGGGGGAAAAAAAAGCTATGGTCTGATTATTAACTCAAACTACTTCATCTCTTTGTGGTTGTGCTTGTTAGTTGTACTAATAGGGGACTCCGGCGTGGGGAAGAGCAACCTGCTGTCGCGTTTCACAAGAAATGAGTTCAACCTGGAGAGTAAGAGCACCATCGGCGTGGAGTTTGCGACGCGCAGCATCCAGGTGGATGGCAAGACGATAAAGGCCCAGATCTGGGACACGGCCGGACAGGAGCGCTACAGAGCCATTACTTCAGCGTTAGTTTCTGTTTTCTTTTTACATTTAAATTCCCCCAAGAGTTTGCAGCAATAAGATAAACTTCAAATATCTAAACCCATTATATTAATTTTAACATGAATAAATGTAATAAATTATTACAAGCCGTTTTTTCATTATTTTTCTCACCAGGCCAATGGGCTAATATTTGCATTTTTCTGTGAGTCACTGACAAAACATAAATTGAGCTTAATGTAGTGACATTTTATTGTCAATTTGTATACACAACGGTCCAATTACTTTTGTCATTTCTTTCACAATGTTTGTGAATATAATTTAGCAAGTCAGATTGAAACCTTTAGAAAAGCTGCCACAAAGCAAATGTATTAAGCAAAAAAATCCACATTTGTTTCCTGTTATGAACTGCTGGGGTTGTTTACATGACTATATATGCTCAAGGAAGTTACATTTTTGTCTATTTTCTCTGGTTTTCCAGGTATTACCGGGGGGCGGTGGGGGCTCTCCTGGTCTACGACATCGCCAAGCACCTGACGTACGAGAACGTGGAGCGGTGGCTGAAGGAGCTGAGGGACCACGCCGACAACAACATCGTCATCATGCTAGTGGGCAACAAGAGCGACCTGCGCCACCTCAGGGCCGTGCCCACTGACGAGGCCAGGGCCTTCGCAGGTAACACCACTGCCACTGGGACCATTTTTCACAGTCTAATGCAAGACGTGTGTTTTTAGGTCAACCATTTTTAGTATAAAATAGTAAAACGTGTTTTGTCTTCATCTGCCTCAGAAAAGAACACAATCTCATTTATTGAAACGTCAGCTTTGGACTCCACTAATGTAGAGGAGGCATTCAAGAGCATTTTATCAGGTGGGGAATACTAAGCTGCACAATCTACCATCAATCACTAGATTGTAAATATATGTAGATTCAATCTGAAATTACTAATAACCCTTTTTTTGTTTCCTCTTGACAGAGATCTACCGCATCGTGTCACAGAAGCAGATCGCCGACAGATCTGCACACGACGAGTCCCCGGGAAACAACGTCGTGGACATCAGCGTCCCGCCCACCACCGACGGGCAGAAGGGCAACAAGCTGCAGTGCTGCCAGTGACCCCTCTGCACCTCCACCCCCCAAAAAAACAACAAGCCTGTGACACTCCTCATTAACATTCGCTGTTTTTCTCTTCTGGATACTTTATTCTCATTATCTGCTTTGCTGCGTGTCGTGCTGCTGCTCGCTAAACCTCCACGTGTTCAGAAGACTCTTGGTTTACATTCCTTTTTAAAATTTTTGTATGTTCTCTGTTTTCCCCCCTTATGTCTTCTCAAATTAACTCATAGCAGCCTCATAATAGTCAGAGAGAGTCAGAGTCGCTATTTTGGGGCTGGTCGCTCGGTGAGCCTACCTCGTTTTGTTTTGTTTCGGCGAGACTCTGACCCTGATTGTGTGACCCGGTCCATTTTTGTTTCTTTCAGGATCGGTGAGAGATCATGAACGCTGTGTTATTTAGCCCTGTATAGATCCTGTTTTTCCTCCACTTGCAATGAACTGTATTGGTGAGATGAGCGGCCACAGTGAAACCTCGATTGGATTTGTTCATCTAACGCTGCGTCTCGTTTGCTGAGGCTGAAGGAGACGGGACTCTGAGCGTGGAACGGTGTGAAGCTTCGATGTGTTGCCTTGGTGTAGAGCTTTCATTTGCCTCGTTTTACTTGTTCTGTCTGAGCCATGTGTCCTGTTTGGCATAGAATGTGCCGGGAGCTGTAGTGAGCATTTACTTAGTGAGGAAAAACTTAAATTGACTTGATGGCTTTTTTTTTTTTTTTTCTTAATAAATGCATCGTTGACAGACTGAGTATGCAGAAATACCAAAGAAGTTAGGATGCAATCATAGTCGATCTGCAGGTGATGGCGCAGATGCCTGTCCTATGATATTTGCCAGATCTTGCAAAAGCATACATTTGGTTTGAAAAATTGTCACCTAGAAGTTTTGTTTTTGGTTTCTGAAAGGTTATGTTCTAGGTAGTCATTTTGAGACTGAAACAAACTGCTCAAGGCTTCCAGAAGCCTCCCCCAAAAAACGCAAACTCAATTTTGCTCATGTTTTCAGCGGGTTGTGTCCCCTGTACGTTACAGCATTAAGGAAAAACACATCAAGTTGGTTGCTGTAAAAAAAAAAATAATAGTAATAATAAAACACTGCTGTTTGCATTTCCAGAGTAGTTTCCTCTCAAACAAGGTCCTGGTTGTCACTTTTTAGATTACACCCCGCTGTTAATGTAATCCCATATCCGTGAAAGGGAATGGAAGAAAACATTTTACAATTTAAAACCGTTCCACTATAAAATATGCATTCCATGTGGGACTTGTTCACGTCCAGCTATTTAAACCTCTTAATTTAGGTTTTAGAATTTGGGAGCAGAATAACCAATTGAACATGGTTGGCTTGAATGCCTCCAACAGGTAGGACCTCCTTTATTTACCCCTTTTAAGGGATTGAAATGGCGTGTTTGAGAGGGAGCAGATTTGAAATTCCTTCTGAGCTAGTGTTATCAGAATCGTCTTGGGGCTCCTTGTATTCTAAGCACTTAAAAAGCAGAAGTGTGTGTGTGTGTGTGAGAGTGTGAGTGTGAGAGTCAGTCATACTGTACTGGTGCATGTGCACAATGTGGCAGTTGAATTAGATAAGAAACATGTTTTCTGCCTTCACATCAATAAACACTATTCACTTGACCATATTAACTATTTTTATGTTCCCTGCTTTACCAACACCCTACCGCTTGAAAATGTGTCTTTTTCCATTGTTTAAAATAAGTTTTGTCTTTCTGTTAAGTGTGTTATTTTCTAAATTCCATATCCATACGTGTTATTTAGTCAAAACGCCATAGATGAACAAAAAAAAAAGGTTATGGAAAATGTATCAAGACACTTGGCTGACAAATTGAACAAAAGAAAATACAAAAGAAGGTAAAGTGACGTGTTTTGTTTAATTTTCCTTTAAAAACAACACAGTAAAACCACAATTGCAGCGGGTGAACGTGTCCTTTGAGTGCTGTCTGGTGTTATGTCGGGTTTTGACCTCGGGGTGTTTTTAACCCCCACCGACGCGTCGCGGGGAAAGCGGAGCCTTCGCTGTTCTGATCAGCTGAGCGCCACAGCTAGCCGCCGATAGCATAGCTCAGCGAGGGCGTTAACAATATACCCTCAGCCGGTGATCAATTCATTTCGTTTTCGCTCGCGGACAATTTAAGACCATGACGACGAAGGAAAACACGAGGTGAGTGCCTCGTTTGTGGCGTTTCAGCTGCTCTGGTTGAAGAGCGTCCTGGGCTAGCGTTAGCTCCCTGGCTAGCTCATAGCACAGCTGTGGTGAACTGGCACGGATTAACCAGCTGCGTCTGTTTACTAAAATATATGGAATTATTGTGATTTACAATTATGGACTTTAACATTTTATATAGTCATACATAGTGCAATGACATGTATTTATTTAACTGCCTAACTATCTGAAATGGAATCGAAGTAGCTCTTCCAGTGTTTTGTGTAATATTGTTTCTCTCTCTCTCTCACACACACACACACACACACACACGTGTTTGTTTCCAGACATTAGTCTGATCCATATGTGGGTATGAAGTAGATGAAAGTGATCATGGCGTAGACCTGACCTCCACCCACTGTGCAGGTAAGTTCGTGGATCTCTTTGTAGCCATTTAATTATGCACCTACGACCCAAGATGTTATTTAAATATATGCCCGACGTAACTATGACGTTTCATATCTATTTTAGTGGGTTTGCGTCACATCGCACTTGCACACATGTAGAGGAACGTCACACTAGTTGACATCTGCTGCTCGTGTTCCGCGATAAAGGGTGTGAACACAGCTGTTTATCGCTCCGTCTCGCTCTGCTGCACTAAATATCTGACACGGGAAGAAGTTATCTGGAATATATCTATACAAAATATGAAGTTATCTGGAATATATCTATACAAAATATGTAATGCAAATGACCAAATACATGATGGGTCGATCTACAGTGAGTTGGCACCGCTGCTGTGAGAGTACATCTATTGAGGAATGAGAGAAGCGGACGACATTTAAATACATTTTGGATTGGATTGGAGATACTTTGTGTCGGTGGGTAATCAATCATAAAAAAAATAAAAATAAATAACGAATAGAAGAAATTTGGTAAAGTACGCAAGACCCATAAACATAAATAATGAACCTATAAATTGACTCAAAACTTGTAGGTTTAAATAAATAAATAAATAAACAGTTTAGGTGGGGGATGTATCAGTGAACAAGAAAAAAAAAATTGGCAATGTACAGTCAACTAGAAGGCTAGACGGTAGGGAAATTAACCAGGATTAATTGGTAGTTTTAAATAATAAAATAACAGATTTGTGGATAGGCCTTGTGGAGGCCTAGGTTTATTGTATAATCAAACATAGACAAGTGTCATTAAAAAAAAAAAAAAAGAAGAATCTTCAATCTAAAAACAACAAATCACTATACAAAATGTGATCTATACACAAGATAAATTAAAGGGCTATGACGGGACTAGCAACTGTGCTGCAACTTGGTCCCTGAGTGTAAGTCTAAATATAGTGGAGAATATACTGTACAGATGAATAAATATATACACATTCTGTTTCTAAATCCTCTGCCTCTCTTCTTCTTCTTGCCAGTCGGACCTTACCTGTGGGGGAACAGGGTTTGTACTCCCCTTAACCTCCCTCACCCCTATCCCACAGCACCCTGAACCACCCCGCTCCCTGCAAGGTGTAACTATGACGACGGGGGAATGTTGTCACCTGCCCGGCTCACTCTGTGACTGTGCTGGCAACACCGCCCTGTCAAAGAGCGTGGATGAGGCGGATGGCGATGGCTGCCAGGCGCAGTACGTCACCCAGGTCACGGCCAAAGATGGACGCCTGCTGTCCACGGTCCTGAAACCCCTTAGCACACAGAGGTATGCCTCAGAGTTTCCGTTATCCGTTAATTGCCGGTTTCTGACCGGGAAAATCTGTTGAAGTCTGACATTTAAATCTGTCGCTCATAATGTCCGGTGAAAATAATTCCCTCCAAGCACAAATTGAATTCGTGCTGGGTGGATCATTTCGATAAAAAAAAAAATGTCTGCAGATCTGCTTATTTCCATGCTCGGCAAGTTGCAACGGGAAGCCAATCAGTTTGGACGATGTTAAGCTGATCTGAACACTTTCCTCTGACCAATCATGTTTGTCGATATGGAACTTAGCCCCGACCCCTCCCTCGTGGACAGGTTGCGCTTGTAAGCACACACGGAGCATCTAGAATTGTGAGGAGAATCAAGAAAATGATGTATCGTTGGGACACAAACATCCATTTTTTGGAGTCTCTTAAGATATTTAAGTTTCGACCCAAAGCAGGCCATAAATATTCATTGTGTAAAATATGTCGACAGGACGTCCTGACGAAGATGGACAACACCACTAACTTTATTGTTTATTACCTTCTTGCCATATTTATTTTGTTTTTGATTTGATCAAAATGTTATTTTAGTGAAATGTTAAATAAAGCGGCTGCACTTGTAACTCATTGTTCACAAACTGAAATTATTTGATTTCAAGTAGTAATATTCATAATTTTGAATTATTTATTTTTAAAATGGCATCAACTGACGGGACTTATTTTATTTTTGATATACAATAAAAAATATTGTACATCTACATGCCTTGATGATGTCATTCTCTATATAACCTGACTATGAATTGTTTTTAAGCTGAATAAACACAGATAATATTTGACCAAAATGTCTCCCATTTGTCCGAGAAATTGAAATCTTCCAGGACACGTTGACCAGCACCAATTTTTTTCTAACAGAAACTCTGGTATGGCTACGCTGATATTGTCAGGCACAATGTCCAAATTCAGGAATTCATTGAAAGGTTCAAGGGAGCCCTGGAAATGTATAGCGGGAGAGATGGCACATTTTAGGTGTAGCCAGTTGAGGTAAATCAGGCTTTTATAACTGCAAAAGTCTGACTGATTTTCCCCCAGAGAATTTGTGTTAAGTATTTCCTGAAAAGATAGATCCCTGGCTTTGACACAGTGCTTTCTACCACATCTACATAATGAGAATATTATCAATTGGTGTATTTGATGTAATTATTTTTGTATGACATTGATTGACATCGACATTGATTGTCGATTGTGAGTCCAGGTTAGATATGAATATGTACAGAGTGCATATGGTGAATTTAAGCAACGTATATTAACACAAAGCCCCAATTGTCCGTTATGTGATTTTTCTCAAAGGATAAGTGGTAATATTGAATCAATAAGGGAAAATCATTAATTATTTCATTCATTGTGAATCGATGTGAGTGTAAAAATGTTTTTAAAAAAATACTGGTGTTGTCCTCTAAGTAGAAACTATTGTAACTATTTTTGCACCCAGACCTCATATTGTTGAAATGAACCTGAGCTACTTCTGGTTTTGCGTTTCTCTCAGTGACGGCCCTATTTGCCGGATCTGCCACGAAGGAGGGAACAGTGAGGGTCTCCTGTCGCCATGCGACTGCACGGGCACGCTGGGCACTGTGCACAAGAGCTGCCTGGAGAAATGGCTCTCTTCCTCCAACACCAGCTACTGCGAGCTCTGCCACACCGAGTTCACCATCGAGCGGCGGCCACGGCCCCTCACAGAGGTAACAGAGGTTCTAATTAACGCCTCCACCGTGATGGCCATTATCAATATTACCCATCTTGAAAAATATTAAGATTTGATTTTTGTCAATGTCACCGCCACCTCTTGACTGTCTCTATATTTACACCTGTCTTTCTTCTTTCCTTACTATCTCCTCTGTTGTTCCATCTCACCCCCCCCCCCCCCCCCCACCCCCACAGTGGCTGCGGGACCCCGGCCCTCGTAACGAGAAGAGGACGCTGTTCTGCGACATGGTGTGCTTCCTCTTCATCACGCCCCTCGCAGCCATCTCGGGCTGGCTGTGTCTGCGCGGCGCTCAGGACCACCTGCAGTTGAAGAGCCGCCTGGAGGCCGTGGGCCTCATCGCACTCACCATCGCCCTCTTCACCATCTATGTCCTGTGGACTCTGGTAAGAAGAAGAAATAAAACAATACGTGCACACAGATAATGGGAGACTGCTGCATTTAAATACTGGAAACAAAGTTTAATACATTTTTAACTGGTGAGTAGGCCTGCACTGTTCCTGGCTAAAATATAGTATTTGAATCGGAGAAGAGCCCAAATACGAAAAGCAACAAATACATCATACACAAGACACTACTACTACTACTACTACTACTACTACTACTACTACTACTACTACTACTACTACTACTAATAATAATAATAAATATAGCTACAGGCAGCAATACACAGGGTCCAGTTTAGTTGTGTTAGGTACGTATTACAGTTTTCTCGGTTTTGTGACACGCAGCACAAGTTGTGTGACTAACCTCTAAGGATGGATGTTCTGTCTCCTTTACCGACTGGTGATGCGACTTGGCCGGCCTGCACCGAGGAAAACCTGTTATGATAGAGGGTGGCTCTGAGTCTGCCTTGTCCACTAAGAGGTCAGGGTGGAGGGACCATAGGGATCATAGATTTTTTTTTTCAATGTAGATTTTATGTTTTTAAATAAATTGTGTATAAATAAGGACATGTTTACTTAAAATGATGTGATTTTTTTTCCTCGTGTGTTCTGTCCAATCACCCTGAACTTCAACCACCTTCATCCACCGTCACTGAATGTTCCTCTTGTGTCGTTTAGTTTAAATGTCCCTCAGGAACGTTTTTTTAACAATTACGATCGTTCCTGTATCATGCAGTGCGGACACAAAATAAAGGGACAGTTCCTCCAAAGGTTCTTAGAACTTCCTGCAGTGCGAAAAGGCCTTCTGTGACCGATTTAGTCTTCAGGGGTTTGTAAAATGCAGTAAGAGTTAGTTCTCTGAGTTTCTTTAAACGCAGCATACAGTAGCAAACGCTATGCAGTCGACAAGGCACAAGTGGCTGAATGTGAACTGAGAGACGAAATTTCGACTTTTATAACTTTGGATGATGATGTCACAAAGTGCCCTGCTCCTGAAACTAATCAAATTGCACCAAGTTCTTCTACTTCTGGTAAAATTACAAGCAAATCTACATCGACCTTGATCAAACTCCAATGACAAGACTTCTGAAACGTCCCGATTCTAACGAGACCTCAACCACCATGTCTGTATGTACTGTGGTTGTCATGTTCCAGATACTTTAAGCCAGAAAAATACAAGAAGATTAAAGTGTGTGTGTGTGTGTGTGTGTGTGTGTGTGTGTGTGTGTGTGTGTGTGTGTGTGTGTGTGTGTGTGTGTGTGTGTGTGTGTGTGTGTGTGTGTGTGTGTGTGTGTGTGATTTTTCTAATTATTACTACTACTAGGGGTCCAGGCAGCAATGCCCAGGGTCCAGGTTAGTTGTGTTAGTTCTTACCGACACCAATTACTAATTTCCGAGTTCTCATGGAACACAGCATCAGTTCGTGCTGTCGCTCATCTTTACCCAGTGCAGCTTGGAAGGACTAATATAAATTTATGTTACCACCTTCAGACTCAGGTGTGATTTTTCCATGTTATTCTCCTCCCTATTGCCATTCTTAAATGCCTCCTCCTCTTTCAAACAAACTCACTATGGTGCGTGTTCGAATAGAGCTGTACTCTCAGAGGCTGATGTATGATGTCTCACCATCATATATCAGTGTCACATTATTTATTTATTCATGTATGTTGCGACAGTGCTGTATAAATAGTAATGTAGTTCTTTATATTTACTATTCTGTTGTTTTCCTTTAATAAGATCTCCTGGTCAACTCACACTGCTACACACTATTGGACCATCGGTATATACAGACCCTTCATGCCCTGCTTTTAATTTGCATTTGTGGACTTGGTACTTGCCTGTTTGCAGTTAACCCGCTTAAAATGTCTTTGTGGGACTTTGTTCAAGACTTAACTCCTGAATACCCCCCCCCAGGGATGAATTAAGTCTTATCTTTTCCATTTCCTCATCCTAGTCCTAACCAAGATCCCCTCCCCCTCCCTCAGGTGTCTTTCCGCTACCACTGTCAGCTTTACTCCGAATGGAGACGAACGAACCAGAAGGTGCGGCTGCTCATTCCCGACACCAAGGGCTCCCACTCCACGCAGCATTCCTTGTTATCAACCAAACTGATGAAGAAGTCTGCGGATGAGAGCATAGTATGAGGTCACACCACGGAGAAAGCAGCTGGTATTATTAACCTCCAAGGCCTAATTTTTGACAAAACATGAATCCTTGATAGACTATAATGGATATACCGATTTTTATTCATCTCCCCAAGCTCCCATCTCCCATGAGCACTTATTTTTTTGACATGCGTCATTTCTTACCTATTGACAAACACCAGCTTGTCCAGGGACAACGCAGTGCGACTTCCTGGTGTATAACTGAGCTGTTTATTGAGCTGATGCAGGAATGCAAATTAATAGAATGGCACATGGTCGCCGTCCGCGGGCTCAATAAATAGGTCCACCAAACCCTTGAACAATTGGTGGAGTGTCAACTCCAATCATCATGATCCTCTTTCATTTCAATGTTCCCGAGAATCATCGCCGCATCAATTGTTTTGCGGCAATGCTCTAGTATATTTAAATTGCTTTGTGTTTTTTGCATATTCACCTGACCTTTCACTACAAATCGATGAAGGGGAAAAAAAACTAGACATTTAAAGCATTGATCTGTTTCTCCAGTCGCTTGCTAACATCCAATCTGAGGGCTAAAGACTTTCAAAATAATAACTTAACAGTTCTTGAGTTTCTTAAGCTAAAGCTACATTTACACACCACTTTGATGTGATGTAATTCTGATTCCCCCCCCCCCACACACACACACAATATGACAACATCATAGACATTGCCCGGTGAAACAAAAATATGTCTGTGCATCTTCTTCAGTATTTCTACCCACTGGATTCTGGTGAGTAAATACCAGAATCTGAAACCTGTTTTCTGCCTCTCCAGCCCTGCCTTTTGGAGCCTGCCTTTTTGATCAAAAGAAGCATTTTGAGTAAACTTGGCTCCACTTTTGACTTCTGTCCCCAGCTTTAGTGTCCAAGCCAACCTCATATACATGGTTTTAAGCAGACGTGTGTCATAAGCTGACTGAGTGTAACAAAGGACATAATGTCAATGTTATGCAGCCCAAAAGATTATTTTTTTTAATCAGACCTTGGGTGCAAGTGTAGCCTTAGAATCTATTCATTGATCCACTTTTTCTTTGTTTTAAAAACAAATTGGAACGAAACCCCCCTTAATCCAAGAAGAGACAATGTTGTGACATTTTATAAACCAGAGATTGTGCAATGAAACACTGTGGACGTCGTGGTCCCTAGTCTGTGAAGAGACTGCTCACAACAGGTTTTACAGTCATGTTCTCCAGACCTCCTTTATTTACCCTTTTTAAGGGATTGTAAGGGTGTGTTGGAGAGGGAGCAGATTTGAAATTCCCTCTGAACTGGTGTTATCAGAATCGTCTTGGAGCTCCTTGTATTCTAAGCACTTAAATAGCAGAACTGTGTAAGTATGTTGATAGAAACGTGTGTGTGTGTGTGTGTGTGTGTGTGTGTGTGTGTGTGTGTGTGTGTGTGTGTGTGTGTGTGTGTGTGTGTGTGTGTGTGTGTGTGTGTGTGTGTGTGTGTGTGTGTGTGTGTGTGTGGCGTCTCAGATCACATAAATATTTGAGGCAAATGAATTTATAAAAGTCTGTCAACTTCAATTTGAAGCAGGCATTGCCGATATATTTTCAATCTGGTTACTTGTAATGTCTGTGGTGATTAATCGAAGCCAGCTGTCTGATTCCATCTTACAGCTTTTATCAATCTAGTCTTTGTTGGAATATTATTTCTAAAAACTGAAGAGGGAAGTCACTGTGTAATTTGAGAAACAAGTTATCTATTGAAGCCTATAGAACGTAGAAGTGTGTATTTGGAGGCTTTAATAATTGTTTCTTATGTAAGGGTTTCCCTCTTCATTTTGATATTTTTGGGTGTTTCTTAAGGGCAAGTGGATTTTTGCTGCTTTTTGGTGCTATTTCCAATTTCTAATGAACTAATCCCCCATTGTGATGTAGGCGTTAGTTAGTTTTGTCTCCAGTGTTATGGAGGTCGCACTTCTATTTGTGACTGCCGTTGGGTTTTCACTTAATTTTAGTTCTTCCTTTTATGCTGTCCATTGTAGCTTCCCGCTTGATGTCATAACTAATGCATTGTTCCATTCGTATATGCATTGATCATTAACTCAATGTGAACTGGTGATTCCATGGGAACTCTCACCTGTGATGCAGAGAGGCCAAATTTATGCACACTCTCCTCAATGTGTTTTTTTTTTTGTTTTTTTTTGGATTTTGTCGTCTTATAGCAATCATGCTTGCTAAATTTTTTTGTTAATCATGCTTGATCTAATTTGTAGATAAGACTCCCATTTAAAAGGTAAATTCAATAGAAATGGGACCTTTTGTATTACTAGATATGCCAGCTGTTGGTAAACCGTGAACAGAGATGTATTTTCCCTTCTTGCTTATACATGTTGATTATTTCTCTGAAATCATCCCTTTTCATTATAGATTTGTCTTTTTTTACATTAGTCAGACGAAGATTTTGCAATAGTATCAATATCAATTTAACATTGGAAGTCAGTAATTATCTTCTGTGTAGAGACGGAGTGCATCACAAGTTGCTGCAAGAAATTAATGAAATCTTATCAACCAGTCCACACCCATTTAACAATTAGTGGCACTGGCGTATGCCCATCGGCTTGGGATTCATTTCGGCGTGCGCCCGGTTAAAGCTTAGCTCCATCGGCCACTGCGACTAGGGAAGCATTTGTTGTATCTGCTTCCATTCCTCTTCTGTTACTTGTCTACACACAACAGAAAACTAGTCTGGCTTTATTAGTTCCTATTGGTTTGTTTTTCCCGCTGTGTTGTCCTGAGATCAACTCAAAAGACAAGAATCTGCATTGTTCTAATCAATCTTTTGACTAGCTTTGTTTTTACCTTTATTTATAATTGGCTGGTGACAGAATACGACACTGCATTGTGACAATACAATATTAATGTGCTATTAGTTTGACCGAAAAAAAAAAAAAGCCATTGGATGGTAATGGACAGATTGTATAATACGGACCATGCAACAGATGCCACTCACACGGGTTGAGGTCTAGAGGAGCCATCTGCATAGATGTTTGTAAGTCGTTTAAAATATATGCAACGATGCACCAGACCTGCTTACTCTACAGTGTTAATACTGCAGGTCCTCTTCTCTCCAAAGAAGCATTAGTCATTGTTTTAAGCATCATGTGGCACTTTGACTGTATTGTAATAGAAATTGTTTATTAAACTTCCTTGTACTTTAAATCCAGAAAGTGATTTCAAACTGTTTTTTTCACACAGGTAATGGACACTTGGTATTTCTTTGTGTTTTACATGGGGTTTTTTTAGCTGAATATTGATGTGCATCATTTGTAATTTATGTTCGCAGTTCATTATTCACATTTGAGTACTGTTTATGATGTGCAGTGGAATTTAAAAAGGTGTCTTCACTAAGGCATTGGTAGTTGCAAATCAGCCAAGACAAGTTTGCACAGCAAATAAAAAAAATAAAAAAACAAGCTTAAGTATGGTCAACATTAAATGTGTCATTTGTTTTCTTGCGTAATGGCTCTAAGTTGAGAAGAACTCAACTTAGAGTCAACTTAGAGCTTAGAGCCAAATGTCTGATTATGAATACCATCTTATGGTATTTAAAATCAAATTCAGGAGTGACAATTGTCAGCATTGTACAGTAAATAACTGTCTCAAAAGGAAACTTTAAACTGCCCAGAAGGAGCCCTTGTTCAATGCTAAGCTGAAAAACATTTAATATTATCTTTAACTGTGAAACACAGCATCCTAGCTAATTTGCAGTATAACTACTTTTGTCTAGGAGTTTATTATAGTTATTCATGTGCTTATATTTAAATTGATACAATTTAAGCCAAATACATCTTAAACACAAATTTTGTATAACTTATTTGTTGCAGGAAGTAACAGTAGTACATAGTAATAATAAAGCTGCCACATCAGGTGGAGTGAATCTGCCAGTGTTTTATTTACACAGCACCAACTGGAGGTAACCAGTGAAATGCTCTAGTATCCCCAGTACAGGACCCCATTTCAAAGAGCACCTGACCCGTTCCTACATTGCAGGAGCTTTTCAGATCGACTCGATTAAATTACTTAACTTGGCCAACCGAATGAAATACAAAATTGGATCTTTTTTTTTCCCCTTCATGGCAAAACAGCAGTGAGTTCAAATGCAACAAAAAAGAAAAGTACTGTACAAGCAAGAAAAATAAAGTAGGGAGGAAATTGGCCATGAGCGGTGTGAGTGTAACAAATGTGGGTGATGAGATTTGAGTTCAGGGCAAGTGTTGTTGAGGAGGAGGAAGGAGAAGAGGGGATGGAAAAGGAGTGGGGGCACGGTCACAGGCTTTGGCAGCACTGCAGCTTGTTGCCCTTCTGTCCATCAGTAGTGGGTGGGACACAGATGTCCACAACGTTGTTTCCCGGAGACTCGTCGTGTGCAGATCTATCGGCGATCTGCTTCTGAGACACGATGCGGTAGATCTCTGGAAGAAAAGATTTATTTTTTACTATGTACACTGGGTTTTGATCAACTGGAAATAGACCTGGAACTTATAAGGACCAGGCTTTGAAATGTTCTCAAATGGTTGATCAGAAAACCTGTACTCCCAACTCTTTACTTTCTTCTCGTACTGTCCGCAAATGCAATTGTCAAATATAGTTTGTTTATAGCTACTCATAATTAGGACGTTAAACATTTAAAATGGTTGCCAACTGGCGTTCCAAGGCCCTCTGGCACAGGCGATGGCATTGAAAAGCACATTTTTATTGTAGGGTGGACAAGGTGGGGAAAACCCCAGAGCAGATGGAAAACATGTCATGACAAGGGTGTGGATGGGGGTTTACTTGTTGCTTGTTGAGGAAGGGCCAAATTACCTAGGCAGGTTCACACCTGTCTTGCCATGATAGAGATTGTGATTTGAAGAGTGTTTCATTTTTATTCATAATACAGGTAATACCTACAACTGTCTTGACATTTAAGCTTTGTTTTATCCCTTTTCCTACCTGTTAAAATATTCTTAAACGTTTCTTCTACATTTGTGGAATCCAGCGCCGACGTCTCAATGAATGAAAGAATGTTCTTCTCTGAAACAGACAAAGATACATGAATGAATAATGGTAGATTGACACAGATTCGTTTCTATGTTCCTGTAAGATAATAGTGTAGTACTTTGTCCCGAGGAGAGAATTCCTTTGTCACGACAGAAAAAAATACAAAATAAAAGGATAAAGTGCACACACACAATATATAAAATACACAGCATACTATGGATCGAAAACAACATTTTGCTAATGGCTATGTACTGCAGCTCGAGAGAGAGAGAGAGAGAGAGAGAGAGAGAGAGAGAGAGCACACAACATTAAAACCACCTGCCTAATATTGTGTAGGTCCTCCTCCCGCTGTCAAAACAGCTCTGACCCGTTGAGGCAGGGACTCCACAAGACCTCTGAAGGTGTCCTGTGGTGTCTGGCACCAAGACATTAGCAGCAGATCCTTTAAGTCCTGTAAGTTATGAGGTGGGGCCTCCATGGATCAGCCTTGTTGTTCCAGCACATCCCACAGATGCTCCATCGGATTGAGATCTGGGAATTTGGAGGCCAAGTCAACGCCTTGAACTCTTTGTCATGTTTCTCAAACCATTCCTGAACATATTTTGCAGTGTGGCAGGGTGCATTAACGCGGCACCACATACCCGGCCATCCACATGATGTAGAAGAAAACGTGATTCAGACCTGGCCACCATTGTTCCATGGTCAAGTTCAGATACTCATGTACCCACTGTAGGCGCTTTCTGTGGTGGACAGGGGTCAGCATGGGTACCCTGACCTGTCTGTGGCTAGGCAGCTCCATACACAGCAAGCTGCGATGAACTGGGTGTTGACACCTTTCAAATAAACCTCTTGAATCATAGCCAGCATTAACTTTTTCAGCAATTTGTGCAACAGTATCTCTTCTGTGGGATCAGACCAGATGGGCTGGACCTCGCATCAATGAGCATTGGCGTCCATGACCCTGTCACCGGTTCACCGATTGTCCTTCCTTGGACCGCTTTAGGTAGGTACTAACCACTGCATACCAGGAACACCGCACAAGGTCCGCCTTTTTGGAGATGTTCTGACCCAGTCGTATAGCCATCACAATTTGGCCCTTGTCAAAGTCGCTCAGATCCTTACGCTTTCTTGTATCTAACACATCAACTTCAAGAACTGACTGTTCACCTGCTGCCTAATATATCCCACCCCTTGACCAATGCCATTGGAATGAGCTGATCAATGTTATTCACTTCACCTGTCAAGTGGTTTTAATGTTGTGGCTGATCGGTGGATATACATTATGTATTGTGTGTTGTATTATAGTGTTATTAGAAATAAATACACTTGAGTTTTACATTTTACAAAAATGTTGAAGTCTGCCCATGTGCAATTTCAACATTCATTTTTACATTTCACTATAGTTATTTTTATTTCATTTTCTCATCCCTTTCTTGACTTGCATTGTTTTTTGCTGCTGTAACATCTGAATTTCCCGATGGGGACTTATCAAGTGTTATCTAATCGCAAACAAACTAATAGCCAAGGTTAGTTAAGACTTACGTTATACTGTACTAGATGTTTTATTTATTATATCGTATAACAGCGTAGTATATCACTGTCTAATGCAGCCACCAGTGGTGTTACCTGCGAAGGCCCTGGCCTCGTCAGTGGGCACGGCCCTGAGGTGGCGCAGGTCGCTCTTGTTGCCCACTAGCATGATGACGATGTTGTTGTCGGCGTGGTCCCTCAGCTCCTTCAGCCACCGCTCCACGTTCTCGTACGTCAGGTGCTTGGCGATGTCGTAGACCAGGAGAGCCCCCACCGCCCCCCGGTAATACCTGGGGAGAAAATGGACCAAAATGTAAATTCCTTAGCTTCCTTGAATATGTACACCGATCAGCCACAACATTAAAACCACCACAAATATTGTGTAGGTCCCCCTTGTGCCACCAAAACAGACCGGCGAGGAGCTGACAGCGTCACAGCAACAAAGAAAGTTGAGCAGGTTTCACAGTAAATTTTGAGCTGACACGCCCACAAACTCCAGGTGCACAGAAGCCCTCGCCTGCGGTGTGACCCTAACAGTAGTCCTGTAAGTTGCGAGGTAGGGCCTCCATGGATCGGGCTTGTTGTTCTAGCACATCGCACAGATGCTTGATCAGGTTACGATCTGGGGAATTTGGAGGCCAAGTCAACACCTTGAACTCTTTGTCACGTTCCTCAAACCATTCCTGAACAATTTTAGCAGTGTGGCAGGGCACATTATCCTGCTGAAAGAGGCCACTGCCATCAGGGAATACCGTTGCCATGAAGGGTTGTACTTGGTCTGCAACAATGTTTAGGTAGGTGGTACGTGTCAAAGTAAGATCCACATGAATGCCAGGACTCAAGGTTTCCCAGCAGAACATTACCCAGAGCATCAGACTGCTTCCACAGGCTTGCCTTCTTCTCATAGTGCATCCTGGTGCTATCTCTTCCTCAGGTAAACAATGCACACGCCCGGCCATCAACACGTGATTCATCAGACCAGGCTACCTTCTTCCATTGCTCCACAGTACAGTTCTGACGCTCACATGCTCACTGTAGGTGCTTTCGCTTTCTGGGAACACCCTATAAAACCTGCCATTTTGGAGATGTTCTGACCCAGACGTCTAACCATCATAATTTGGCCCTTGTGAAAGTCGCTCAGATTCATACGCTTGCCCATTTTTTGTGCTTCCAACACATCAACTTCCAGAACTGACTGTTCACTTTCTGCCTAATATATCCCACCCCTTGACAAGTATCATTGTAACGAGATGATCAACGTTATTCACTTCATCTGTCAGTGGTTTAAATGTTGTCGCTGATCGGTGTATAGCCGTGTAAACAACCCCAGCAGTTCATAACAGGAAACTGTTTTTTTGGGTTTAGACATTTGAAGAATAAGTATATCTTATTCAGAGTTTCCGTTAATTGCCGGTTTTTGACCGGGAAAATCTGTTGAAGCCCGACATATTTAAATCTCTCCAGTCATAATGTCTGGTGAAAATAATTCCCTCCAAGCACAATCTGAATTAGTACTGGGTTAGTGCAGTTATGTCCATTTCCGCGCTCGGCAAGTTGCAACGGGAAGCCAATCAGTTTGGACGATCTAAAGCTGATCTGAAAGCTTCACCTCTGACCAATCACGTTTGTTGATATAGAACTAAGCCACGCCCCCTCCCTCGTGGACAGGTTGCACGTGTAAACACAGTACACACGGAGCTGCAGCGTCCACAACTCTGAGGAGAAGCAGAAAGATGATGTATCGTTGGGACACGTACATCCATAGTTTGGCCTTTTTTTGTATATCAAAGTTTCGACCCAAAGCAGACGGTAAATATTCATTGTGTAAAATGTGTCGACGGGATGTCCCGACGAACATGGACACCACAAACTTAATTATTTATTTAGACCTACTTGCCATTTTTATTTTCTTTTTGATCAAAATGTTATTTTAGTGAAATGTTAAATAAAGCGGCTGCACTTGTTACTTATTGTTCACGAACGGAAATTATTTGATTTCAAGTAGTAATAGTCGTAATTTCTATTTAACATGTTAACTGACGGACTTTATTTATTTTTAATATTCAATAAAAAATATACAGCAACATGCCTTGATGATCTAACTCTATATAACCTGCCTATCAATTTTTTTTTCAACCTCAATAAAACTCTTGGGGGCATTTAAATGTAAAAAGAAAACAGAAACTAACGCTGAAGTAATGGCTCTGTAGCGCTCCTGTCCGGCCGTGTCCCAGATCTGTGCCTTTATCGTCTTGCCATCCACCTGGATGCTGCGCGTCGCAAACTCCACGCCGATGGTGCTCTTACTCTCCAGGTTGAACTCATTTCTTGTGAAACGCGACAGCAGGTTGCTCTTCCCCACGCCGGAGTCCCCTATTAGTACAACTAACAAGCACAACCACAAAGAGATGAAGTAGTTTGAGTTAATAATCAAACCATAGCTGTCTTGCTCAAGAATGAAAAAGTGAAAAGGTATTTGGGGAACCCGAGTAAACACAAAACACTTCTGAACTATTGTTTATTTTATTTAATGGAAAAATGGAAAAAAGGTATCAAACACCCATATCGACAATGTGAAAAAAGTAATTATCCCCTTAAACTGAATACCTGGCTACACCACCTTAAGCAGCAGTCAGTCTTTCATGTCGATGTGGAGCAATTTTAGCCGCACTCTTCTTTACCAGACTGCTTTCATTCAGACACATTGGTCGTGATTTTCCGGCACAAACTCCTCATTTATGTTTTGTGTTTACTATGGTTCCATCTAATTTGACATTTTGTCTGCAAAGATCTGAAACCATTAGATGTGACAAATATGCAATAATAAAAGGAGTCAGGAAGGGGGCAAATACCTTTTCACCGCACTATATAAGAAGTGATCATTTTTCAGTTAACTCTGTGCATTTACATTGACAATTAAGGGAAATCCGCAAGGTCACTCAGTTGGGTTGAAGATGTAGGAGCACACTTTAAGTATAACGTGTCATGGATCTGACCGGACCTGCCGCTTCGGGCCGGTTCAGAAAAACATGTAATTCAAGAGGGAGTCGTCCACTAGGAAGCTGCAACTACAACCTGCTGATTGGGAAATGTTACTCAACAGTTTCTCAAGGTCTGTCTTCCTATTGCTTACGACCGTCCCAGCAAGACATTCTGTGCCACCAATTGAATCACTACATAGTCTAAATACTTTATATCGTGTATTTCTTCATCAAATCTATGGCTGTCACGCTCATGGAATTTAAGTCGATGAGTATTGTCATATCAATATTTTGGACTAACAATTGAATTAAAAAAAAAAAAATTCCATGTTATGCCACTACAGTAGTGTAATAATACACATCGGCCATGGGAAGACAAAACAATGCTGGAAAATTACAAGTTGGGGACGAAAACGTTATATTTATTGTGACATTTGCTTAAAATCGGATAAAAATTCACCCATAATTGGATGTAAACATAGGTTTGGATAATTAACAAGTACGTAAAATGATCGGCAATTGCGATTTAAGTCGAATAATCGCGATTACCAGGCGATCGAGTAATAATCGTGACAGGTACTGGAATTATTCTCGACGTTTGTTAGATTGACATTAACATTGGAAGATGTTTATTATTATTTTGAAGTTGTGTCGTGGGATAACAGCTTCCGTAAAGGATTTTTAAATATGATCGTATTGATATAAAAGCTGCATTCTTATATTTCACCAGTTTAGTTCTAGTTGAGCTCGTCACGTCATATTCCTTGTGTTTTGAGGGGTTTAGCGAGCAAAAAAGCAATACAAAGGGAAATAATAACAGCACGTACTTAAGATGATACATGGGTATTAAAAGCAAGACTAAACTTGCTGTTGAAACAGTCGCTGAGCTGTTCAGAGTTTTACCCCCCTCAGCTGACAGTGGTGCGGGCTAACTGGGCTTGCAGGCTAAGCTAGCTCGTATCGCACGGGAATTGAAATTCAAAATAAATGTCTCGATCTTCCTCATACCTTTGAAAAGGAAATCATATTCGTCGTCTCTGTTTCCCATGGCTTGTCTTGGATCGAGCTGCTTCGTCCCGGGTTCCCCTTCACACAGTCCGCCGGGCCAGCAAACACAGCGCGCCGCTGAGAGTGGGACAGAGGGCAACCCCTTCAGTCACATCGAGCCCTGGAGGGGGGAGAGGTGGGGAGACCCCGTCTGGAGCTGGAACCTCATCAGTTAACACCACCAGTGCCGGTCTGGAGCTGGAACCTCATCAGTTAACACCACCAGTGCCGGTCTGGAGCTGGAACCTCATCAGTTAACACCACCAGTGCCGGTCTGGAGCTGGAACCTCATCAGTTAACACCACCAGTGCCGGTCTGGAGCTGGGGCCTCACAAGATTCAAGATGTTTATTTGTCACATACATATACATAATTTCATACATACACTTCTCACAAAAAGTTAGGGATATTCGGCTTTCGGGTGAAATTTCAGGATGAACCTAAAATGCACTATAACCTTTACAGGTGAACTTAATTTGACCTTCTCTAAACTTTTGAATGCACATGTCCAACTGTTCAATGTTTCAGTACTTTTTGCACAACTTGCTGTTCTCTAACAAGGAGCTGAACGGCAACATTCACAACAGGTGTTTGATCCATGAATCCACCAAAAAATTTCCTGGTTCATTTAGAATTGAAATTTAAACAGTCCTCTTCATCATGCTGTTCACATTTTGACATCATGAGACCAAGACGACACCTAACAACTGATCAACAGTACCTCGCCATTGTGAGGCTTCAAACAGGATGTTCTCAGAGGGAAGTGGCCACTGAGCTTAGAGTGTCACAGAGTGTCATCAGCAGGTTGCAACAGAGATACAGAGACTGGAAGAGTCACAGAAACACACTCCCACACTGATGAGCGCTTCATTGTGACAGTGCCCTGTGGAACCGAATGATGATGCCACTCAACTCCAGGCACATTTAAGGGAGGTGAGAGGCACCCAAGTGTCACGTCAGACCATTCGAAACCGTTGACATCAGCGTGGTCTGCGTGCTAGACGACCTGCAAGGGTACCTGACCACATCACCAGGCACTGGCATTGTCTTGCACGGGCCAGGGAGCATTTACGCTGGACGAGGGACCAGTGGCCTCAGTGCTGTTCTCTGATAAAAGTCGATTCAAGTTGAGCAGAAATGATGGCCGCCAACGATGTTGGAGACGTCAAGGAGAGCGCTATGCATCAGCCACTGTCACCAGACAAGCCTTTGGTGGTGGTGGTGTTACAGTGTGGGCAGGTGTGTCTAGTCAATACAGAACTGCCCTACACTCTGTGAATGGTACAGTGACAAGCCCAAACTACCTGAATAACATCATTAATCCAGTCATTGTGCCCCTGCATGAACAACACAGGCCTCATTTCATCTTCATGGATGACAATTCTCCAGCTCATCGAGGTCCCATCATTAGGGAACGGCTGCTGGAGACTGGGGTACCTCAAATGGAGTGGCCTGCACTTTCTCCAGACCTGAATCCCATAGAAAACCTATGGGATCAGCTGAGTGGCCGTGTAGAGGCTCTTAACTCTGTACCCTGGAACCCAATGACCTGAGGGCCGCCCTTCAAGAAGAGTGGGGTGCCAGGCCTCAGCAGACAATAAGTCGACTTGTGAACAGCATGAGACGTCGTTGTCAAGCTGTAATTGATGCTCAAGGCCACATGACAAGTTATTGAGACATTGACATTTTTTGTTGTGGTAAACCCACCACTGTTGTTGGCTTTTGTTTCAATAAATTGTTTGAGATGAGGAAATCACCATTGCATGCTTCTACTTAAATGCCCTACTTTCATGATATATCACTGTAGCGTGAACTTTTTACATTTTCCATAAATGTCACCCGAAAGCCAAATATCCCTAACTTTTTGCGTGTAGTTTATATGCAGTGAAATGTCAATGCAACACACCCGGTGATTACGCACAATATGGTCTAGACTAAAAACAATAGCTACCTTAAAAATCATGTTGTTTACGCCAAATTCTGACCCTACCATCTGAATGTCGCAGCTGAAATCGAGACTCATCAGACCAGGCAACGTTTTTCCAATCTTCTATTGTCCATTTTTGGTGAGCCTGTACAAATTGTAGCCTCAGTTTCCTGTTCTTAGCTGACAGGAGTGGCATCCGGTGTGGTGTGTGCTATAGCACATCTGCTTCAAGGTTCGACGTGTTGTGCGTTCAGAGATGGTATTCTGCATACCTTGGTTGTAACGAGTGGTTATTTGAGTTACTGTTGCCTTTCTATCGTCTCAAACTAGTCTGCTCATTCTCCTCTGACATCAACAAGGCATTTTCATCCACACAACTGCCGCTCACTGGATATTTTCTCTTTTTTGGACCATTCTCTGTAAACCCTAGAGATGGTTGTGCATGAAAATCCCAGTAGGTCAGCAGTTTCTGAAATTCTCAGACCAGCCCGCCTGGCACCAACAATCATGCCACGTTCAAAGTCACTTAAATCCCCTTTCTTCTCCATTCTGATGCTCGGTTTGAACTTCAGCAAGTCATCCTCACCATGTCTACATGCCTTAATGCAATGAGTTGCTGCCATTTGATTGGCTCATTAGTTATTTGTGTTAACAAGCAATTGAACGGGTGTACCTAATAAAGTGACCAGTGTGTGTGTGTGTGTGTGTGTGTGTGTGTGTGTGTGTGTGTGTGTGTGTATGTATGTATGTATGTAGATGTGCACATACAGTATATGTAGATGTATACATATGTATATATATATGTGTGTGTGTATATATATATATGTGTGTGTGTGTGTGTGTATATGTATGTGTATATGTATGTGTGTGTGTGTATGTATATATTTATATTGATTGTTGATTATTTTGGAAATACATATTTTTATGGTAACTTATGCCTTCATGCATGTTTCCATTCATTATTAACCATAATCAAATGAAGCATATGACTGCTTTTACAGAATTGCATAGGCCCTATAAACACTCTGGGTTTATGCATGTTTCCTTCACAAGTTGGATTTATGTTATAGGAGTGGGAAGTGAAGAAAAAGCTTTTTGGGAAATAAAATGTGAAACAGGGCAAAGACAGCGGCACAATGTCCGAGGGAGCTTTTGGGAATGGACCTGTGTGACTGGGCTAGCGACCAAAAGTTTATATAACTGTACATGAACCCAACAGAATTGCTAGAGGGCCTAAACAAAGGTCAACTAAACAGAACAGAACTTGGTTAAAGCAACGAGTGCTCCTCTGACCAAGAGACACTGCCCTCATCACCTAACTGCAGGATTATATACTATGCTGGCCAGTCCATGGTAAATTGCAGAGAAGACATATTGCAAAATAAAATGGGCCTTTAAAAAGTGTCTTGTATCCTGATGTTAAACAAAATAACTGAAAACACCTTGAATATGCCTGCTTGATAGTGGCAGCTGGCAGTTGTAGCCGCCACTATCAACCTACATCTGTCTAATACGTATATATTTGTTTTGTATTTGCACAGCACATTTCATACACATAGACAATTAAGCCATAAAATATATTACATAAAAGTGAGGAAGAATAATCAAAGGCCTCAAAGAATTTAAAAAAAAAAAAGTATGTGGGTTTTAAAAGATGCCAACACACACTAAGGTAGATAAACAAATACACAGATCAAGAATGGGCGGACATGGTTATGTCCATATCCCACTTCGACCAGGATCTCTCTGGTGTTTGTTTCATGGTGTAGCGATGAAACTTTCAAACCAATTCCGGTGGCTCGGTGACGTCACTATCACGAGCGCTTGTAATTCTACACGAGCTCCGCCACTACGTCACAGCTTAATGAGTTGAAGCGGTTTCGTTTCCGGGGAAAAAAACAAATCATTTGTTTCCGGTCAAGCAATTTTGCCTTCGAAACAAAGTGCTTGGACTGTAGAACCATGACTAAATAAACCGTTATTTTTTACATGTAGAAGGAAACCCGATGTGAAAATAAAATACAGCAGGCAATGGAAAACTAAGATTTAATTTTATTTGATGAATTTAATACCTCGTTTGACTTACTGTAAAAATATTTTATTCCGTCTACATTATTTCAGACATCTGCGTTGGCACAATGAAGCAACTTTTGAATTTTGCTTTTCAGCATCAGAAATATAAAGAAATTGATATTCCATGCACACTACATACATAAACACATGTACATAGACACATTAACATGCACAGATTTATTTGCTATATTTGTTTATTATCCAGATTATAGATTAATGGCAGCTCAGTGGGGAACATGAATACAGTGTCATCGTCTACCCACAAGAGTACCACTATATATATTATATTATTATTATTATTTTTTTTTTTTTTTTACAATTATTATTATTGTTATAACTATAAATATTATTATCATGTTATATACACAAATACAATGAGGAATGTGCAATTTAACTTGTCTTTAATTTGTTATGGGAAATAGACAGAATTAAACCTCAAAACATGAACTATTCTTTAACTGCATGTAGTCAAGACATGTTTTTATTGATGTGGAGGAGCTGAAGTCAAACAGATCAAACTGTTTATTTCATGTTATTTTGAAAACGACTGTTTTTTTTTAATTTACCGCCGATTTCCCAGCATGCACTTTGCCTTGGCAACGTCGCTGCTTAAAGACAGACATTTCTCTTCTCCGCCATTTCATTTAGCTTGGCTGTGCCGGATGAGTACTGCGTCGTTTCCTCATCGAATTCGTTTAATTCGGTTAAGCAATCAGAATTAGGGCGGGGGATCCGTGTTTGATAATCAAACAAATTTATATTGCGCCCATCGAGCAGTTTTACAACCAGAAGATGTCCGAGAAGGGAGACGCCGCCACCGAGAAGCCAGGGCCGCAGCCGGTGCAAGGGTAACTATTAACTCGGGGTCTTTGTTAGCCGGGCGAGCTAGGTCAAATGCGATAATCTCCTTTTTCTTCCGAGGAAAATCTATTTTTCATACGTGGAAATGTATTTATATTCAGATGAGTGTCGTTAGTATTGTATTTTTACGTTTTCACTCCTGGAAAAATAAAAGACGTGTAGTTGGCGTGGCGGTCGACGCGTGGTCGGGTCCGTCTAAACGCTGGAATCGTCCATTCACATACGACGTTCGAATGTTGTTGCAATTGCGCCCGATTAATCGCGATCACAACCCAATTTCAACATTGTGCGTGCATTTTGAGTCGTCGTTGCAAAAAAAAAAAACCAAAACTCCAAAAGGAACAATTTGAGGCCTATGGTTACGAGCGATTTGCTTCGAGATTCTCTATGCAGTCATACAAAGGCGCTGCGGAGAATGGTACAAGGGCTATGGGCAGAGTAATACAAATAATATAGCCAAAATAAGAAGAATATACACCCAGCTGTAAAATCAAGTATGGAATATACAATAAAGCTGTTTGATAACCAATAAATATAAACCTAGAATTAACAATAAATATGACAAAAAAGGAGAAGTTGTCAGTGTACATAAACCTTACCTCCAACTTAAAGACGGACAATTTTGCCATGTACAATAAACCTTAGAATTCAACAATACAACAAATCAGGAAAAATAAATAAAGCTATACATAAATAAATAAGAAACCTCAAAATGATTGAACTTTTTAACTTAAACCTTAAAGGGCGGGGGGGTGATAGAGCTGCTACGATGATGTAGTGGGAAACTTTTATTCTTGTTGTTTTAACAGGGAGATGAACGGCAAACTCAAACACGAGCCCACACCCACCAGGAAGGAGCGTCCCCAGAAGAGAGGCGGAGGTGGGCGATTTGAGCCATATGGGAACGTGAACAAACGATACCGTGTGTTTGTCAGCAACATCCCATACGATGTGAAGTGGCAAGCATTGAAAGACCTGATGAAAGAAAAGGGTAAGTCTCCAGTCAAGAGAGTATATTTATTTTAGATTTTGGTGCCCCAAAAGGTACACCTTCCAAGGTCATTTTGATTGACCGCTGCGGCTTTTAATCGGTCTTGGAAATGAAGGACTTGTTAAAAGTCCTACACATTTATTGCGGAGGCATGGTTGGAGTAAATGGAACGACGTGGTCGTATTTCAACTGATATTTGAGCAATTCACTGTAGTTTACTTTTCGGTTTTGTCCAAATGGATTCAAGAAAGGATACTGTTCGTCTCTGAAGAAAACAAAACAAATGTCCAGTGTTGAAGTTGTACTTTTGAAAAGCTGTGCCAAATGTGAGAATTCCACGGTTTGGAATATTGAATGGTGTTTTGTGTTGCCTTATTTAAGAAACAACATGATGTAAAAATTATGTATTGACAAGATTTTGCCTTTGGGAGAGGAATTACTTACCTACCCACACTCAAGTGCATATGGCTATATCACACAGTTAAACTTGTGCTTTCCTGTATCAATTATCCATGATTGGGATTTGGAGGTGTCCCCAAGGGTCACATGTTTTTGGCAAACAATTATAGCATGCATTAGACAAGTCGCTTTTCCTGTGAAGTATGATGCTGATTTAAGAAAAGAAAGACTCCTTTAAGACCTTTTGTGAACCTTTGCAATGTGGCTTGGGAAAGCTGTAGCTGTATCAAATCCAATGCATAACCATAGCAATTTGCTTTTATTATACTAAAGCATATGTTAGAGGTTCTATCAAATTCTTTTTTTAAGAGGTACTGAGAATTGGTTGTACAACTGACTGCAGTTAAATTGCGTTTTCTTTTTTAGGTTTGTCCTTGACGCGGCAAATATTTTCTCAGCAGGTCTCCATGTTGTGCCGATCACGGATGTGCGTTGGGGGTTTCTTGGGGTACAGGTCTACAAAATGAAGCAACTTCTTCCCTGTCTTTGTTCTTAGAGGTTTTGTCAGTGACGGTAATTCATTGGAAAAAAACAAACAAAAACAATTATCTGGATCTAGAGGTATGCTAAGGTTAACCAGTCAAACAAAATTCTGATTTACATTTCAGTTACAGAACCGCCCTTGGAGCAGATGTTAGTAGATATTGCCGTTTTTTGTCCCTCTGTATTTGTGCAGCCAGGTGGTAATATTGTCATTTTATAGCATAGGATCACTCTTAGTACAGCAGAGTGGCAAATGCACTCGTGCATTGGTCGGAAGTTGCAAAAGGTGACATTTGGCCTAGTATTTACAATGTTGGTATGAAGCGAGCGCTACATGGCGTTTCTAACTTGAAATTGCAATTTGGGCAATTCTTGCGTAGAAAGTGGTTTTTGATGGAAGCATAACCATATTATGGCTGGTAGCTATTCAAACTGAAGTTGTGTTCAGTTCAATCTATTACTACTGGGGTTTTTTTGGGGGGGGGGCATACAAGGACAGGCTAAGAAGTGTTTATGTATATACATTTTCTTATTTCAGTGAGACACAAGCTTGCTTTTTGTAGACCTGTACCAGATTGTGTTGCTGCTGACGCTGAGGTGCGGGGAAAGGCCCTGGACTAGCAGTCTGCCACCGGCCGCCTCGTTTGTGTGTCTGCTCTAAACCCCCATTGTTCTCTCGGCTTCTCTCCCTTTGGTGTGTGTCGTCTCTGGAATCTGATTTGTAGTGGGTGAGGTAACGTACGTGGAACACTTAATGGACGCAGAAGGAAAATCAAGGGTAAGTGCAAAAACACATGAATAAAAACATTGACTAAAGCTAGGCAAGCCTGTTGGCAACTTGGGTTTTATTATACTTTTATTGAAGGAAATTGTTCAGAAACCAGAGGAGTGTGTCAGAAGGTGATTTGTAGGAGGAGTGGCTTTGGTGTCATCTGTGGCACTCAACTTGAGGCCTCATTGAGGATTGATGCTTTTATATAGGACTTCAGGTTTTTCAGCCAATATTGTGCGATTACAGAAGAGGAAAATGCACTCTTGGTTGTTGGATTAGAGGGCTGGGTAGTCATTTGCCATGGCGGACCATAGGTATGCCAGTTTGTATTCCAACCAGTCACTACAATTTCAATAATTACTGCTCTATGCTGAAGGTGCGCTAATCATTGAAATCTGCTCACGTAGTGATCAGTTTGAATAAAAATACGCTATACACTTTGCCCTCCATGGTTTATGTTTAACCAACTCTGGATTAGATCATTGGAAAATGTATCAGAGGTTGTAACATGGCTGTTACATGGTTGTTAAATATAACTCATTTTGTAGCATTGCTTTACTGGTATTGATAATTGCAACATCTTTCGACTGTGGATTTTCTGCCTCTTGATGTTGGAACATATTCTCTAAGGGACTAAGCTTCACCAGACTGCTTGACAATGCTAGAATTTGTGGCTGTGAGCAATGTGGAATCTTACAATGTCTAATGTTATTGAAGCAATAAAGCTGAGGCCATGGCCTACCCAATCATTTTTGTGATATTGAAATGTTAAATGTGCATGAAATGGATTTTTGTTGCTTATCCTTATGTACCATTATGATCTATAAATACCCTTGCTAACTTTGATGTTCTTTCCCTGCTTCCTTGGCCTGGGTGGTCTTCAATCAACAAAGGGCTGCGCGTAAGTAATCATTATCTCCTTATCAACTGTATAGCAATATTATTACTTACGGGTGCAGTAGCTAGAGCGGCTCACCTATTGATCGGAAGAATGCCTGTTCAGTGGGCTTGGGCCAATATTTGATAATGGTTATATTTGCCACCATATGCAATATTTTCACAGTATCAAAATATGCCACCCACTTCTGTCAGTCGCAGGACCACGAGGAGCGACAGGCAGAGCGCATGGACAAAATTAATTCACTTTCGCGCACAAGGATGTATGTGGACGTATGCCCTAGCAAACGAGATAATTGGTGGCATGGTTGCTCAGTGGTTAGCACTTTTGCTTCACAGCAATTAGGTCCCTGGTTCAAATCCCAGGTCCTTTCTGTGTGCTGTTTGCATGTTCTCTTATTTGTTGTGTGGGTTTCCTCCTACCATAAAAAGACAGGTATGTTAGGAGTTAATACTGACCAAGGTACTGGTAAAGAGCTGGCGTTGGTCCCCAGATGCTGTACTGCAGCTGCCAATTACTCCCAGGTGTAGGATCTGTCAAATATAGATAACTTATTTCCCCCAGAGGGATAGATATGTCACATGACGCTGACATAATTCAACTCAGTCACAGAGCCAGGCAACTATTTCATTTTTAAGTAAATTATTTACACAAAAACATCTAGTTTTTACCAAACTAAGTACCATAGCAATGGTGAGATGTGCTATGGGATTTTTGGGTTTGGGACAGTCCCTTAACTCAGTTGTGTTTTTTTTTGTTTTTTTTTTTGGTTTCTTACAAGTAGGAAACAAACAAAATGAAAAGATCTCAAATAAAAAAAAACAGGCGCGGGAGTTGGCGCACACCGCTGTCTAGAGGAGAAACAAAATACCTCTGCTTCAATTCTCAGAAACATTTAAAAGGAGATAAAATAAATACAACATTTTCTCTGAGATTAGAGGTACTCCTCACTTAACGACCGAGTTCCATTCCTACGACCAGGTCGTTAAGCGAGGACCCACTCACTTACCGTTATTTGATTCTTGGAGATTGGGAACGCTAGTGTAGTGAATACCGACAGACTGCGGGCACGGGACTGCGAAAGTGTTGCGCGATGAGAGGCATGACATTGAGACGGCGCGCACGACTGGTCAAAGAGAGCTAGTCCTAAGTCTGAATGGTTGTCAAAAGAGGTAGGTCGTAAAGTGCGGAGTACCTGTATTATATATGCATATAATAGAGGCATAATATATATGCATTATATTGCATATTGAGCGTCGCGTCTGGGGATGCCTGTAACACTGCCCCCTTCCCCACGGTGATGCCCCACGGCCCCCATTTATGAGGCACCTATTTTTGGTTTATTTATTTGTTTTAGCCTTGAATGGGCATAGAGGAAGTGGATTTTCCGTCTAAGATTCATTAGGAACATTTCCTCGGCGCACCTGCGATGTGCACAGATCAAGGGCGCCCCGATGGGGTGCATCCATGATCTGTGCTGCAAGTTTTCCCAGAGCAGCAAAATGCCTAGAACAGGAGCCTTGGTCCATGTACTTTTTTCTTTCTTTTTTTTTTTTTTTTGAGCACCTTCCATTTAAAGTCTCTGCACGGTACTGGAGAGCGGAGAAGTGAGATCCTATGAAACTTTTTTCTAAAAGGCTCACCCAATATGTTCTCTAAGTATATTCCCTACCTATGAGGTAAAATAAGATGTGTAAAATCCTTGTTTCTTTCTCTTCTAGGGTTGTTGAGTTTAGAACTGAGGAGCTAATGATGAAAGCCGTGGAGAAGGTCAACAAACACAACCTCAATGGCCGGCCACTTAAAGTCAAAGATGTACGTTTTTTTGTATTTTTTTTGCGTTGTTGAACAACTGTGCTGCCTGTTGTGTCTCTCGCCTATTATCCGGTATGTTTTTAACGCCTTTACTTGTGCTCAGGACCCTGACGGTTTGATTGCTCAGCGGGAAGCCAACAAAGTGCAAGGAGGCGGAGGAGGCCCCCCTGGTGGCCATGGGGGCATGGGCGGTATGGGTGGTATGGGAGGAATGGACCGCATGGGAGGAATGGACCGCATGGGAGGCATGAACATGGATCGCATGAATATGGACCGCATGGGCCCAGGCCCTGGTGGCCCTTCCATGGTCAACATCCCTCCCAGTCTGATGAACAACCCCAACATCCCCAACGAGATCATCCATGGCCTGCAGGCTGGCAAGATTGGCAGCACAGTCTTTGTGGCTAATGTAAGGACCACGTAATGGTTAGATGATTGTTGAGACTTCCTTTGGTGCTGGATGTAACAATTCATTATAACAATCACAGTGAATATGGCACACATTTGATGTATATTGTGATCTGAAAACACTGATTATTGTCACAATTGCATAGCCACAATTCTGTTATTGTTTGAAACAATAGTGTTCATCCCTAATTGCAATGACTTGAGTTTTTAATTGGTATGTTGTTGCTTGTTGCAGCTGGACTACAAGGTGGGCTGGAAGAAGTTGAAAGAGGTGTTTAGCATCGCAGGTGTGGTGGTCAGGGCTGATATCCTAGAAGACAAGGATGGGAAGAGCAGGGGCATGGGCACAGTCACATTTGATATGCCCATTGAAGCAGTCCAAGCTGTTTGTATCCTTTCAAATGCCTCTTAACACAATGCGTAAACCGTGGGACTTGAATATATATGATGCCGTTTGGTGGTTGCTTTCCTTAACTATATGCTTTTCTCAGCAATGTTCAATGGCCAACTGCTGTTCAATAGGGTCATGCATGTGAAACTGGTATGTATGGGACTAAACTAATATTCAAAAAAACACCCATTGATTTCAAGCCGTTTTGAAAGGTTAAATGGATTTTTATTTGTCTTTTGTCAGGATGAGAAGTCTCTGCCCAAAGGTGATTTTGGGCCACCTGAGAGACCTGCTGCTCTTCCTCGTAAGCAAAGCCATACTTCAATTCCACAATATACTCTTGGCCAATAATAAAGCACCGTCTTCTTCTACATAGGGAAGATATTTTACATTATTAAAAAAAAAAAAAACCTGCCGTTATATTTATGAACTTCACATGTGTTCTGCCTAGGTGGACTGAGTGGCATTGGTCTGGGGTTGGGGCCTGGAGGCCAGCCTATTGATGCTACACAACTGAACAGAGGGGGAGGAGGTGGTGGTGGTGGTGGAGGTGGTGGAGGTGGTGGGGGAGCAGGGATGGGCAATATGGGCCCTGGAGGTAAATACTGATTGATTTGTTGTTTAAATGGGCTGTTTTGATATGGAAGTATAATTGGCTAATTTTTATTGCATGTTGATTTATAGGAATGGATGGAATGAACTTTGGAATCGGAGGACGGATGGGAGGTGTGTGTACTTCAATTTAAGTCCATAGTGCCTTTATTTTTCTTTACTGTTGACATTCCTTAAGCTCTTGTTTCACTGTGTCAGGAATGGACAACTTTGGCGGAATGAACAACATGGATCGTTTCGGACCTTCTGGGGGAATGGGAAGAATGAACGGTAAGGGCTCTCTTGTGATTTGTTCATTGTATTATAGCAAGCGTGAGACACTTTCACGTTTTGCTGGTTTCTTCTAATGGTTTAATCTCTTGCATTGTCAGAGATGGACCGTGGAATTGGTGGTGCTTTTGACAGGGAGTTTGGTCGAAATGAAATGGGCATGTCTCGCAATAATTTTGGAGACTCCTTTGAAAGAGGAGGAATGGGTTAGTACTTCCAGGCAAAAAAATCCCTTTGTCTGTCACATTGCTTCGATGCTTGCAATCTTTTTTTATGCATTAATCTTTGTACAAATATTTGATATGTATCTTGTCTTCAATATTTTAGGAAACTCCCTTGGCATGGATCGAATGAGTTCTGGAATGGACCGCCTGGGATCCGGCATGAACCGACTGACTGGGATGGACCGGATGGGGATGGAGAGGATGGACCGTGTGTCTGACCTGGACAGGCTGGGTTCTGGCTTCGACCGGATGGGCTCGGGGCTGGAACGGCTGGGGCCTAGTAGTATGGACAGGCTGGGTTCTGGCCTGGACCGTATGAGCTCCAGCATGGACCGCCTCGGCCCAGCTGGATTCGACCGCCTAGCCCCGTCCAGTTTGGACCGCATGGGTGCCGGCCTGGACTTCGGTTCCCCGATGGGCATGGACCGGATGGGCAGTGGTGGGCTTGACAGAATGGCGACCAACTTCGACCGCATGGGAACCACTGGCGGCCTGGACCGCTTCCCCACCGGAGGCCTGGACCGCATGGGTTCCAACATGGATCGCATGGGAGCTGGTGGTGCCGGAGGGCAGTTCGATCGTCCTGCTGACATGGACCGCGGTGGCTTTGGGGGAAATTCCTTCGGCGGCGCAGCAGCTGGAGGTCCTGGAGCTGGCGGCGGCAATGCCAGGAAGGGCTGCCAGATCTTTGTCAGAAATGTAAGCGTTAAGTTTAAAATAATGGTCAGGGTTGCTCTCCCTTTGTCTTGCATGTAATAATTTATGGCATTTAAATTGTCTTGCAGCTGCCTTTTGACTTCACCTGGAAGATGCTCAAAGATACCTTCAACACATGTGGTAAGAACAGCCACCACCATATTAGTGATTTGCCTTGCCCTGTGAACTAGGGGTGTAATGGTACACTGTATGTTATTGAACCAGTATTTTCCCTATGGTTCAATACCTGAATGCAGCATTACTTCATACCAACAAGGTAGTCTACTGGATGTGTTGGCGCAGCATACAGGCGTGCCGTGTCGTCGTCAGTGCACACTTTCTATTAAGTCCATTGTTGGGGCTCCACTGACCACGTCAGCCATGTGAATCAGGTCAACATTTTTCACACCTACAAAAAAAGCTTTCTAAAATTTAAAGATACCATGGCCCCACTGTACTGTTGCATCCTTAATGTGAACCAGACTTACACCAAATCAACTTTTCTGATTGAGTTTGCATGTGTCATTCATTGTTACTGCAGTTCAGCATACAAAAGTAACGTTGAAACTGATTGTTCTGCAGGCATCGTTCAGTATGCTGACATCAAGATGGAGAATGGAAAGTCCAAGGGCTGCGGCGTGGTTCGCTTCGACAGCCCAGAGACCGCCGAGCGCACCTGCAGAAGCATGAACGGATACCGCCTTAATGGCAGAGAGATTGATGTCAGGCTCGATAGGAATGCATAAAACTTTCTTGTCTCCATTTAAACTAGTGGTCATCACAACCCAGATCATCTGAATGACTTCCACACATATTTACTTGGATTTAAAAGTACTATTAGTTTTATTAGTCAATATTTTTTAGTGACCAAAATTTTAATTTGTTATGCTTTACCTGTCATTGCTTTTTGTTTTGTTCTTTGTTTTGATAAATAAATCTCCATTTGGAAATTCTTGGCTTGTTTGTATATAATATTTTTTGCAGTCAGAAGTTGGTTAAGTGTGGGCACTGACTGTAACTGGAAGAGTGGTTATGTTGGTCTATGGCTGTGATCTCTTGTTTTTCCACAATCTGCAGCATTGGTAAATAACGTAGCTTGAGTCTGCACTTACAATCACTTATCAGTGGGGAAATATAGATCTGTCTTTGATGTTAGAACTCATTACAGGACTAGACAACCAAGTGAGGGTAGCTTGGTATTGGACATCAGAATTTGAAGCCGGAGTTGAATATGGATCCCATTTTAAATGGCTACATAATATGGGTTTTTAAACAAAGGAGCATAAGAGCAATGACATGCTGTTTCCAGCTGTGTCTGCTGTCCACACATTTGAAAACTCAAGGCTGGTTGCTTCTAAATCAGCTGTCTGAAATGACCATACAGTCTGATTTTATTTGCAGAAGCCCAATTGACATGTGCCGCTGTGGCTATGCCATACACCAGTGCAGTGATTCTAAATGATTATTTCATGTCAATGACCCTAAATTTGAACATAACTATTTGTCTGCATTTGAAAATATTTCGTTTCTGGGAGCCCAATTGGCCGATTTTTATTGTTAGATCTGATTTAGTTTGAACTTCCATACTACAGTTGGAGAGATGACAGCGAAATCGTACATTTTGTAATGAAGCCAGTCTTGACCCACTGGAACCTGGGGGTGATTGAGATCCACTTCATGAGTGAAAAAGGGGTTCGTGTTATAATTACATGAGACTATACTATTATATCAATATGAAGTCATTCAAGTATTCATGTGACAATTTTTATAGTGTTGCCTGTCTCAAGCCTCGCCCCCCCCCCAGCACGTGGAAAGGCAATCACCGGAAAAGGGTCACGTGTCAAAGGTCACATCCAAAATGGCGGCCTCCTTGTGTCAGTGTTACCAGGTGAGTTGTGAGATAGTGATTGCACGCCTACTCGTGGACAATGCATAACTATTATTTCTCAAAAAAAGCTTCGATTTTCTTCCGAGCGTTGAATTCCACATTATAATTATACATAATGTTTGTCATTTTCGGAGAGTATGTTTAAGTTAACAAGTAGAGCTGGCTAAATGCTAGCTGAATGCTAGCTGATTGCCGGTGTTCTAGTAATGTGTTGGTGGTGACACGCTGCAAAAGGACAGTGGAGAAATGTTGGGAAAGTCTGGGGCATTCAGTGCAATATCGCAGGTATGTCTGGCTGATTTCACTGGGCTTTAGTTCATTAAACTAGGTCCAGTTCAGTAAACCGTACCCTGGGAAGATTTTTATTTATTTATTTCAACTGCAGTTCACAGAAAACCACAGTCAATTTAAAAAATCGGTCAATATCGATGCCAATTTTAAGTTACTAGAATACAAATAGACCAAAAAGATACAATTATATTGTCCATCCGAAAAGTCCACTGAAACTAGTTGGGTTTCAGTTGGCAACGCTTTGGATTATAAATTAACATCCGGCATGAATTATTCAACATGCATAAAATGGAAATATTATCTGTCTTCTCATCAGGAGTAAGAGATGTACCCCGTGGTAGTTCCACATACTGTGGGAGCAATGCCGCCTAAAGATGAATATCGTCTTGGAATACTTCCTTCCTGTAAAAGCGTTGTGGCAATAATCGATCTTGAATATTTATTTCATCAGTAAGCTCGACGACATTAATTGTGTGTTAGATGGCTGTTTTGACATCTAGTAGTTGTAGTAATGTGTTGCAATAGAATTGCATCTCACTTCATTATGATCCATAATATGTACATTTAATAGCCTATCCAGTCTGGCAACTCATTTTCTTTAATTGCCAAGTTTATTTTGTGTGTGTGTGTGTGTGTGTGTGTGTGTGTGTGTGTGTGTGTGTGTGTGTGTGTGTGTATATATATATATATATATATATATATATATATATATATATTTATTATTATTATTATTATTATTATTATTATTATTATTTTTTTTTTTTTTTTTTTAACCTCCCAAGTAATATATGCTCACATGCCAATGCAACAGTTAAGCATCTATGATTGATTGAAACCTTTATTTAACCTGGTAATATTGTTTAGATTGACATCTCCTTTACAAGAGAGACTTCTATATTATTATGATATATATGTATATGTGTATGTGTTCAAAGAAGAGAGGACACAAGCCTGTCACGAATAGTCATTGAATATACAAAGACAACATTGGAAACAGTTGTAGACATCATTAAATAGGTCAGCAATAAAGAAAAAAAATGTAAACTTTTCCCCCGCTGCAGATATGTGTCAGAAGAGGTTTGGTGGCGTGCAGTCCTTCTTACTCGCTCCTCCACAGCAGAGCTCATGTCTTCAGGATATCTGCGTCCCTCACAAGCTCTCCACAGGTAGACAGTGAAATATGGACGTGGTGCTTTCATCATTTAGTCTGTATGTGTTTTTGAAGTTGTAAGAGAGCAAAAGGGCTTCTGATGCATCTGTTTGTCTATGCATGCAAGTTGGTTGCAAGTGTTACTGTAAATGTGTAAATCAGAAAAGTGGTGGCATGGTGGCAAGAAGGTCCTTGGTTCGAATCCTGCCGTCCCAGGTCCTTTCTATGTGAAGTTTGCATGTTCTCCCCGTGTTTGTGTGGGTTTCCCCTGGGTGCTCTGGTTTCCTCCTACCATCAAAAGACAGGTATGTATGTACTGGCAAAAGCGGGAGTTGGTCCCCGGGCGCTGAACTGCGGCTGCTCACTGTTCCTCGGTATATGATGGGTCAAAAACAGAGGAAACCTAATTTTGCCCCAGAGGGATTCATATAAGTATACAAAATAAAAATGTTAAAGGAAAAAAAAAAAACAATTTGGATATTTATAATACGTCTTTGCTGAGCCGCTCCTCTTGACTTCAGTGTCGGTCTTTCACCTTCCTCTAGGTACGGTACTTGTCTGGAGGAGGCAGTGGTGGCAGAAAAGGTTTCCTAGGGGAGTTTCTGGACAACTTGAAGCAGGAGCTGAGCAAGAACAAGGAGATGAAAGAAAACATCAAGAAATTCAGAGAAGAGGCGAAAAAACTAGAGGACTCAGACGCGTTGCAACAGGCTCGAAGGAAATATGTGAGTGTTTGGGCAATCCATCACTGACCAATTATCTAATTTACATCAGAAACCAAGTTGTTTCCATTTGATGTCCGAGGGTTGTGTTTATGGTTATGGATACACCTTATTGTCTTTCTCCTAGAAAACCATAGAGTCTGAAACAGCCAAGACTTCAGAAGTCTTGAGGAAGAAGTTAGGAACTATCTCAGAGACGGTGAAAGAGGTATGTGCAAGTTTTTGTCATTAATGGTATAAGCACCATCTCTTTTTAATCTTTTATTCTAACGAGTAATAAACAAATAACTAGAGATTTCAGATACTGGTATTTCAAATCGTCCCTATTCCAGGTGAAAATAGGTTATCGTATTGAGACTATCCCCTGTGTGAAAATCTGTTCATCTGAAGTAAATTGACTTAAGAATATTTAATGTGTCTAATGTACAAAATGGACTGCATGTCACTCTATGGCGGTTTACAAGACAGGATTTAATCAATATCAGGACTAAAATTATCCTTAAATGAATTCATAATTTAAAAATGCCTTTCTGAAAGGTTGTTACATTTTAGATGAATTAGTTGTAGACTAGGAAGTCCTCGACGAAGGTCACGAAGGACTAGTCAGCTCCTTCTGTCTGGTCTTGTTGCTGGTCTGAGCCAAGATCAACCTGGTCTACCTGGAGGCCACATCCATTGTGGACCTATATTAGCTCTGATCTTCCTTCTGGAAATCAGATTTTTTTAAACTGTGACTGGGAAGGGCCATTTCAGTTAGTCCAGATTGAAAGTGATTTAGTCTGAGATTGGGCCTGATCTGTGTCAATCACCTGTTTACACTATTGTGTGAACCTAAGGTAACTGGCTGGCACTCTGTCAATATTAAGGTTCAGGATTGTTGTCAATAGTGACGTGAATAATATAAACTGACAATAAGAGCATATAGTGATGTGAATGACAAATACCCTTTTGTGTATGTTCAGGGGCTAGAGGAGGTGAGTCGAACAGACATTGGGAAGAAGATCAAGGAGAGTGTGGAGGAAGCGGCCAAGACTGCAAAGACCTCAGCAGAGACTGTGTCCAAAAGTGGAGAAAAGCTGGGGAAGTCCGGGGCATTCAGAGCAATATCACAGGTATCGCTGGCTGTTTTTACTGGGGCTTATTTCGGTTTCCTAGTTCATCAAACTGGACTCAGAATTGAAAATCAGTGTTAATTTTAGAGGGGAAAAAATATATGTAAAGAATGACTGTCTAGAAGAAAAGCCTTCCCAAAGATCGATATAATCTTGGAACACCACCATCCCATAACAGCATTGTTACAGTATTATAGTAAACATTGAATATGTTGATTGTCTGAGAGTTTTGAGTGGACTGCAGAGTAGTATTTTCTTGGATTATAATTTCTAACTTTCATTCTCACCTGACTGGTCAACTGGTCAATGTTTTCAAGATCTTCACTCAAGCATGTCCTTTTATCGGATGCTTATGGATCTAGCAGGAAACCCTACTGAAAGAAATGAATTAAGGATCAGAATAATAATTGTAAAAAAAAAAAAAACCCTCGTTACTGCTGTCAGGGCATGGAGAGTGTGAAGAAGGAGATTGACGACCTGGGCCACACCGGCCCCTACAGGCCCCCCCCCCGGCTCCGGAAGCGGAGTGAGTTCTCCTCTAAGGGGGCGGACGACAACAGGAACTTCGAAGCCAATGAGTAAGTAAATTGCAAACACTACAGTGGGGCAAAAAAGTATTTAGTCAGCCACCAATTGTGCAAGTTCTCCCACTTAAAAAGATGAGAGAGGCCTGTAATTTTCATCATAGGTACACTTCGACTATGAGAGACAAAATGGGGGGAAAGAATCCGGGAAATCACATTGTAGGATTTTTAATGAATTAATTGGTAAATTCCTCGGTAAAATAAGTATTTGGTCACCTACAAACAAGCAAGATTTCTGGCTTTCACAGACCTGTAACTTTTTCTTTAAGAGGCTCCTCTGTCCTCCACTCCGTACCTGTATTAATGGCACCTGTTTGAACTCGTTATCAGTATAAAAGACACCTGTCCACTACCTCAAACAGTCACACTCCAAACTCCACTATGGCCAAGACCAAAGAGCTGTCAAAGGACACCGGAAACAAAATTGTAGACCTGCACCAGGCTGGCAAGACTGAATCTGCAATAGGTAAGCAGCTTGTTGTGAAGAAATCAACTGTGGGAGCAATTATTAGAAAATGGAAGACACTGATAATCTCCCTCGATCTGGGCCTCCACGCCAGATCTCACCCCGTGGGGTCAAAATGATCACAAGAACGGTGAGCAAACATCCCAGAACCACACGGGGGGACCTAGTGAATGACCTGCAGAGAGCTGGGACCAAAGTAACAAAGGCTACCATCAGTAACACACTACGCCGCCAGGGACTCAAATCCTGCAGTGCCAGACGTGTCCCCCTGCTTAAGCCACTACATGTCCAGGCCCGTCTGAAGTTTGCTAGAGAGCATTTGGATGATCCAGAAGAGGATTGGGAGAATGTCATATGGTCAGATGAAACCAAAATAGAACTTTTTGGTAGAAACTCAACTTGTCGTGTTTGGAGGAGAAAGAAAGCTGAGTTGCATCCAAAGAACACCATACCTACTGTGAAGCATGGGGGTGGAAACATCACGCTTTGGGGCTGTTTTTCTGCAAAGGGACCAGGACGACTGATCCATGTAAAGGAAAGAATGAATGGGGCCATGTATCGTGAGATTTTGAGTGAAAACCTCCTTCCATCAGCAAGGGCATTGAAGATGAAACGTGGCTGGGTCTTTCAGCATGACAATGATCCCAAACACACCGCCCGGGCAACGAAGGAGTGGCTTCGTAAGAAGCATTTCAAGGTCCTGGAGTGGCCTAGCCAGTCTCCAGATCTCAACCCCATAGAAAATCTTTGGAGGGAGTCGAAAGTCTGTGTTGCCCAGCGACAGCCCCAAAACATCACGGCTCTAGAGGAGATCTGCATGGAGGAATGGGCCAAAATACCAGCAACAGTGTGAAAACCTTGTGAAGACTTACAGAAAATGTTTGACCTCTGTCATTGCAAACAAAGGGTATATAACAAAGTACTGAGATGAACTTTTGTTATTGACCAAATACTTATTTTCCACCATAATTTGCAAATAAATTCTTTAAAAATCAGACAATATGATTATCTGGATTTTTTTTTTTTTTTTTCCCTCATTTTGTCTCTCATAGTTGAGGTATACCTATGATGAAAATAACAGGCCTCTCATCTTTTTAAATGGGAGAACTTGCACAATTGGTGGCTGACTAAATACTTTTTTGCCCCACTGTATATTCAAGAGTTTTTAGTCTTTTTCCCCAATCCTCTACAGCACATGTTTTGGTCTGATTGGCGATAATACATAGATCCTCTATTGAACGGAGCTACTGGAAGTTTGGAATCAGCCAAAGAATAATTCTGGGTCAAAATTATAATCCCATAGACAGTGTCCATTCCACTTGCCACTTAGGTCAAAGTGGTGTTAATTACAGTAGTGTAGCAACATACTGATCAGGGGACAGCAAACTATGTTCAACAAATGAATGTGTTGATGTTTGTTCATTTTTTAATTTCAACAATGCACTTGTGACAACATTTTTAAACATTTATTTTATTTGGGTACAGCAAGCGCAGTGATACTGTAATCCTATTTCCCTGTCATACTGTGTGATCAACACTCTCTCTCTCAGGGAAGCCATGGGTGTGGTTCTCCACAAGGACTCTAAATGGTACCAGCAATGGAAGGACTTCAAAGACAACAATGTGGTCTTCAACAGTAAGGAAGAACTGTTCTTATTGTTGCATCCCTGGCTGCTTACTCATGACAGTGCCTCGTTGTTCCACAGACCACTCGGGGGGGGGGGGGTGTCACAAAAAGTTAGGGATATTCGGCTTTCGGATGAACCTAAAATGCACTATAACCTTTACAGGTGAACTTAATTTGACCTTCTCTAAACTTTTGAATGCACATGTCCAACTGTTCAATGTTTCAGTACTTTTTGCACAACTTGCTGTTCTCAAACAAGGAGCACAACAGGTGTTTGATCCATGAATCGACCAAAACATTTCCTGGTTCAATTAGAATTGGTATTTAAACAGTCCTCTTCATCATGCTGTTCACATTTTGACATCATGAGACCAAGACGACACCTAACAACTGATCAACAGTACCTCGCCATTGTGAGGCCTCAAACAGGATGTTCTCAGAGGGAAGTGGTCACTGAGCTTAGTGTCACAGAGTGTCATCAGTAGGTTGCAACAGAGATACAGAGACTGGAAGAGTCACAGAAAGGCATAGAAGTGGACGTCCTTTGGCCACATCCCACACTGATGAGCGCTTCATTGTGAACAGTGCCCTGCGGAACCGGATGATGATGCCACTCAACTCCAGGCACATTTAAGGGAGGTGAGAGGCACCCAAGTGTCACGTCAGACCATTCAAAACCGTTGACATCAGCGTGGTCTGCGTGCTAGACGACCTGCAAGGGTACCTGACCACACCACCAGGCACAGCATCATCGTCTTGCACGGGCCAGGGAGCATTTACGCCGGACGAGGGACCAGTGGCCTCAGTGCTGTTCTCTGATGAAAGTCGATTCAGGTTAAGCAGAAATGATGGCCGCCAACGATGTTGGAGACGTCAAGGAGAGCGCTATGCATCAGACACTGTTGTCACCAGACGAGCCTTTGGTGGTGGTGGTGTTACAGTGTGGGCAGGTGTGTCTAGTCAATACAGAACTGCCCTACACTCTGTGAATGGTACAGTGACAAGCCCATACTACCTGAATAACATCATTAATCCAGTCATTGTGCCCCTGCCTACCTCAAATACCTCAAATGGGTACCTCAAATGCTTTCTCCAGACCTGAATCCCATAGAAAACCTATGGGATCAGCTGAGTGTCCGTGTAGAGGCTCCTAACTCTCTACCCCATAACCTCAAAGACCTGAGGGCCGCCCTTCAAGAAGAGTGGGGTGCCAGGCCTCAGCAGACAATAAGTCGACTTGTGAACAGCATGAGATGTCGTTGTCAAGCTGTAATTGATGCTCAAGGCCACATGACAAGTTATTGAGACATTGACATTTTTTGTTGTGGTAAACCCACCACTGTTGTTGGCTTTTGTTTCAATAAATTGTTTGAGATGAGGAAATCACCATTGCATGCTTCTACTTAAATGCCCTACTTTCATGATATATCACTGTAGCGTGAACTTTTTACATTTTCCATAAATGTCACCCAAAAGCCAAATATCCCTAACTTTTTGTGAGTCTCTCTCTACGTCATCCTCAGACGAGCCTTCCATCGGCGTCTCCAGTCACCCCGGTTCTCCATACATCTGGCCAGCTTCTTTGTGCTTTCTGCACCAGCATCTATCCTTAGCACGTCCACATAGGTAGATGCGTGACGTCCTCTTGATCGATGCCCTTGTGTTGGTTCCCACAGTACAAGCTTTTGGCTGAGAGTTCTTGGTAGCGGTGGCAATGTTCTGCTAGTCTCATCCTCCTTACTGCTATCGTCTCTGATACACTGGGTAGTGCCCCATACAGACGTTGGTTGGTAATGTGTTCGTCCTGGTTGATGTTCAATACCACATGTAACATTCTGGTGTAGCACCCATCCAGGGACTTCTGTAGGGCCTTTGTTGGTGTCCAGCACTCGCAGCCGTATAGGAAAACTGACTTTGCGGTGGCAGGGAAGACACTGATCTTGATGTGTCGGGGGAGGTTGGATTTCCACACACTGGTCATGCCATTAAGTGCTCACCAGGCAAGTGCTTTCCTCACATTAAGGTCCTTTTCCGTGGAGCCGACCCACGTGCCCAGGTATTTAAAGTCATTGACCTCTTTTAGCACTGAGCCTTCTGTTGTTATTAGGGGTGGGTGTTCCTGGGGGATGTTGTAGGTCATGACCTCAGTTTTCTTTGCGTTTAGCATGAGGCCGACCTTAGCACACTCTAGCTCAACTCTGGTCAGGAGATCCTGTGCCTGCTTCACGTTGTTAGATAGCAGGCAGATGTCATCAGCGTAGTCCAGGCCTGTCAGGGTTTCTGCACGGTGTCTCGTGGACCTTCTGGGTGCGATGGTGAAGCCGAGCTCCGCCTCCCTTCCTTTGATGGCTTGTCTCAGATCATAGTCCAATACTATAATTAAAAGGAAAAGGGCTACGGTGTCCCTCTGCAGCACTCCGGTTTGGATGTTGAACTCCTGTTACCGTCCAGCGTTGTCACTTGGGCTCTCGTTCCCGTGTACATGGTCCCTGTGGCACGGAGTAGGTTGGGAGGAACATCGTAGGCGTATTGTTGAGTATTCTCAACATCATTCCTCTGTGGATGGTGTCGAAGGCCTTCTTGAAGTCGATGAAACACATCACTGCAGCCAGGTTGTTCCTCTTTACCTCTTCAATGATCCTCCTTAACGCAAGGATCTGGGCTAAGGTGGTTCTACCCTCTCGGAACCCGTTTTGGTTTTCCCTGAGGTGAGGGTCGGTAGCACTCCGTATCCTGTTTAGTATCATGCGGTTGAACATTTTTGCAATGATACAGGTCAGGCTGATACCACGGTAATTGTCAGGTCATATTTTGGTACCGGGATGATGTGTAAGAGTGACCACCATTCTGGCATGACATTTTCCATTAGAGACTGGTTGCAGACCTCCAAGATGAAGTCATCGAGATTGCAGTTCTTGATAACCTCTGGGGGGATGCCGTCAGGTCCAGCCGCTTTCCCCTGCCTCAGGGAGGCTTTGACCTTGGCTAATTTCCGCAATGTAAAAGGGCCATCATCGATGTTGAGATCCCCCAGGAATGCAGGTATTTCCTGCTCAGCACCTTCCACTGCCTGATGTGTGCCAAGGAGGTTCCTGAAGTGAGTTGACCAAGTGGTCACTCTCTCCTCTGGACTATTTCCTGCCACCTGTCCTTCTTTCGGTCTTTTCCTTCCACACATCTCATTGATCACCCTCCATGATTCACTGTACTGTTGTTTTCCCTGGTTAGCTTCCACTCTGTGGACTTTTTGCATCAGCTCCTCACCTCTGATTTTGTCATACTCGACAAAGAGAAGACGCTTGGCCTCCTTCAAGGTCTCACGTTGTTCTGCGGATGGGTTTTGACCCAATGCGTTCCGGTTTGTATCGTCATGGAAGTTGTAAGGTGTGTCACTTTGGCAGAGTCTTGCATTGAAGTCGCCCAGAATCGCAAGGAAGTTGTGAGCTGGGAAGCTACGGAATGCTGTTGCCAGGTCCCCGTAGAACTTCTCCTCCTCAGCTGACGCCACGTTGGTGGGTGAATACACTGCCATGGTCGTTGTCACTGGGCTGCCATCAAATTCGGCAATGAGGATCTGCTCTGAGTAACGGTGGACTCTCCGGAGCGCCTTGCGTGCCCGGGGGCTCAACAGCAGCCCTACACCTCCGGTTGCTGCCTGGGCTTCGTTTCGCCATGCTGAGGAGGTGACGAAGGTGTAGCTGTCAACACTGCAGTATTTGTCGATTTCGGCATGCACCCTTCTGTGCTGCTGGACTCCGAGAATCTCCACTCCTCTTCTCTCCACGCAGTGTGAGAGTTCCTCCAACCTCCCGTCTTCTCTGACTGTGCATGCGTTGAAGGTCCCCATTATAAATGGCCTCCAGTGCATTGGACGGGGTGCTGTGATCGGACAGGACCCTCCCTGGGACATTCCCAGGGTTTGTGGTCCTGTCCATAGGGTTTGGGATGACTTTGTATTCCATGGTAGGCTTTATAATGCGGATTAAGGACTGTGGGGCACAACTCCTCGCAGTCCTGGTTATAGTTCAGAGTGTCCTTCTCCTAGGTGGGTTGCCATCCAAGGCTATGAGCCCCACCTGCCCATGGCATGCTCTTGCCCGGCCTGTAAACCAAGGCAGGGGCGCTAAGGGGGTACTATCACTTGCCCAAGGTGGACCCCCAGAATAGTGGAGGGAAGGAGACGTCTTACTTCTCCATTCTTGTTCAGCTCCTGCCAAACTAGCCACTGCCCTACTATACTGTGTGTGTGTGTGTGTGTGTGTGTGTGTGTGTGTGTGTGTGTGTGTGTGTGAACTGTACTTATACTCATCAGTTTGAATCTCTTGGTTGATCTAGCACAACTAATCAGGAAATTTTAATAAAGACGGTCACGTCTGGCCCATGTACGTCAAACACAAGAATACAAGTTGTTTTTTTATAGTTTATTTTATTTACTTTATCATTTATTTAAGTTGTGTTGTTGAAATGTGCTCAGTATATCAAGGCAATAACAATCAGGACTTTATTTTGTCGCAACGGAATCAATCAAGGAAAAATGTGTATCCTGAGCCTAGACCAGGTCAGCACTTACCTAAATTGTGAATTTTACCTTCCTACATTAATGAAGCATCTTGGTGCCATGTGGGGCCCTGAGAAAGAGGCTCCATTAAGAAATGCATTATTATCACCCTTAGGCTATTAGCAGCTCAGCTTCACAGTCAGGTATTGTGCACAGCAGTGATACAAGCAGTTATGTCACCTCAGTAAACTGCAGCCATGATAAATCATTCTTAGACAAGTGAAAAAATTACCTCCTTATTTTTCTGACACTACACAAGGTCAACAGATTTCAAGCTGCATTTCTGTTCTGGCAACATCAGCACTCTGCATTTTGACTGTTGGCACAACCGTGTGTACAAATGTATCCATTTAAAATAATTTATCTTGACACGTGTCAGAGAAGCACCGTTACTCATCCATCAGCCATGAGAAACTGTTTCTACTGGTTAATTAAATATTCAGCTTTTGTACCATTTTGGGATGTAGTGAACTAGCAATTGCTCTGCACCGGGCCTTTCAAGTGATGATTCACTTTCCAAGTTCCAAATTGACTAATTTCTTCCCTCCCACTTCTCTCAGGGTTCTTTGAGATGAAGATGAAGTATGATGAAAGTGATAACGCCTTCATCAGAGCGTCTCGTGCCGTCACTGACAAAATGACCGACCTCATAGGTAATAGCTCGAACCTGGGACAACATTCATTACTTTTAATGTCTTTGTAAATACATTTCTGCCTTCTCTTTTGTGTGTAGGGGGACTGTTCTCAAAGACGGAGATGTCTGAGGTCCTCACAGAGATCCTTAAAGTGGACCCCTCCTTCGACAAGGACTCTTTCCTCAGGCAATGTGAACGAGACATCATCCCCAACGTGCTGGAGGTAAGAACCCGTTGGAACTCTTCCTCATCATGGTCAAGGCTGTCACAATTATAGTATAAACCTAAAATACACATCCACCTTATGCAGAGAAGCCTCTTTCTGTCATTTGAACAGAAAGTAACATTTACAAAGTTGCACTCATTCTTTTAAAAACTGTGTTTGCAGGCCATGATCCAAGGGGAGTTGAAGATACTGAAGGACTGGTGCTACGAAGCGGTACCACCTTTCTGCGGCGGGGGCGGGTTAAAATTATTTTTTAAGCCTGCAAACAGTGCTGTTGTTCCTGGCCATGTCCGTACTAACCCTTGGTTCTGTTTGCAGACGTACAGCCAGTTGGCCCACCCTATTCAGCAAGCCAAGGCCATGGGGCTGCAGTTCCACTCGAAGATCTTGGACATCGACAATATTGATGTGAGTTTTTGGTGATTCTAGCTTTCTCTTAACCTAGACAGAGCAGTGTTTGGATGATGCGCCAGTATCTCTCTCCCCCCCCCTTGAGCAGTGAAGTTTGTCGTTACCCTCGAAGTCACCACATGAAGTCATACAGCTTTTTTATTTTATGTGCCCTGTGTCCCTCACTAGTTGGCCATGGGCAAGATGATGGAGCAGGGTCCCGTCCTGATCATCACCTTCCAGGCGCAGATGGTGATGGTGATACGCAACACCAAAGGAGAGGTTGTGGAGGGAGACCCGGTTAGTTGTAGTACACACAGTTTAAAAGACCATTTGAAAGGCAGTTACATCTATACTATGTGGGACATTTCTGTATCATTAAAAAAAAAAGCCTGAGAACTGAGTGTTTTATTCGCTCTGGCCCCCCTCCCGTTCACATTTCCAATGTGGCTCTCAGCTGCTATGGGACTTAATTTAGTGAAAAAATTTATGTTTTTGTGTAAATACTCATAAATCCTGCACTTCTGGAACGGGGAGACTATTTCCCATTTAATTGATACATTAGTGTTAAATGTTTTAACTTCAGCAATTTTGTCTCATTTGTTATTATTAAATTGTTGCATTTTATCATCCATTCAAAAATTGAGGATCGAGACTAATATGCATTTGGTCTGGCAATGTCAGGCTAGAAAAACAAAATGCTTTGTCACTGAAATTAGATTGTTGAAATTAATCCTGAGCATAGAAAAACTGATGGTTATTAAGCTCTAATCAATAGCTAGTTGTTCTTTGAGGGGTTGTCAGGAACCATGACATCAGACTGCACTGTTACCTTCTCTGCCATAAATCAATTTCCCTTCAAAGTACTTTTTGTTGTTTTGTCTCCGTACTCGATTTGAGAGTATTTACATGAACGTCAGTTTCCAAACAACCCTTTTCATGCACAGTCACCTTATTGTAGGTAACAAAGTATTGGGTTGGATTAAGTGATTATTTTTGCAGTCTCTGACTGCACTCTCTCTGCTCTCTTCCAAAGAGCAAAATACACTATGGGGTGGTGGGCTAGTTTCTTCTGAATAACTGTAAAAGCTACTGCTTCAGTTCTTCCTACATAGCTCCTTTATACCTTAACTAACTTATTTTTAAATTAGTCATTTAGCCAACTGTGTTTCCCATTCAGGTTGTTTATGCTCGTGATGGATCAGAGGCACTTCATACAAAAGATATTAAAATACTTTGAGCTACATGATCAGAGCCAGCTATCTTACTTTAAGCTCATTAATTGTTTAAAAACATGTCCAGCACTGTAGATACATTTGGACTAGTAGCACTTTTTCCAAGATGTCTGCAGATCCTTAAGTCTTAACAATCACTCTTAAAGTTTCATTCAATTTAACTATACCTGCAAACACCCAGGGTTGAACCATAAAATACTGGGGATAGGTATTGTCACAACACAAATATTTTATACATAATGAGACAAGTTATTGCAAAAGGAAGCATTGATATATTACAATTTTAAATCTTATCGAAGAACCCTTTTTCCACCCCTGTGCAGGAGAAGGTTCTGAGGATGATGTACGTGTGGGCGCTGTGTCGGGATCAGGAGGAGCTCAACCCTTACGCTGCCTGGAGACTCCTGGACATCTCTGCTTCCAGCACCGAGCAGATCCTCTGAAACACGACTAAGCCCAATGCACATTCAAGGATGACTCCCTTGGTTTGATGACCTCCGGTTGCTGCAGAAGTCTGGGAAGGAAGTTTCATTTCGCTGCCACTAGGGAGCAGTAGATCACCTGCAACTGCCCTCAAATCCAGATTCCTGTTTAGAGATGGTTTTAATGGCTGTGAAGCTCTGGTTTCATCCTCCCCTCATTCACTGACTCAAACGCAAAGGGAATTGGAAGAAAGTGATTGTATTAGTGACCAACTTCCTGAGTTGTATGTGGTACACAAAACCTATATCTATTTTTTGAGGTTTTTCCTCAAAATGTACACTTTAATCTCTCCATTTTATGTTGAGAAACCCTAAAAATATGTACAGGTTTTGCAAATTGTAGTATTTAAGAAAAAAAAAGTTGATTAATTCTTCAGAAAGAATACAACCCCTGTTTTTTTTTTTTTAAACTATCTTCTAAAAAATAACCTCTGCCTTAAAAAATTGTTTTTACAGTTTGAGGGCAGTCTATTTTCAGTCCACCCTCGATGGAAGAGGGTTTTGATGTTAACTAAATAATTTCCTCTGGGACTAATGCTCATTCCCAGATTAGTTTTACTGTGTTTCCCAGAGCAGAACTAGAACGCTAATAGTGGAGTAACAAATCAGATTACAGTGGAAGACGCTCAGCTGTTTGGAGAGAAATCTATCAACATCAGTTCCTTGGACCATAACTGAAAAAAAATTGTTTAAATTATTGATTTGTCTGCCAGAGCGCATTAGTCACAACTGAATAATCAATAAATAGTAAAGGGGTCATAGGATAAAATATTTGGTTTTAAGTGATCGTAAATCCAAAGTACTACTTTGGATTCATTACCTATTGGTTATGAACGATCAATATAGTATTGTGTCAAAAGAGCAGCGTTTCATGTTCAATTTAAGAAAGCCAAAATGGCTGCCTCTCTCAGACAATAAACTACTTGCTGAAGCTCATCCATTTACCATATTTTTTATTTTTGGACTCTATACGATATATTTAATGTCAATTAATTCATCCTAAAACATGTATGACCAGAACGTCGCTTCTTCACAACAGACGTTTGTACGTTTTTATCGCCTGGTGACAATGTCGATTTTGGCCCATTTCAATCAAATGTTTTTTGATGGTAAATCTTGTATTATTGATTTTTTTATGTGTGGGATGGAACGTGTTCTGATTCAAATGGCTGGACAGATTTTTTTTTTTTATTCAGCTTTTGCTTTGTATCAATGACCTCAGTAAAATGACCTTTACATAATCAGGACTCTTTAGGTGAAATTGGATTGAAATTTTTTCATTTAGAGAAAAGGTTTTATATACATACATTTTTGTTCAATAAACAAATTCCATTTTTAATACTTTTTTTTTTTTTTAAAGCACCAAAGCTCTCATCTCATGTTTCTCAAGCTGCGTTTGGACAGACAACTTTGGGGAAATCGGGTTTCAACTGATACCAAGCAGGATGGATCACACCGGCCTTGGAGCGAGAGGCTGCGGCTGATAAACAGAACTGACTCACCCATGGAGGAGGGACATGCTGCTCCGGGGATGTTGTCGCAGCAGATGATGGATCCTCGAGGCTGCAGGTCCCACGTGCAACATGCACAGGCTTGCAGTCGGGTCACTGTTCACCTGTCTGGCCCCGTCGGATGTGGGTAACATTCACAGATGTGATTCAGAAGGGACCTGAAACACACACACACACAGACCCTATTTTATGATGCCAGGTTTCCTCTTTTCACAGTGTAATGTAGTGTGATCCACTGTAAGGTCGCAATGCACCTCTTTTCTTCATCTCTTAAAGATTCAACAAAGGAACTTCACCTACACCAGCACTCAGTCTAGGGCCCGTCCTCTATTAGAGAATCTCTCCCTCTCGGGTTTTATTCATGAATCCTGCTCTCCCCATAGTGTTCACCGTTCATGTTGTTTCGTCGATTAGAAAACATCTGTCGTGCAGCTAAATATTGCATGACCTCGGAAAGCTTCTTGAAGATCCAAATAACGGCTTGGGGAGTTTCTCGCTCTTCTTTTCCTCTGGTCAACTATGTATTTCTATCAAATAATTTATGGATTTTGGCACAATGTCAAAGCACAGCAACATCCAGTGCTTGAAGTGGGAAAAAATAAGTGCCGGTACTCCCCTTAGTCACATGTTGGCGGGCAGGGGGGGTTATAAATCTTTATACATAAAAGTTTTACATGTGTGTAGAACAGCTAACGCTGCATTTCTGTTGAAGTCAGAACTCTTAATAATAGAACCTTGTACTTGGAACAGTGTAAAGGAACAGCCATTTATGGTGGAATTTCAGAGCTGATCGCTCACGCCCGAGTTTACCACGATAAGACCAGACGTCACGGCAACATGGTGGTGCACACAACTGACGGGGAACCACGTTCCCTTTGTATAGATTTTAAAACTACTCTGTAGTTTTTATGTTATGTTAACAAGCGGGCGACCAACTCCAATGAGAGATTTCAGAGTTCCCATGGCAGCATCACTTCCTGCTGCCTCTCGACCCGATACACACTTGGAGTGTTTAATCCACCTGAACCAGAGATTGCGGGCAGCAGCCTTTACCCACGACGGAACAGAACTGGTAGAATAGATACTGAGCCCCTTTCCCCCTTGATGTTCATGGCATTCTTTTTAATCGGGCACGTGTTGTTTTTTGTTTTCATTTTTTGCGTGAATGAGCATTGAGATTTCACTGGAAACAGCTGTATTTTACTGTTTATCGCCTAAAAGAAATATCCAACCCTACAGACCCTGTTTTAGTTGGATGGTTGGAAGGGGGATACACTCAAAGGCAGAGTGGAGCGTCGTCGTCGCCCCATTGAGCACTTGCCGCTCTTAAAAGTCTCTGCATGGGCCTTAAATAAACTCTGTCATGTTATAAGGGGGAAAGGTTTTCTTCCTTCCTCATGAGTGATGTTTGTATTTTTTCCTTTTTCAATACAAAATAAAATTAAAACAAAAAAAGCAATAAACTTGGAAAAAAAAAATTCATCTGAAAATAAATCTAACATCAAACTTTAACCCCCTGTGCGTCTGTATAATATAATCGTCCTGTCCTGTGGTCAGACATCTCATTGAGCGGCGGCAAAAGTCCACTATTTGTCTTCATTCCACAAATGGAAGTTTCTCGCTACATGCCCAAGTGTTTCCTGTCATCCTTTCTTTCATTTAGCATCCCTCCATTTCCCTGCGACGCCCCATTTAGCAAGCAGTCACCAATCTACCACCACTCTTTTCATCCATCCTTCACCATCAATACATTTATATATGGATGTGTGCGGAGATATGGGAATGTACATACTGTACGGATAATATAAGGAAAGGTAACATAAGGGTATATTCAATTTGAGACTTTTACTTCACTTTATTTTAGTGGTTTAACGTAGTTGGTCCGTACAGATCAGCCCCCACGATTCAGTACGCATGCGAACCGTGGATCAATTGCAAAATTGAACCATCATAGTGAAGTACAGTTTTACAGCCGCTGTTACTTTTTAAAGTCATAATTCCATACATCTTGACAACAGAGTTGCAGTGAAAAGAAGAGACAAGACAGATGCTACTGTGTGTTATTCTGAAGTGCAAGGATTGGTTCATAGGAGTGTCACCATTCTGTGAATCGATCGAAATGAGTGCTCGATTTCCAACCTCAAAGTCACAATTGGGTTCATGGTTCTCCCCGTAATTTCGGGGGGGGGTTGGTTTCAATGAAAATATGATACTTTACAATATGTCCAACTTGATTTCTCCACTTGAGAAGGCAGAACAAAGAGCGGCAGCTTGTGAGAAGTGTCAGAACTCATACTCCCCATAAGAGTAGTTAATATTATGAATATAATTTGGATTGTGATATCAAAGATAAGATAATAATGTTAAACGGTGCTGTGATATGATGAGTCAAATTAGGAAAAATATCAGATTAGAGAAGAACAGAGCAGACACAGACGCAATGGGTGGAGGAGAAGAGACGGCTCTTAAGGCTCCCAAGCGTTTCTTTTATTTATGAAATTTTATAAAATAGTTTGTTTATATTAATTCCACCACAAAAATTTCACATTATTTATAATGATTTAATGTGACTGGACTCAAAGTTACTTGTTGAAAAACAAGGGTTTTCTTTACAAATCAAGACTCGATAGGGTTCAGGTTAGTGCTGAAAGAAATACATGTTTAAATCGAATCATGTATTGAGAGTTACAGACTTCTCTACAACAGAGACTGTACTGTACGCTTAATTCTGAACCGATATTCATGGAATTTAGTTGGTTATAAACATGAAATATTGAAAATTATACCGGTTACTGTAAGTGGAATTCAATTCAGTTGTTGGGGGCGGATCTAATCATATTTTTTAATTCACTACAATGTTTGAAGGAAGAAGGTATCATTGCGTGCCTCCAACTGCACCTTCATTTAAAAATTTAGTAAAAAAAAAAAAAAAGCAAGCAAGTATATTTCGCCCCCTTTTTTTTTTTTTTTTTTTTGCTGATCTGATCCGTGACTCAGAACCGTGACACGATCCGAACTGTGAGTTGCTCCTCGACTATATTTCAAGGGCAAATATCAATTTTACTCTACGTTTCTGTCACACATTGTTTTATTTTGTTTTTAATTCAGGACTTATATTCATCAAAATCGGACTGATTTATCAAACTGCCTTCATCCATATATTTGTAAATTATTATTGCACCACATACCTTTTTTTTTTTCCTTTAAATTATGATCTGGATCTGCATTAGAATTAATCTGCAGAAAAAACCTACAGTAGCACTTTATGAAGTATTATAGACTGTATCAGGGCACTGAGTAAGACTTTTACCTTTAATACTTAAGTACCTATATCATTTTGTTTTAAGTTTCTGGTAGAAATGTCAACGTGGTATTTTGAGTCATTCTGTGTCAGGGTATTTGTACTTTTACTTCATTAAAATGCTTAAAGAAGTACTTCTTTCAGACTCTGGGTAAGAATATGTACACCAAGTTATCGCTGTAATTTTATCAATTTATTATTCGTTTTTTAAATATTAAATGTATCATATACTTTATTAATCCCTCTGGATTAGTTCCCTGCATTTGCCCCATCCTATTATGTTATGTTATCATACAGAATCCCTGAATTTCCCTCCAGAAATAAAAGGGTAAATTAATAAAGTGTAAATACTGTATATCATAACTAGGAGCAATGGGCTGCAGCGGGTAGCGGCGCCCAGGACCAAATCCAGCTCTTGACCAATGCCTTACTCAAGGGGCATCAGCAGGCGGGTCTATGGGTGGGTCTTTTGGTTAAATGTAAGTAAAAATAAGTAATAGATGAGATCAACAAACTCATTTGTAAGCATGTATATATAGCTGCACCTTGCTCCCCTCAAACGGCAATAAAAGCTTTTTCATGCATGTTTTCCTGCGACGCCGGATGCACAGCATGGGTTCAGGAAAGTGCTAGGAAATAAAAATTGCGTCTATCCATCCCTGCGTCTGTCAGTGTGTGACCCGTACTCTCTCATGCATTGTGACACTGTGCCCATGGAGACACCAAAACACACACACATATATATCCAGGCAGTGACCTCAAAGGTCAGCAGAGGTCAGAGTTTGAGGAGAGATGGATGACGTGTGGTGGAAGGACCCAGAGCTTCTACTGTAGTCAAACTACAAACACCCTGACACTAATAAGTCTAGATTAAGTACAACACTGACATTCAGTAAAAGTATTTTCTCTTAAATGTACTTGATTCTATAAGTACATTAAGAGTAATAGTACTTGTCATATCCAGTGTCCTGATATGAGTTTGTTTATCTCATCTATGACTTTATTTTATATTTACATCGATAACTTGGTATACATACAGTACAGTACAAACATTCTTACTTCCAGTGGCAGAAGAAGTACTCCTCTTTTTACGTAAGTAAAAGTACAAATACCCAGAGAAAAATTAAAAAGAAACACATTGACATTTCTACTTACTTAAAGTAATTGTCATGTCCAGTGCCCTGATATAACAGAGCCCATAATCTCTATTTAGCAGACGCTTTTATCCAAAGCGACTTACAATTATTCCAATACCGATGGACGCAGCCATCAGGAGCTAAGTGTCTTGCTCAAGGACACTACAGCATGCTAGCAGGAGGAGCCTGGGATCAAACCAGCAACCTTTAGATTACTAGACGACCAGCTCTACCTCCTGAGCTACCATCCCCTTAATAGTGAGTGTACAGTATATTTCTAACATGTGTTCAAAATGTAGTACAGTAAAAAAATAGATGTTTGTTTTGAAATGTGAGTAAAAGTCGTACAGATTCTTGAAGAATATATTCAAGTATGGTAGCAAAGCACTTGTACTCCCCAAATTATTGATTTTCTTTCTTTTCAAATACAGTACATCATAGCACAGCGGTTCAATTACCTCCGTCTGGGCTAAATCCGATTACAGATCTGTGGAGATCCTGTTTGGGGATATTGCTCCACATTAAAATGACATTTTCCCTTTCTAAGGTTATCCTCTCCATCTTTTCATAAAACCTGCTGTTATTACCCACCATCTAATGATAGAGAGTTTCATTTTATCTCCTTTTTTTGTTTTCTCTGAAAGTCAGCCTCTACCACCTCATGTTAACATATGAGGTTATGAGATCAGTCTTCTGATAACAGATACACAATAGATAAAGTTTGGGCAAAATGCCTCCAACTCTCTCTCTCTCTCTCTCTCTGAGAGAGAGAGAGAGAAAGAGAGAGAGAGAAAGAGAGAGAAGAACCACAGAGGGTCAGGGCCTCTTCAGATTCCCTGGGCATCCTGCTTTGGAATTGGAAATTAGCTGTGCGCCGGGCGTCCAGACGTGCCGGCTCAGCAGTAATTTGACCAGGCCTCTGTCAGCCCCAACGTGCACGCCCTCGGACTGTGCACGGTGGTCTCGGGGCGTGCAAGGCAGGACGTGTTGGAACACTGTGCTCCGACATTAGAGTCTTACCGTGTGTCTGCATTCAATCCAATACCAGTGGACACAGCCCCAGGGGCCGAGCCGGGTCGCCACGGCAACACAACAAAAACATTCGACTTTTACATTTTTTTTTAATCATCATTATTATTCGTTATCCCACGTTCTATTAACTACACACACTTCCACACCCCCAGTTCTACCTTTCTTCCAGTCTCAGTTCACACGTTACCTGTTGATTCTGCCATGAGCTTCACCTCTCTTCTTTCTCTCCCTCCATCTGTTTCCTGCTCTCCCTTCATCTTCCCTTCTCTCTCCCTGTCTCAGTATTGCCCCCTCCTCTCCATCGTCTTTCCTTCTCCCAGCTTCTCCATCTCTCCTTCTCTCCATCCCTCTCTCCTTCTCCACATCTCCATCGCTCTCCTCTGTTTCCTTCTCCCCCTCTTTCTCGTTCCTTCTACCAGTCTCTCACGTCCCTCTCCTCCACATCTTCCCTTCTCTCCATCTCTATCCTTCTCTCGATCTCTCTCCATCTGTTTCTTGCCTTCTCTCCCTCCCTCCCCCCTTCTCCCTCTTTATTTGTTCCAAATCCCGCCATCTATCCTGTCCTCCATCAGCCTCTCGCTCTAATTGCACTGATTCTTCATGTGAAAATGTGATTCTGCTGAAGGGATGAAACACAATGGAGGCAAATTGTGTTTCTATTGATCAGCCCCCCCCCGCCCTAGAAGCCTGATCACTCACCAGATTTACTGTCCTGGCGGCAAAGAGCGGCCTCTGCAGAGCGTCATCAAGGGAACAAAGGAAAGCGCTTGGCTGCAAATACAGTTTCCTGTCGGTGCCCAAAGCAAATGGTTTCGTAAGTCGTCTGGCAGCTACGTGCAGGGCGGCCATTAAGCAACACGCAGCAGACAACATGGAGGACAGTCCCAGGAAATCCATCACTCCGTACAGAGTAAGACGTCTTCGGGGTGATCTCTGGTAATCGAAAGGAGAACAGGAAGAAGATAAGACGAGAGGAGTCAGGAGGAGAAAACGGTAGGAGGAGAACGGAGAAAGGAAAGGGCAACAAGGATGGACACACACACGAACACACACACACACACACACACACACACACACACACACACACACACACACACACACAAACACACACTGCCGTTTGCTGATGTCAAGTGGCATCTAATCTGTAGTAAATCAGATTGATGCCGGGGTCAAACGGTTTGAGATTATGGATGCTGAGCGGCAACGCACCACCCAACCCTTCCATAACTAGTTACTGGCTGTTATAATGACAGAGGTCCCCAGTGGACTGGCATATTGGGGAGGGGCACACAGACGTCAGGAGTGGCACACTGGTGCTTTACAGGAAGGACCTCGTGTTTATTCAAAGGGTTTCCTGGGGGCACAGAAGTCCAGATTGATGAATCGCAGTGGAGGAGGGTTCAGCATGTCACTAACTCTACTTTGATTCATCCATCCACTTTCACCATAACTTTCTCTCTCTCGCTTTTTGCTTCTCCGGGCGATCGGAGCACTCCATGCAGGATACAAGCCGCTCGCTATGGTCTCTTTGCTCTTTTCACCAGCCTGACAGGCAGCTTAAGCGCTGGATAAAGAGTTCCATCAATAGTCATAGTCAGGAAAGCAGGCAGGTTAGGCGCTTTATGACTGGAAGTGGAGTGGTGGCGTGAGAGAGGGAAACTGGGAAACATGGAAACCTAAAACACAAAAATAAACTTCACTGACCAAGGAAGGAGAACAGGTGTGATCTCTTGGACAAGAATTAAACAATAGAGAAAGCCCTACTTGATGCAGTGAAAGTACAGAGGCTCTGCTGGTACACAGCCTTGCATTCCATATTTTGAATGAATTGCCCATTGTGATTTAACCTACAGTATGGAGGCAATTGACTTCTGCCTTAAAGCTGATTTTGCCAAAGAAATCAGAATCAGGAGATCCCTCACCAGGGCGGTGTTTGAGGCAGTTCATTCTCCCCTAATCCAGTATGTTGACCATGCCCACTTCCGATAAACGATTCCCGTTCATTAAGATGCCCATCTATCTCCATTAAGGATTCTGATGCCAGATAATGTGTGGACCTGAGGTTCAGGAACCCTGCAGTAGCAGTAATTAGCCAAGAGGTTAAAGTCTGTTCCGCTGGCTTTGTTGCATTAATCGTAATTACTCTCACGTATCTGTAAGTTAAAGATTTCTTATTGATTCTGAATTTCTAATTGGCATACAGTGTTGTTGCAGTTGCCAAATTAATATGTCAAAATGTGCATGTTTTTAAGCTTCCCTTTAGTCCCTGAAAGAAACCCATTCAGAGTTAATCCACCGCCACTTCCCCACGAGAGTGCTCAGCTCGCTAATCACACTTCAAAGAGTAATTGCAGTCATTAAAAGTAATGCACGTTATTTGTTATTTTATGCTTTCAGTTCATTTGCCAGGGTTGGAGTTTCCCAGTGATCCTGCCAACGAGGGTATTAGCCCTTGGTTACGGGTTGTGCATCACTGCGAGACACAGAGACGAGGGTGCTCTGGAGTTTTATCCAAGGGAACTGAGCATGACCTTCATGATGTGAACTCAGGGATCATCCCTAATTGAATGCCTTCAGGTCGAAGAATACGGCGTTGAGGGCTTCGTGCAAAATGGTGTAAATGACATTTTCAGAATTGAACATAAAGAGCTAAAACAAACTTTTGATAGGTTGTAATTGCTTCATCAACAACAACAAATCGTATATGAACCACTTAAATTAATTATTATTTTTAAAGATGATTCCGCTAAAAACAAACTCCAAGCTCAGAGCACTTATTCCTGTTTTGCATTTTTATTTTATTTAAATGTGAAGCTAAAGCCACATTATTTTAGGTATTAAGGAGAAAACATAAAAAAATAAACAAATATGGCCATAATGTTAATGCTGTTTCTGCCCATTTCAATGCCATTTGTTATTTCTGATGACATGATTTTGATTGCAGTCTAGTGTTAGTTCAGCGAAAAGGTTAATTTTTCTCTTTTCAATTAACAAATAAGAATTTTCTGTGTCCTAGATTCAATTAGACATTTTCTCATAAGCCTTGGTTTTCAATCTTTATTTGACAAAAGTAAAGTAAGAGTTTCCAAATGATTTATAAAACAAATTTTCCTCCCCAAGGTGTCAGGTTCGCCCCTTTTGCGCCAAGTCCCCTGGAACACTGGAAACTGTGTACAACGGCCAATTTTTTGAGAAATTCTGCAATATGCAAATAAACAACGCACGTGTATTGTGTTTTTCACGTTTCCCTTTTCCTCCTCTCATTTTCTCTATCTTTCTCTCACCGTCTCCACCCAATCAGAACTCTCCTTCCCTCTGCTCCTTATTTTCTCCTACTCTCTCTTCACTCTCTCTCTGTATCATCTCATGTCCTCACTCTCACCCAGCCACCCACGGCACTAGAATCAAGTCAGTAGTAGAGTGTTTGCTCCTGGCTCCAAAAAAGTCTCGGCATGGAGTAACTGTAGTCGGGCTGCGAATGACGCACAAATAAATGGAGGCATTAGCTGCTCTACGCCAGCACACGTGGCTCAGTGGGCCTCGCCCTGCTGGGGTGATTAATTGCTCATAGTCCTCTGTAACGCATATTAAAGTTGGGTCTGATGAGGGATAGTGGATGAGTGTGCAGGGCAGGTGTGGCAGGAAAGGATTCGCGCAGGGGGATGTGGGGGTGCACGTTGTGATAAAATATGTAAAGGGAGGAAATTAAATCGAAGACAAAAAATATAGAAAATGGTGCCTCCGCCTCTCTTCATGCATTACCCCAACCCCAACCTGCTTTTAATAATTTCCACCTGCGTTGTTTTGCAGAAAGTCAGAAAGGCTCCAATGTTACACCCACTAGCGCAATTTGCTGCCACAACAAGCAACAAAACATGTTCCTGTTAAACGTCTTCAACTTTCTGCTGATCAAAAAAAATATCAAATTCCACCAAACCTTTGGCTTGAACTTAGATCCTTATGAATAACAAGCTCAAAGTAAGGGCTTGGAAACCCCAAATCTAAAATTAGCCTTAAACCTGGTCGCTGTTGGGGATTTTCTCAAATCAATATTCATTCCCTGAGAATTAATTGTGTGTGAACCTGACTGCTGTCGCTGGAAACCACTCAGACGTTATATTGGAACTCAATTCCGCTGAGTTCCGCGCCATTTCCACTCGCACTCGTGGGCTTTGTTTCGCATCAGACACTGTGGAAATCCCTCCCGACAAGGATCACAGACAGCCTCGAATGAGCCGCACATCAAAACATGGCGGCTTTGGAGCAAAATAACTGACAAAAATGTTTTCTTTCTGATTCTAATGTACCGTGCGTAAAGCACTTTCTTTTGTCCTACATTTCTGGCTGACAAATTTTCTATCCTTCCAGGAAATAGAAACCATCTTATAGTTGATTAAACAAACATACGCAAACAAATTAATAGATTTATATAGAAACCCCTTGTCCGGCCTGATTTTATTATATTGCACAATATACAGCCACAACATTAAAACCACTGAAAGGGGAACTGAATAACATTGCTCATATATTAGGAAGCAAGTAGGGTTTCCATGGTTATCGGTGTTACCGGTGTTGCACAGTGTTTGGGCGCACACCGATTACATTACTTGCCCCCCGCCCCTACTGTTGTTTTGCTTTTTTTAATAGAAACAAAACCCATATAGTTAAAGCGAAATCGAATTTGCACAAACTGCTTATCACGGGAGGAGAGAAAGTAGGCTATAGGAGACCTTAGATCAGGTATAGTTCGGGACCTGTCTCCCTCCATCCGTAATTAGCGCCGCACGTGCTGTGTCCTGCAAAAACCGGACCATGAGACAATGGCAGAAGGTGGCCTGTCCTAATGAATCACGTTTTCTTTTACATCATGTGGATGGCAGGTTGTGTGTGCATCGTTTACCTGGGGAAGAGATGGCACCAGGATGCACTATGAGAAGAAGGCAAGCCAACGTAGGCGGCGTGATGCTCTGGGCAATGTTCAGCTGGGAAACCTTGATTCCTGGCATTCATGTGGATCTTATTCTGACATGTACCACCTACCTAAACATTGTTAGGCGGGTGAGAGCTGTTTTGGCGGTATGAGGGGGACCTACACAATATTAGCCAAGTGGTTTTAATGTTGTAGCTGATCGGTGTGTATATGGAGGAGTGTAGTTATATTCCACATTAATGCCATCAACCAAGTTTCATAAACTCAAACATTAAGAAGCATTTAGTCCCAAACATTAGCAACAACTTCATCATCAATATATAGAAGATGATAGAGTGAACACAAGATAAGTCAATTTGCCCAAACCTCGGCAACTTTCTTTCCCGCATCCATCATTTGCTTCATTTTGAAAAGACGCACACTAATGACATGCATGTTTGAATTTTAATTAATTCCCCATCAGTACAAGGTTAGTCCGATAATTGCTTTCACCAGTTTTATGAGATGTCAGTGTGTTTCTGAAGAGGTGTCAAGCTGTTGAGAGATGATGAAGAGGAGGAGGAAGAGAAACCGACCTGAGGTTGTCATTTCCTGGACGACTGCATCGCCTCCGCGGCTCAGGACTCTTGCTACTGGATCCATCGCTCAATTGGCCTGCGGGAGATCAATCAGTCGATTAGTCAAACCGATCAAAACTCTGATACCTTCACGGCAGAGGGCCATGACTAATGACTGACCCATGAGGGCTATTGACCAGGGGTTAGAGGGCTAAACTCAACAACACATTGGGTCAGCCATGTTAGACGTTTGCTACGAAAACTAACTTTTTGATGGGAGTCTGGTCTTGTGTGTAATGATTATTATTATGTGTTTGATCTGCAGTACTGATTTTCATAAAAACATAATAAACAAACTTTGATAGTGATGTATGGCATTTGCATGGCTGGCAGTTAGCCCTCGTCCCTTATTAATATATGTATTATTGGTTTCATTTATAAAAAAATAAAAAGATCGATGACTTTAAATGTCGGCAGAATTAATCCTTCGCCGATGCTAATCGTGTGGAGAAAATTTGAAACGGAGCATCATCAGTCAACTGGCCCCATCAGATTGTTATCTGTACAAAATGTCCCCTCATTTTAATTTCATTATGCCCCTCCCTACTATACTTCCTAGAAGGAGAATAATACAGAGAGCACCGATGCAAAAATTATTTCTCCAGCACAGTCGGCACTGTCCAAGCCTCTCCCATCACCGTCCATTATTCTAATATGAACAGACCATTACAGTTTTACACTTCATTTGCAAAGTGACGTCCCGATCCTCAACCATCACCTCGTTCAAAGTGTCTTTGAGGCTAAATGATGGGTAGACGGACTGATGCGTGCGTATCCTTTCTTTTTGGTAGAAATAATGTCTCCTGCTGTGGCATTGCGTCAAACTCTTTTTGCCGAGAATGGGGTTTTTTTCTGAGGTTTTCTGGCTCAGATTGTTTACTGCGGTTAAACAGCTATATATAATTAAAGACCTTATGAATAACTAAGACAATCCCCTTCACCGCACTACGCTCCCCTTCAGGGCAAAAAAATCCTTGGAAAAGCTCCAACGAAGGTCATGAGGATCAGTTAACGTGTCATTAAAAACACATTTCCCCATCATGCCACTAGAGAATGATTAACAAGCATGGTATCGATTTGGGATTTTAATTTAAAGATGTAAAAATAGAGATTATGGGGATTAGTAGCCTTGGACGTGAAAATGTAAGCACACTGATTGGATGATAGGCACCTGAATTTATTATACTTATACATTATTAACTGTTTATACATTTTCTAAAAAATATATTCTAGAAATGTGGTATTTTCTGTGTTTAGGCTAGGGAAGCCAACTTGGTAAAGAGGTTTCATTATTGTAAAACATGATCAAACTATCCATGTAGCACGGATCACTACAGAACATCACTACGGGGAAATACATTCCGGGGGAGGAAACCAAAACAAAGGTATAAACCCCACACACTAATAAGGGAGATAATTGTACTCACACTAGACACAGTTCCACATACAGGCTCCCAGTTCGTGCACCGGCCCTCAAGATATTGGCCATATTGTTTTGAACGAAACAAATTAAACAAAAAAAAAACAAAAACAGGAGGAAAGAAACAAAGAAACAATCCCAAATGAGGCCGGGTGCCCTAGCAGCTAGCTCATGTATATTATACTAATTGGTGGGTGGGGGCATTGAAAAGCTGTCTTTTATATTGCACAAGAGGACAACCTTAAAAATCGTACAATATAATATCAATATGAGGATTGCACACAGACATAAAACGGACAAAACATTTACATCTACTCAAAGTGTGCGTACCTTCCAATGATGCAAGGTCTTATCCAACCCATGGGTCTGGCATTGCAATCAATCCATCAGTGCTAGAGATTTAAAATACAAACAGATTAAACATAATTTAAGAAATAATAATTATCATATAGAAAAATAAAAATCATGAATGAATTTACCGTTCTACCATCCGCACCTACTTTGATGCTACTACTGGACAAATGTTTGGTGCACATAAGGCCTTTCTCAATGTGCGTTCTTGTCTGTACTTGTGTTCCTGTGGACTCGTGAAACGTCATCAGTCGCAGCCCAAGTACTGTTCCAATTCAAAGTCCGCGTCAAGCCAAGTCCAGCCCAAATGCCCGGAGGTGGACTTGCTCCGCCCATTTTATCGAGGCTGCATCGGTGGTCACTTGTGTCGACTTGGGACAGCCAAGTATCCCAGAATGCATTTCGCACCAAGCGCTGGTAATGGCAATGGCGGAGAGGAGTCTGTACTCCCGCAAGTCCGGACTTTGCGTACTTGGTATTGAGAAACGACCATAGTCTCCCCACTAACAAACACATCCTGTTTTCTTTCCAGTGCAGAGGGAGCATAGGCCTGTTATGGCGGTTGCATCATCTTCTTCAGCGCCCCCTGGAGGAGTCCCCGTAACACGATAAGAGGCTGCTCCCCCTCCAGGCATCCCCGACACATTACATCTCGCCAAGTGATGGTTCAAGTTCAAGTTGAAGTTCAAGTTCAAGAGATTATTTGTCACATACATATACATATGGTCATACGGATGTCCAAGAGTCATTTTAATGCACGAAAAAAGGAAAGATTAGCGGCCGAGGTCGGAGACAGGTCGGAAAACACTGTTGTCGGTATTGTATTGCTCATTTGTTGTTCTAATTGTGAACCCTTTGTACAAACTTGCTCATGACAGCAGACCCAGAGCGGAGAAGAAGTAGTGATTCTGGACCTGGGTTACTACCTTTTTCCCAGTCGTTTCATAGCTGTGTTTCTAATACAGGTACAACATTCTGCACTGTTTGGGGTGGGAATAAATGCATACAAAATTCAAAACAGAAAAAAAAAATGCAACGCAGTGCAAAAACTGAGAATGACGTTGACTCACTAACTTGCTGGCGGCCTGCTCAACAGTACATTATGCCATGATGGATGCAGCGTATATCTCACAGACCCTGTCTAGAGTCGCCGTCCTGTAACTTTCGTGAGAAAAAGTGCAGCCACGCCTGGTTTTGACATCCATCGAATGTTTTTTTTTTTTTTTTCCCCATCAAATATCAGCAATTTTCCAGGAAGAGAAACAGAGAAAGCTCTCCAGAGCAACAATCCATCGCTTTCCTGTTGAGGACATTTCGGTGACACAGGCGGTAAATGAGTTTTAAATGGAGTTGTGTTTTCAGTCGACGTTTCCCAGTGTACACCTGGCTTTACTCACCGTCCGTCTCCTACATTTACCTAATGATGTTTGTTCTAGATGTTTGTTCAAATATGGGAAGACGTCTTATAGATGTTTGCCAGCCCAGTTCAGTATCATTGAGGTCAGTGAGTCAGTGTTAATTGTCTAAAGTCATTGGAAATCTGATATAAACAGCTACACATGATTAGGAAATAATCATCGATTGGATATTTTGGCACACCACCTTGTTTGAATCGACAAAGCATTTTACAGATAAGAAAATCCATTCCCAAGGGGTTGGCTAGACATTAGGTTTCTGACTTTACAGAAAGTAATGATATTGTAAGAAGTTCTTGGGCCCCGTGGAACAGCTATAAAGTGAGTAAGGAGATAATGAAAAAAAAAAAAGAAAAGCATGTTAAATGGAAAGGTCAGCAACGGAACTAAATGGCACTTGAGTAGAAACAATGTCTTCCAAATCGCCTGGTTAAACCCACACTCTCCTTACTATACACGACCTCACCGCCTTTAACGGCTTTAATGCATTTATCCGAGAAGATGAGTGGTCAGGAGGCAGGCTGGGGGAGTGGGTGGACTTGTGTCTGGCTCCGACCTGCGTCCCTCCGGCTCCCGGATCTGTCTCTGGTGGCGCTGCTGATTTAGCAAAGTGTCAGTGTGATCCCTCGTTAGACACATCCCCGCCCACACACAAACATCCGGTCCCAGGCACACGGACCCTCCTGGGGAAGATGGAGCACACACACACACACACACACACACACACACACACACACACAGTGGTCACATAGAGGGCAGGGCACCGCAGGGGAACGGACATGCCTCCAAATGTCATTAGTGACAAAATGAACCTGGTTCCCAGCGGCTGTAATGACTTTGAAGCAGCCGCCTCACTTTTACAGTCTTTTACTTCAAAAAACAGCATCAGTCCATGTTTGGTCCATTGTAGCGGTTCATCCAGGCACCATGCATGAAATGCATCGCAGGGAGTAGGACTCCGTGGAGGAGGAGGAGGAGGAGGTGGAGGAAAGTTGTCAAAACGCTCAAAATGGGGAACGGTTCAGAACTCATCGTCTCAGCTTCCAAGTTCACACGCTGTACCCATGTGTAATGCCTAATCCAGCGTCTCTATGTTAAGTTTACCAGATTGCATGTTGCTGTAGTTTTGGAGTTGTCATCGTAAAATGCTCTCAGACTATTATGGGATACACAATATTTTCAGAAAGCAATTTGCAGGACTGTCCGTCACAGTAATACCACCGAACGCTTCGAGGCTCTTCTGTCCACACGACTGACAGAAAAATCACTTAATTCAATAAATCCTCTTTTGACATTGAACAGATAGTGAAATAAAATAAAAAAATGTCATCCAAACTTAGATATAAGTATAGCTGCCAAGTATTAGTTCATCCTGCTCTTTTTCAAAATCACACACGATGATCAGCAGCCTAAAATAACTTTGTCACGTCAATATTGGTTTGAGTAGGAATTGAACCCTCAACCTTGAAACTGTAGATCTAAACTGTGTAATGTGTATATTCAACTGGTGACCTGCAGGTCGAATGTGGCCCAGGTATTAACACAGATGGGCCCTTTTAAGAAATTTGATGGTTGACCTGTCACATTAATTTAGAAATTCCTGTAGTCCTCATAGTACTGTACAAACAACCAAAATATATATATATGACTAGGTATTGGTTAACTATAACTTGAAGCTTTTTTTTTAATTTATTTGGAGAATTTGATGAATATTTGTTTTTACGTGTGGCACTCTCAACAATAAAAAAATAAATGCTTTTTGAATGCAGTTGAACAGATGACCTGTATACTAAATATACAGGTCAGAAACTGAGCCATGCAAGAAAAATAAATGACCCACACCTCAGCCTCAGCTGATTCCTCTAGGCCTTTTTTTAGGGGGAATTATATGAATGATAAAAACAGTGAAGAAAGGGCTTGGGTTTTTTTTAATTGTTTGAACAAACAAGCCGGTGTGTGGTCAGCACTGTGCTGGTTCTAAACATTAATGACGTGTGTGTGTGTGTGTGTGTGTGTGTGTGTGTGTGTGTGTGTGTGTGCGTGTGTGCGTGTGTGCGTGTGTGTGTGTGTGTGTGTGCGTGTGTGTGTCGGCTCTGAGCAGCAGAGACATCAGAAGTCTTTATGCAAGACCAGGCGCTGCACGGCCCAGGGGTGGCCGTAATGACACCCCTCACATCTCATTAGCAGGATTATTGATTGAACACGGCCACCTGCCGCTCCACCCTACACACAGACACACACACACACACACACACACACACACACACACACACACACATACACAGAAAAAAGTGCCTGACACATTCATACACATAGAGGAAACACAAACAACAAACACGTAAATGCACACACGCACACACACACACACACACACACACACACACACACACACACACACACACACACACACACAATTGCGTCTGATGTACATTAGGGACCAGGTCGCACCAGATCGCGCTGTCATGCAGTCCTTGTTTCATCTATATTAATTGAATTAAACATAATGTACATTGAGTAACTCAACTTTTTCTTGATATTGATATAAATTAGTCTTTTAAGATACAACACAAATTACGTTTTCGAGGTGCAGTGAAAATATCCTTTAAATATGTTTACTCGGCTACACTCGCCTTGGTTGAGGGCTAGAGGTCGCATTGAAGGAAATGTGGGAGCCCTGTGCGTGGCAGGCTTTACGTTAATTTTTCAGATAGTGGAGGAGGGAGAGGAATTCACACTTGTTACGTGTTATAGTTTTGTTATAACCTGTCTTCAAATAAATGCAAGTCCAAAGTGTATACACACACACACACACACAGACACACACACACACACACACACACACACACACACACACACACACACAGACACACACACACACACATACACACACGCACACACACAGCCGTGGGGGAAATTGAAGGCCGCACTGAATTAAAGCTGCCATTTTGTTCCAAGAGAAAATTACTTTAATTAGAAGTAGTTCAGCGATAATAGATGTGGGTCCAGCTGGATCGTCGGAGGATGCACTGCCCTCACGCTCTGCTCATCAATAGGAAAAGCAACCAGTCGGGAATATTTGACATTGTTCAGAAATGATGTCCTTTGCAAAGTCTAGCGACTGTCTGGTCTGAAAATAATTAAATCACAGACACCGTGAATTGACAAAGGCAAAATGTATTTCAATCAATAAATCCTATCCAGGCTTTTGCTTGTTGGCTAGTTATGCTCAAGATATTCAGATTCAGCTGTTCTGTCTTATGACTTAAGACAAAAACTGAAAGAATCTGTGGACTTAACAGACATAGTGGCATCGGTGTTGATGAAACATATATGTTATATAAATATATTTACAATATATATATATGTATATGTGTACATACATATATTGTATGTTGTTAATCGAGGATAGTTCTAAATGGAATCTTAAATACACCCCATGACCTTGCAGAAAAATACACAATTCCAGGAGTGAAATTGGACTTTTTCCCTCGGTTACATAATTCCTCACTGTGCTTCCTGTACCATCAAGGTCTATGTACAAGTGCAGCGACACTTGTAAATCAAATTACGGCCTCTCCACAAGCAGGACAATCCCAAACTGCTTTGAGGATGCGTCTCCCGCCTGTCGGGACACGTGAGCCCTGACCCGGTGTGCAGGGGTCGCTGGCACAGCAACCGGCATCCGTACGGCCTGCCACCGGGATGCGGGGCAGGCAGCAGGCCGCACAGATTGAACAGATTGCACAGATCCCTCGCCCTCCATGGGACAGAGCGCAGGGACAGGAGAAGGAGGGATGAGGTGGAAGGGGGTAAAGCGCTGCTGCGGCGAAGTCTGGCCTCCACCCAGAGTAACGGACAATTTCGACAACATGTTCAAGTTAAAAATAAATCAAACTCCATGCTTCCCCGGAGCATCTCCCTGGCACTCTATGCTCGCTTGGACGGGAAATCATGCCTCGTCACTGTCATAAAGAGCATACAAGTTACAGTTCCTTCACATAGCAAGGTATGATTTCATGTTATTAAAGAAAGAAGCTATCAGTTTTAAAGCCCAGTGAGGGACCAAATTAAACATTTTAACTATCTCAATAATTGTTTCTGTTTCAATGGGCAAGCAGAGCAACAAATGTTGACATATTTCTGATTTGTAACTTTGGGATTTAAATAAACACCCTATAGGTTAATACAAAACAACAACAGCATTACATAATATGAGATTGTGAGACTATTTTCGCAGTCTATTTGTTTTAAGTGGTTCAGCTAGGATCATGTTGCACTAAAACTATCCTTGGAATTACAGCCTGGGCAGAAACGAATATTCCCGACTTGACGTGAATTTGTCAATAACCATAAAAGGACAATATGTCACCGGTGATTAATCTCAATTTGAAAAATAGACATCTATAACACACACACATGAATTGTAATATGCGACTTTATATCACCCGTGCATTATAGGAACGTAAATTACATATTATTATTTGAACCAATGAAAAAAAAAAGATCCAAGATGATCTTATCTCAGCTCTTATCTGATTTGTTATCTACTTGCGTGTAGCTGTGGGTCAGCCTCCTCTGATTGGCCGAGCTGTCACGAGCACTCAGAAGTGGGCGTGTCTTTTGAAGAGCTCGCGCCAAGCCCCGCTCGCGCAGCCTTTGATCACAGCGGTCCTCGGGCGCGGAGGGAGCGGAGCTCACCACGCACGGCACGCACGGCACGCACGGCACGCACGGCACGCACGGCACGCACGGCACGCACGGCACGCACGGCACGCACGGCACGCACCCGCGCGCGCCCGCCCCAGCCTCACAGACGCGCAGAAACTTTGAAAAGGACTGGAAGCTGCCGCGGGAAGGGCCGCGCGCCGACGCAGGTACAGGATCGTTGCTTTATTTTAAAGTTTCCTTGTTATGGATGTGTTGTTGTTGTTGTTGTCATTTAAAGTTGTTTCTCAAAAATGTGGGGATGTAAATAGCAAACGTTCAGTTGAACGATAATGACGCTGTCGCTGATTTATAAAGAACATCATTTATTCTTATGGTCGCCAAATGTATTTGTGTAGTGTTATAAAGTATATGTCGTGTATAAGTTGTATTATTTGGCACAGTAGTTATATTCCTCCATCCAGCTCCTCTACATTGAGACACAATCAGCTAATCGCTGCACGGAGCTTTTGCCAAAGAGCAAGAGCAAGAGTGGTCTAAATGCTGCTCTAAATGGTTGTGATGGGATATTAAAGTAGTGGTACAGGAATTGTTGCTTAGTGAGACTATTCGAAGGCCAGAAACAGATATGTTGATAGAGACGGGGAATATTAAATGTAAGGAGGTCAAGTCAATTAATTTATAAAGCACGCTTAAAAACAGAGTTGACGAAAGTGCTATATAACCTATAATAATACAATCATAAAACAAAGGCATAACAAAGATAAAACTCTAACTTAATGCCTATAGAACGAAACATATATATATATATATATATATATATATATATATATATATATATATATATATATATATATATATATATAGAACATCATTTGAAAGCCAAGTAGAAAATGTTTCAAAAATAGAAATACAATAAAAAAATACATATTACATTTATTCATTTCAGCAGACACTTCTGTCCAAAGCGACTTACATGAGGCCAGAAACAAGCAAAGCTCTATTAGTGCAACCTGTCAACCTCAACAGAAACAAGAATAGTTAGTCATGGCTATGATAGGATCAGAAGATCCTGCTCTTTCAGGAACACCTGAATACCGGTGTTCCTGAAAGAGCAGGATCTTCAGGTGCTCACGTGGGGTTTCCTCCACCTACCTAAGGACCCCCACCAAAAACATGCACACATCATCGTCTGACCAGCGGTGGACACTTGGAACCAGGTCCCGGGGCGAATGCTGCCCACTGCTCCTGGCTGCCCCCCCGGAGGAAGGACAAGCCAGGATGGGTCCAAACCATCCGTGTGTGTGTATGCATGTGTTGTAGTGTAGCGTAGTGTAGTGTGGTGTGTTGTGTGACAATTAAAGATTCTTCTCATTCGTGGAAATAGTCTGGATTGAGAACTCATTGCATCCATGCAGCGAAGGCACCACCAGCCTCCATTCATTGAGCGCCTCAGAGAGCGGGTTGGTGAGTATGTGATGCAGTGTGTGGGTGCAGATCCGTGACTGATTTGAACTTGAAGCAGTCAGCTACAGGGAGTCAGTAGAGAAAGATGAAGAGAGGCGTGACGTGCACTTTTTGGCTGGTTGAAAACCAGTTATGCTACTGTATTCTGCATCATCATCTGGTTTAACTGTGCGCGCTGGTCGACCAGCCAGGAGAGTGTTGCAGTAGTCCAGTCGTGAGATGACAAGCGCCTGGACAAGAAGCTCTGCTGAGGGCTCTGGCGGTGCGCCGCGACCGGCTCCGGGTCGGCTTGGAAGGGCTCGGGGGCGAAGGTGGCCGGCGGCTTCGGCTTCCGGCTTTACAGCGCCCCTCCGCCCCGACCTCGCCGCTTCCCGGGGCCGCGGACTAGGTTTACCCGCTGCGCCTTCCCCCGGCGCGGTCTGATCTTCCTGATGTTGTACAGAGTGAATCTGCAGGATCGGACGACAGGAAATTTGATCATAGAGGCTTAGCTGGTCGTCAATCACTACCCCAAGATTTCTAGCAGACTTGGAGGGTATTAATGATGACGAGCCAAGCTGAACATTTATGTGGTGTTGAATGATTGGACTTACTGGGATGATGAGGAGTTCTGCCTTGAAGAGATTCAATTGGAGGTAGTTGTATTTTATATACATATAAAATAAGAAGCTTTTTCTAACCCTAACTCCCATATTTATACTTAAATCAGAATGAATCAGTGAACAGCTACTTCTAGTCTATTCCAAAGATAGTCATATATCATGAAAAGATGAATTTAAGATCAGTTATATTATACCCAATAACACTACCTTTCTGTGATCAAGTGGAAACCTCAGCAGTGCAAGGTTAACTCATAGTTGACCAATGTGCCATGAAATTATTGTGACGCTGGTGTCGTGATAAAACAGTGCTTCAAAGCAGTTACCAGCGGGCATCGCTTTGTCACGTCATCAGCTGAACAAATTCCCACATGCCCTCCTCTTGTTATATATTAGAGCTGTCATTTGGATAGAAAATAAATAAATAAATAAATCATGACAGTATGAAACCACAATCAATTTTAAAACTGCCAGTCAAAGTGGAAATCTAATTTGGTCCTCATTACGTGTCTGATTTGTTCTGCTATTTCTGTCGTTGGTGCTGGGAACGTGGCGCACTGGGACCACCTGGTTTTGTGATGGAGCGCACTCCATCACTCTCAGGGTAATGAGATATAGCTCCTGTCCGTTTGGGCTTTGGCTCATTTACCCTCCGCCGGGCTCTCCTCGGGACGCACCGATGAGGAGTTATCTAAAGTCGCTGCTTTGCAAAGCACCCTTGGCTGCCTCCTCCTTGCACAGTCTTGCATTACGATAGGTAAATAATTAACCCAGTTAACCCTTGTTAACAGTAGTGAGTAATCTGAGTTTTAGAGTGTGAAATCTAATGGAAGCCCAGAGAATCCCCCCTGGGCTGATCCAGGACCAGCTTTTATCTTTTCACATTTTCAGACCCCATTACCTAGATGGGGTCCCCTGGGGTCCCCCAGCTTACCTTGTGCTAGTAACTGTGTGGCCTGCTATGGGTAACGCTGATCGGCAGGAAGAGCTGCCGGCCTCATCACAGTCCTGTAATAAGAGGAGGAAGGAGAAAACCATGGTGAGTTTCGCCTCTGACAGCCGTCCGTCCACCCGTCAGGATGTAAAGGACACTATTACACATGCACACACTCAGGGCACATTAGCGGACCTGCTTCTAACCTTAAACAGTGTCCCTTGATTGTCCCCTTGATTTCTTCACCTATATTTATTACCTCCTTTATTCTTGATAAGCTGCCAAAGTATACTCTTTATTACTGTATAACTGTTTACTGACATTCCACGGAAGGAAAACTCTATATTGGTTTGGTTTTATTGATTTTTTTTTTCTTCCCCTCTGATTTTCCTGGCATTACATGCTCTGATGTGATTCAATTAATGTTAGGATGTGTACTGGCTTTACAACCAAAATGCCAACACAGGAGGCCAACAGAATTTTTAACAAGGTTTACTATCGGCTGGGGAATTGTACAGGTGAATCCAATAAGAACAGGCAGGCAGAGGAAGCTGGTAGCAGACAAACAGGAGCAGGACAGACTGGAAGAGCCCGGACAGGTAACACAGGATCAGGAAACATGGGATCAGGAAACACAGGATCAGAGCAGGGAGGCTAGAAGCGTGGTTGTTAGTCGAAGACGATCTGGCATCAGAGAAAAGAACAGCAGAGCTTTTATGCAGGGTCACTTATTGCTGGCAGCTGCTGTAGTCCAAGTGGAGTGAGGATGATTGCTGTGTTGTGGAAGTTGTGGAACCAGGACCTGGAAAGAGATGAGATAGAGGGAAAAAAGATACGGACCAAAATCTACCAAACACTCACATTCACACCAAAACTGAAAATAAAGAAGATCACACTCACACAGAGCACAATGGTCACAGTGGAGCAGGCTGGGCAGGTGTGACAGTATCCCCCCTCCTACGGGCGCCTCCAGGTGACCCACCAGGCTTGACAGGGTGCTGACGATGGCGGACGAGGGCGGAGACCAAGATGTTGCGGCTTGGAATCCAACATCGCTCCTCTGGTCCGTAGCCCTCACAGTTGACCAAATACTGCAGGCCCCGGCCTTGGCCTCGACGGTGGACATCAAGGGGGCGGCGACGGTGTAGATGGCATGGTCATTTATGATCTGGGGGGGGGGGGGGGGTGGAGCCGTGGGAACGAGTTGACTGGAGGTGAGACATGCAGGATGAATCCTCAGGGAGCGAGGCAGTTTGAGGTGGGACATCACCGGATTCAGGACCTTGACGATTTCAAAGGGACCAATGAACCTAGGAGAGCCATATGGAGAGTCTGTCTGTGAGGGCAGGTCTTTGGTGGAGAGCCATACCTTATCCCCTGAGGAGTTGTCAGGGGCTGCAGAGCGCCAATGGTTGGCACACTGCTGGTAGAGGCCGGAGGCTCTCAACAGGGCAGTGCGAGCACAACATGAGTCACACAAGTCTTGTAACACCGGCAGATGTGAGCCCGGACAGACGGGACTGGGATTTCCTTCTCCTGAGTGGGGAACAGGGGTGGCTGGTAGCCATACAAGCATTGAAAAAGGAGACATATCTCAGCTCTTCTGAGACAGATCCCAGTCCCCCTGGGATTCAACCCAGGGGAGCTGTGTGGACCAGGTTGACACGGCTAGTGGAAACCAGGTAGTGCAGGGCAGCCTCAAGCTCCTGGATGGAAGAAGAAAGAAAGAAGAAACAGTCTTTATTCATCACACAACACACCACACTATAACACATGCTTGCACACACACATGCTTTGATGGTGGCCGGTTAAATGGATTCTCTGCTTTTGACCCATCCTGGCTTCCTCTGGGGGCACAGCCAGGAGCATTGGGCAGCATTCGTTGACGCACCCGGGGACCAGGTGATAAATGTCCATTGCTGGTCAGACAATGATGGGTGCATGTTTTTGGTGGGGGTCCTTACTGACGTGGAGGAAACCCCATGTGAGCACGGGGAGAACATGCAAACTCCACACAGAAAGGCTCCTATTTGGGAGATAACCCGCCGGAGCACGGTGCCAACAGCGCCCCAGGCGGGAATCGAACCCAGGACCTTCTTGCTGTGAGGTAGCAGTGCAATGCACTGCGCCACCGTGCCACCGTCCTCTCCACTTACCTGACGACCGACTGACGGTGGCCCCAATAGTGGAACAGAAGGCCCTCCAAACTGCTGAGGTAAATTGGGAACCCTCGTCAGACACCAGGTCACAGGAAAGGCCATGGATCCGGAAGACCTCCTTCAACAAGAGGTTGGCTGTCTCCATGACAGAGGGTTATTTGGGCAATAGCAGAATATGGGAGAATTTACTGATCTGGTATGTTCAAGTTCAAGTTCAAGTTCAAGAGATTATTTGTCACATACATATACATACGTTCATACATATATGCAGTGAAATGTCATGACACCCGGTGATTACGCACAATAAGCTCTATAAATACAAAAAAATACCAAAATGTGCGTAATCGACACAAGGATGTCTATGTTACTATTGGAGGGTGGCAGACCGGTGACAAAGTCCAATCCCAGGTGTGCCAAGGGACTGGCACACGACGGAGGAGACCCAAGCTTGGTTTGGTGGAAGTCTTGTTCTGGGCCCAGACAGAACTGGCAGAAACAAAAGACCTGGTCTCCTCCTCCATGGACAGCCACCAGAACTTGGAGAAATGCATATGTATGGGAGATGCCAGGGTAGCAGGTAAGTCTGGAGGACTGTGCCCATTGCAACACCTTTGCCTTCAAAGAGTCGGGAAACAGACAGCCAGGGGGACCAGTACCAGGGTCAGGTTGGGGCAGAGATAATGAGAAAGAAGGCACAGGAGAGAAGCTTACCATCCTCTGCGGAGTGCTGTGAGAGGATGACCCCATCTCCCACATCAGAGGCGTCCACCTCCACCACGAACTGCTTTGTCAGGTCCAGCTGAATGAGGATGGGGGCTGAGGTGAAGCGGTTTGTGGTGTGGGAATGATGTGGTTTGAGCAGCCACACCTGTCCTGGGTCTAGGTAATTTGGGCCCAGGATCGGTGTGGCTGTACACCTGTTGCTCGTTGGTTGGTCTAACGAGCGATGGGTAAAACCTCCAAGCCAACCCCGGGGGCTTGTTGTATCAAGCCCCCTCTCTACAATAAACTTGTGTTTTCTCAACCCTAACGTCTCTGTCTCTGTACCAGAGGGCCCTGAAACTGTCACAGTGGCACCTGAACAGTGACTCTCCGGCATGGGGAAGGGACACAGAGGGCTGTCTGAAGAAGCCCTGGGGCCACCAGCAGGTTATCGGGGAGCCCCAGCAACAACCCTCTCCCGACTGGCAGCAGCAGCACATAGGGGGTCCGGTGGGGGACCGGGGGAGAAGCAGCTGCAGCAAGCTGCTCCGCCCAGTAGCCACCACCGGGACCATCCCGCAGCCCAGCAGCCAGGCCATCCCTCCAGGCAACCCCGGCAACAGCCAAACCCAGCTACACCTCCACCAGCCAACACAGCAGCTCGAGGCCCCACGGTCCGGAAGGGAAGAGGGAAGTCTGCATCGTTGCCCTGGGGGAGGGTCGCCAGTTGACCATGCTGTTCCGGGGAACCAAGTTTCAAGGTTTAAGGTTCAAGGTTCAAGAACTAGGTCCCCTGGAAGGGGAACAGTTATTTTTAGTTGGACATTTTGTTATTCTGAGGTATGGGAACTCTATTTTAGAGTCTGTATTTTAGGTATGGGAACCCTGTGTGAGAGTCCAGGCATTGAGGTCGGTGAAAGCAGCTTCAGCCTCTGGGGTCAACTTAATCAGAGCAGTTAAAGTAACTGCAACACGGTGTAGTTGCGGACAAAAGTTAGAAAAGCCCAGCAACCTGTGTAGCTTCTTGCGACTGTCTGAATGTGCCCACCCCAATACTGTTCCTTAGCTGGGTCCATCATTACCTGGCCCTCGGCGATGACGTACCCCAGGAAAGTGACAGACAGGGCATGGAAGTCACACTTTTCAGCTTTGACAAAGAGCCAGAAGGCCTTGAAGGAATTGTCGGACATGCTGGACATTATCAGACTGGGACCTTGAGAAAATCAGGATTTTGTTAAGGTAGACAAAGACAAACCAATTCAGCATGTCTCCCAGGATGTCATTAACTAGGGCCTGGAAGACAGGTGAGGCCAAAGAGCATCACAAGATACTCAAAGTGGCCAAGAGGAGTGTTGAATGCTGTCTTCCACTTGTCTCCCTTACGAATCCGGACCAGGTGATAGGTGGTACAGAGGTCGAGCTTGGTGAACATGGAGGCCCCGTGGAGAGAGACAAAAGCAGAGTTTAAGAGCGGGTTGTGTTTACATGCGTGTTTGTTTACATAAGAATGTCACCAACATTTTGGCTGACATGATGCCAGAATAAACGGGGTATTCCCTACCATTATATGACTTGGGCGCAGCGCCTAAGTGTTTTTTCACAGCACCAGGGACCGACATGTCAAAACCTAAGCAGTACCTCGGCGACAAAAGAACCCTCCGAAATCACGATCTCCTCCTTATCTTTTGGAATTTTCACAGTGACCACGATCATAGTCCCTGGCTGAGTTTTATCTGTGCTCGTCTCCACGCTGGACTCTTTGCCACTGTTACTCCAACAGATGCTGTCTTCAAGTTGGGTGGGAATTTAAGATCAAAATGACTTGCCACTTTCTGCTGCTCGCAACATCAATCTGTTTTTTATATCCATAACTGCTCTACTTAAATTTGAACCTATGGAAAAATATATTTGGAAATGGCTTTGAACAAAAGCCAAATGATGTAATGTAGCTGTAGATGTAATGTTGTACATTTCAAAGTTAATAAAAACACGTTATGGAAGGAATTATGTATCACAATTCACAAATTCATATAATGCATTAAATACAAATGGGAAAAGATCAATAACTACTACAATCTACAAATCTGTAAGGTCTGTTAAGGCTTAAAAAAATCAGAGACAAATGAACAATCCACAAATAAATATGGTTTTAATTATTACTTCTTCTGTCCTCTCATCTGCTTTCTGTGTTGGAGTTTGACCGTGGGCGGGGCTTAGGCAGCTCATGCATGCACGCACGCACGCACACTCTTGTCTCCTGGGTGGAAAATGACTTCTGTGTCCCAGTACAATGGGAAGAGGAGGAGGAGGAGGCGTCATGGGGCTTCACCCCGACAATCAGAGTGAGCCGGCACAACGGGTTTGATTTCCTTGAAGGCCCTTTTTAAATATTCATTGTCCCTGTGATCTCAAAGCCCTTTGATAATTGACATTGGGCCCAGATTTTTATCATCTCTTCCGCTTGGTCGCATCCCCAGGTTTATGGTGCTTCATTAGAGAGAGACCTCTGGTCTTCCTCGGTCTGCCAGCCAAACCAAGTGCCCCCCCCCTGGATGTGTTGGGTTTGGCCCTCTGATAGACCTCCTCTGACAGGGGTGGCCTTAGGATTTCACCCCCAAAGCTCAGTAATCAAATCACCTCGCTTGGCCAAGGTTTACTGGGCATTGCAGCCTGAAACTTTCGAATTTACGGGTGTGGCCTCTCCACTATCAATCTGTCAGTGCATTGTCTTTTTCTGCATCACCGTGACCGAAAGCTATTGTTTCACATACTAACTCACGTCTGCTATAACCTTTAAAAAGTTTTTCTTTCTCCCACCCCACCCTTGACATCTGGCACAAAGTTTCAGACTTTTATTGCCAACGCCCAGCCCCGAACACTGGAACAAGCATTCTGTGGGCAAAACATGTAATTAAAAAAAATACACACACACACACACACACACACACACACACACACACACACACACACACACACACACACACACACACACACACACACACACACACACACACACAGTATATACATATACTGCATATATCTTTATTTGGTCTTCATTATGGACCCTGGTGGCAGCGTCTGGGCTCCACTCCAGCGGAGCTGACGGGGTGGCTCCTCTGATGGGTGAAGAACTGCTGTCCTCCGACTCTGGGAGTGCTGACATCTCCATACTTGCTGCGTCCTCTTTCAAAAATCATCCTCTTTTTTCCACCTGATATTACTCTTTTTTTTTTTGCTGTCTTCCCTCCCCTCCCCCTCTTAAAAGCCAGATCCTGTCTGATTGATGTCGTCCGCCTCAGTCGGGTCCCTGGGTTTGAATCCAGACGTGAATCATAGAGATCAACACCCCGTCCCGCCTCCCGGTTTTCCTTCCTGATTCACTGTTTTCTGTCTCCTCCTTTTTCGACTTCCTTCATTCCCGTCCAGCTACTCGATTTAACTTCCCTCTTCTGGCTCCCCTCACCACAGTTCAAACTTGGTGGCTTTTTCCTCCACTCTGGATGTGGTGATTTGCTGTCATGTGGTTAGCCGTGGCAACAGCCGGGGGTCTAGGAAGGTGACCCTGGTTTGGAGGATAATTTTGGCCTTTCCTTGTTGAATCACATCCTCTATCCCTCTATCCCTTACTCACAACACCCATGCTTTGACTCTCTCTTTAGCCGCTTTCCAACTTGCACTGAAAGCTGTTAATCTACTGGCAATGTTCCCTATTGGAGTCATGTGGGAACAGGAGCCGGTTTCGATGTTCTGTAAAAGTCACTCCGTAAATTTCCCCGCTCTCGACCGAGTATAATTTTCGGTAATGTGCCGGTACGGCTGTGAATGGAAGTATGAAATGAAGGCAGTAACATTGCCGGGACGAGCACGTAAAGTAGGGGTGGAGCCAAATCCAAATGGGTTTTTACCCATATTTATTTTGTGCAAATATTTCAAGTTATTTGTTTTCGGGAAGAAAAAAACATCCGGAAAAATTAGTCCGATCTGAACCGTGGCACTCGGGTGCAAAGACAAGAAACTGAAACACGTCCAGTCTCTACGGAGACAGGTTTTTATATTCTTAAAATGTACAAATTTTCTTCTTAAAAATGCCACTCAGACCCAAGACATATCTTTTACAGTTAGGGGTGCGGTGCAGGGACATCGGGCACAAGCGCTTTGCTTGCCTGCCGGCTGCACTGGAGTGCGGAGCGGGAGGGAGCGAGCAGACAGGCAGATGTAGAACGGGTGGAGAACGTTCCTTCTCTGGAGGCAGTGAGTGTAGGACAGGAGGCTTGGGAAGATTTATGATTAAATCATCTATCGACCCTAACGTCTCTGTCGACTCCATCGATCAAGATTAACATTAATGACACGATTTTTTATTTTTATTTTGTCCGGCAGGAAAAATCAGAGCATTGAAACAGTGTAAGTGCAGTTTGCAGGGAGAGGGGGCGGAGGCTCTCGCCCTCTCTGCACAGAGCTGTCGAGTAACAATAGGTGATCAGATCTGACTTCCCCACTTTCCAGGCCCTTGCAGAGACTTTAAGAGGGACAGGTGCTCAAAAAAACCAAAACGCCGCTCTATATGCAATTCTTGTGATTATTATATAGCAATATGTCATATAATCTCATAGAGAAAGATTTAGATTCATTTTGTTTCCATACTTTCTCACTTGTATGGAAAATGAAAAATGTAAATCTAACTCAGTTACTTTTTTTTGTCCTCCAGACAGCAGTGCAGGCCAGCTCCCATGCCTGTGTTTTTATTTCAGATCCATTTATTTTTGTTTGTTTCCTACATGTATGAAACTGAATTTTTTAAACACAACTGAATTAAGGGATTGTCCCATTCCATACTTTACTTTGGGACTTAATTCAGTAAAAATGACATATTTTCATGTAAATACTTTACTTTTAAATAATAAATTCTGCACTTCTGTAACGGAAAGACCGGTTTTGCTACATTACATTACATTCTATGCGCCCCCCGATAAAATCGTCTATCGCCGATTGCTGGCCCCCAGCAATCTGCAAATGGAGTTTTGCACGATCGCCCAAGCCTATAGGACAGGTTGAAAATGATCACACTGATTTAATAACATTGGGTTAGGGTTATTGCCTTCCGGGACGGGGGCTCCATCCTGGCTCCGTCACAGAGGGAACTGAGTGCGTCCGGGAGGGGCGGGGAAACAGGGAGGTGGAAACTGAAACGCTGGTCTCTGAGAGCCAGGAAAAAAAACAAAACCGATTCAGATTGTACGCCTGTTGCAAACAGATTGTCCAAACGATCACATCTACACTGGACATAACATACTAGACTAACCCATTACATACCATATCCGTAACAGTCATAATGTGGGAACTCTTAACGGACTCCATACAGAACTTTTCTGTAAAGGAGGCCAATGTAAGAATGACTACCAACTGCCTTTGCCGGATATTTTTGATCCAGCAATGTTACAGATCCCTTGTGGGAAAGGGGCTGTAGTCACTCTGTTTGTCTCTCACTCTCGCTTTCCACCGACTCCTATTTGATTGACTGTGGCAAAGTGGCTTGCAAAATTATGTTTGCAAGATTTTTACATCTGTTTCTCTCACTCTCTCTGTTGTCTCCAATTCTCTCTGTTCCCCTCTTTGCCCCCCCCTCTCACATCACTCATGCACACTCATTCATCCACTTGTGGACGGCTATTCCTCGCTTCATTTTCATCACATGGTGAATAATTCAGGTTTGTGATTTGGGCTGTGAATTAAAGATGGGCTGAAGGTGGATTTGCTTGGTCAGACACTTATTCACCCTGACTGCTGGGACAGCAGGGACTCTGGTAGAGCTAGGACTTGTGCGTGTGTGTGTGTGTGTGTGTGTGTGTGTGTGTGTGTGTCAGAAAGGGATAACAGGATTGGTGTGGCTGGGGCGGGGGTACATAAGTAAAGATAAAAACGCTGGACACGTAAATTACAGTTTTGATTAAGTTGGGAAGTTGAATGTGAAGATGTAGACCTGGTGGGATTTCTGGCACATGGACAGACTCGGAATGACTGGACCCGGATTGGCGCTGGACTCTTGACTGGACCCGGACTGGAGCTGGACTCTGATTGGACCTGGACTCGTCCAACCTTGGAAGCCAAACAGGGTCAGTCTAGTGGGTGCTTGAATTGGGTACTGCATGTCAGTGTGATTTTAATTATTCAGAATATTTCGTTTTTTTTATGTCTAACCTTCTTCTGTTACTGCATGCACATTCATGACAATGAAACGACAGACTAAATCAAAGACAGAGAAATGGATGGACATTGATCTCAGTGACGAACGAATGTCATTAACTTGTCCAGGCAATTCTCGCCCAACGAAATGTTCAATATTTTACCTTTTACAGTGTGTCTGTGTGTATAGTGTGTGTGTGTGTGTGTGTATGTTTGGGGGGGTATTGCTCACAATGGGAGAATTATTGATGCAGTCGTGACTTGGTGAAATGAAAAGCAAGAAAACCTATATAAAGTATATGTTTGCAGTGTTACTGTTTGCACTTATTAACATTTTCATGACTTGACAGAATTGTTATATCGTACAATACACAACAGAGAAAGAAAGAGACGACTAAAATGGGAGTCGGGGGCTGATGTGATAATAGGGGTGATGAAATTCTAATCTGAAATGTTTACGATTTATGTAAGACAAGATAACACATTATTAATCCCTGGGGGGGAATTCAGGATGTCCACATGGTATAAATGTATATTTGGGTGTCACATTTATAAGCCACATTTAGACACTGTCAAAAAAATTACATTTGTCTGTAGTAGGAATAAAGCCTCACCCAGTCTAAACTTGCAACTAAAATACGTTAAAATACGAATGTTTAGACGTTTTTAAGTATCAGTCAAACCAGCTGTGTATCAGATAAGATAAGAGATAAGATAAACCTTTATTAGTCCCACAATGGGGAAATTTACATCGTTCCAGCAGCAAAAAGGGGACAGCAGAAAATAGAGAGCATATCAAGGTACACACTATAAACAATATAAAATATATATAGAAAACATAAAAATAAAAAAATCATTGCCACTGTCTGCAAAGGCTTCACTAAAAATGCCAATTCCTTTTTATTTTATTTTGAAAACACAAACAGACAAGCGGATTGTTAGAAAGTGGGCAAGAGTCTCAAGAGAAAAACCTAAAGACTTTCAAAAGAGAGCACCACACATTAAATACTTTCCTTTCCATTCCAGTTGTGCACACACGATAAGACTTAGCAGGACGGGGACCTCAAGGGATCACACAATTTGGAATTATGGAGGTTCTAAGGGATTCTAGGAGTCGAGACTCCTGACTTAAGTCTTGACTAGTCTTAATAATATCAAACCAACCTGATATTCTCACAAGAGACCAGACGTAGTCTGGAACTGAGCAGAAGAGGTTCTGAACGCTCTTACTGACCTTAAAAAAAGAGATTTACTTTTTTAGATTGACTTAAGATCTTCCTAGTGAAAGTCCTTTGGTGTAAACTCGGCACTTGTGAAGCAGTGCATCTCCAACATCACAAACTCCCAAAGCACGCCACCCGCCACCCTAAATATCTGAGGTGTCCGGGAGCATTCAAAAAACCATAGTGGAAGAAGATGTGAGCAACAGCGTCTGAACAGACAGAGGACATGTCAGAGAGGGAACACACTCTGCTCAATAAGATCTCTCCGTTACCCATTTCAATCAGGGCTCATCGTGCTCAAACCAAACAAAGCAGTTAATAGGAAAGGAACGCTGAACTGGAGCCTGGGATTGTGTGACCTTGAAACTTCTTTTTAAATATGCTGATCGAGGCTTTTCTTCTGTCGAGGTGGGGCTGCGGTTAGGAGGATGGATGGCGATCACAGAGCGGCTCGGCTCTCTCGCTACTTTGCTGTTTTGTGATTCAGGAAAGTCATCCCCCAACCCCCTCCCCCTTCCCATTCCTGCCTCATTTCTCTCCATGTCCATTTGTCTCCTCCTTTTATATACACACTCCCTTGTTCATTTTTCACTGCTTATTGAGATGGCTAGAACTCTTCCTCTGCACTGATGGGAGAAAATACTGCAGAGGTTCAGGTATTTCTTTTTAGTGCCCCCATATTAAATGCACAAACTTCAGACTGATGAGCAAGGAGGAACACGGTGTTATCCATGAGTCTGACGGTGGATGGTTTCCTTATGAATGTATAAATATACAATTACCATTTTGGGGTTTTTTTTAAAGGTCAGCATTCCTCACTCCTACACAGTCTGTGAAAGGACAGGAACATTTTATTTCACACTGTGCATATTCAAAGTGTACAGTACAGGGTGGAGTTTAGCTGTAGGCTGTGCTGGAACTGCAGAATATTTAATTGGCAAACTTTAACACCATTACTACTTTTGAGCGTCTGGCAACCTAATTATGACCGGCTATACAGGGAACTGAACGGCTTTGGGCTATTGTGCTGCCTATGAGTAAAGAGAAATGACTCCAAGGTCACTATTGTTTGTAGCTTCTAGTAAAACATGGGAGAGGTGAATGTGAGTTTATATACGTGTGTGTGTGTATGTGTGTGTGTTTATCTCCACATGCATAACTTAGCATGTGTGTTTCTGTAAACCCTTCCCTCTCTGAATGTGATTTTAAAAATAGCTGCTGCTGAACCGTGGACTGTGGATTTAAACACAGGCATTAGGTTAAGAGAGGTTGGTATTTGGGGAGCACTTGTTGTTGTTCTCGGCTCAAGGTGACCCGGTCCCCAGTGACACAACCCCCCTGGGGTGATGAATGAAACGAGACAAATACACAGGAAAATCAAACAGCCTCTGTCAATGAGCCTCAATGATGGATGGTATCAACACCTTCGCTCAGTGGCTTTACACCTCTATTTTTATGTACAAAATCTGTTTTGTGTGTGTATTGACTGCCCTGAGCTACATATTAACCCTGAACACTATTGTTTTTAATGTGATGTGAAGGTGGGGGAGGGGGTGGGGGATTGGTGGGGGTAGCCGTCTTAGCTTGTGGACTTTGGAGATAAATGGCTCTTATTTGCCTTTTTTCCAATTCCACTTTATCTTTAAAAGAATGCAGTTGGAAAGGGTTCATTCAATTCCCCGGCATGCATAGTGGCTCTGACTTGGGGGACATTTACAATTTTAGCAGGGGTCTCAAACTCCCAAAACATACTGTCACAATTTTTCTGTCTGTTACCAATAGACTTGTATCATAAAAAAAGAAATCTTCGTTATTATATTTCAATCTGTTTTATATCCTGAAAATATAAATCCAAGTCCAATTCCAATCCATCCATAAAAACGTAGCGGGCCACATTAAATTCTTTGGCAGGCCGGATGTGGCCCCAGGGCCTGTAGTTTGAGACACCTGACCTACAGGGAGTGAACCAGAATCCATGTTTCCCTCTACTTGCTACCCCTCTCTCTCTCCAACTCTTCCTCTCTCTCCTCTTCCCTCTTTTACTGTACTGCTTCTCTCATTTTACATTTCCCATTGTTTCTGAAGTTTCATTCGTTTTAAAGAACAGCTTTAGTCTATAAATAATTAAAAACTACGCTGATGCAAAAACTATAGTCTTTGGACACTCATCCTGATAAAAATGGTGTTTTGCATAGTTTTTCTATAAAATGTGTGTGTAAGTCTGTGTCTATGTGTGACTGATAAAAGCAGAGATGGCGATTGAGGGGGAGAGAGAGAGAGAGCGAGAGAGAGAGAAGAATAGCAAGTGTGAAAGAGGGAAAAAAAGGTTATGCCCCCAGGGCGGCGAGGAGGTAACTAATAAATGATGTAGAGCTTCATTTACCCTGATGAGTTCTGTCAATGTTGGCTTGACCAATGGATCCGTGAGGAGGGAGCGGCTACCTGTGGCGAGGAAACGCACGTGATGTGTGTGTGATTTAAGGTGCGGGTGTATATGTATGTATGTATGTGCGTGTGTGTGTGTGTGTGTGTGTGTGTGTGTGTGTGTGTGTGTGTGTGTGTGTGTGTGTGTGTGTGTGAGGCTGATTGAGGCTGATTGAGGCTGATGGGGGGAGTTAGATTTAATGACAGGGAAAATTAAGCTGAGCAATCTGTCTGTCCTCCCTCTGGCATACACACAGTCTACAAAACACATTCAAACTTAAGTCACGCACCCACATACACACTAACAGTTTCCCAAACACACTCAAGACACACACACACACACACACACACACACACACACACACACACACACACACACACACACACACACACACACACACTACAGTGTGACGTACACTATGTTCACCTTGCTGATTAGTTTCTTATAAAAAAGGAACAAACATAGCCACATCAAGTCCATTTTCATAAAACCAGACATCTTTTTTTTTTTTTTTTTTTTTTTTTTTTTTTTTTTTTAAATCACTCACCCCCGGAGTAGTGGGTTCCTGGAACAGCGTTGGAGGGCTGGGGTCATCAGGTTATGTTTTCCTCCCACGTTCCTAATGGGCCTGGGTGTGTGTGTGTGTGTGTGTGTGTGTGTGTGTGTGTGTGTGTGTGTGTGTGTGTATGCAGTATTTCTCTGAGCCACAGAGTTCTCTGTGATTTTCACAGGTGAAGCAGAGCTGGAGCCAGAGTGAAGAGTGAAGTGGGTGAAGAAGAGGGGTGGATGACGGAGGAGAAGAGGTGTTCGTACAGTTCTACATGTTTCAATGGATATTTAGGCAGGTGAGTGTGTGATGTACTCTGTAAACTTCCCACTACACTGGCTTTCCTCTGCTCATAGCGTAAATTGTTTCTAATCTACCTATTTATAAGCATCATGCTTCAGCTTTGGTGTGTTTACGCATCTGAATGCAGGGGTTACATTGGGATTTGGGAGGTGGGTGGCCCCTAATTATAAAAATCTTTGCAAATTGAAACACTAAAGTTATTTTTTTGATCAAAGATCAAACATCTGGAAAATTCTCTACGCATCACGATGCATGTTTGGCATGGAGAAATCCAGTCCATGAAGGAATGCATATATATGGCAACGTCATCAAAGGAAGCCTTGAACTTATTTCTTATTGATTTATCACATTAACCCAGTTGGTGTGTCTCTGTGTTTATGTGTGCATGCAAATGTGTTAATAGGTATGGATTAATATAGGACTGTGTGTGTGCACAATTGTATGTTTGAGTTTTTGTCTCATATACTGCATAGCGTGTGCAGGGTTTGTGAGTAACAAAATAGGCTACATCTACAATTACTGTAATCCATTACATTATTTATGTTGGTCAGATAATCCGATATCTGGAAGCCGACACAAAGATTTGTTGGATTTCCTAAATACTTATAGATGTAGAAAGGCCACTGCTGCATGTTGTTTGTGTGACAAGGCTCAAATGTGGACTAATGTGTATTCAATTGAGGGCCCCTGATGTAGAAAAGTTTGAAAATCATTGTTGCAGGCCATACTTTAAATTTAAATATTTTGGAAAGGAAATATATTGTAGTTTAAAAAATAAGTTGTATTAGTAATCAAAAACGAATGACATTACCCTACTGAAATTCAGTTTATTAAAAGATCATTTTTTAAATACATTCTATTTCAGGGAACCAGTCATTTTTAACAGTTTACATAACAGTAGTAACCTGTATTTATGTGTTTGTGTGTTTATGTCTGTGTCTGTGTTTGTGCGCATGTTTGAACATAATGCCATATTAAGGTTTACACTGATGTGTGTGTTTGTTACGGTGTTGGAGCGATATCAATCCTGGGGAGCTTCCATCTGCTCTGAATCTCAACGCGTTACCAGTTTGTTCTGAGCCGATGTGAGATCGAGCGCTGGGCGATGCCCTGAGCCTCTCTCCCGCTGTGACAGTACCACAGTGTCACCTGCTGATACCGATGTTCCGCCACAACACCCTGCTTGTAGATTCAAAACACAACGTTAAATATTCCATTTCAGTGGAGGTTCATCATATTTAAATATATGGAAATGTCTGAAAACCGATCTTAAAATTAAACTGCCCACATGTTTTTATCTTTTATCTTCATTTGAGGGATATACCCCCAACACGGTAATACAAAACCTTTTTAATTCTACCTCAATGAAAGGCTGATAATCAGAAACTATTCATCAGGCTCATAAAACATCTCAGAAAACCCTCAAAATTAAGCTCTTTTTTAAAAACCATCACGTTAATCCTGTAACAGGCAACAGATACATTTCTTTTTCTAAAACCATAAATAGTAAAACCATAAACAGTACCCTGCTACAATACCACTACACTGCTGAATGATAATGATAATTTTGGACTCTGAGGTGACGTTTTCAATGACTGACATGTCACGATTTATTTTCTCTATTTGAGACAGTGCAGTCAATGCCGTCCAATGGGGCAAACGTTTAAGCCTGAAAAAACTTGTTAAATATCCCTTTGGAAAATGGGGAATTCACTGAGGTTTTGATTTGAACAGTTATTAATGATGGGAACCAACATTTTAATAATATCTGGGTAGAAAAAGAGCCAACATATTCTTTAATATCTCTGACCCTTGATGTTTGCATTGGCAATATTCGCTGATACCGACGCCCGATTGTAGCCCGGTGTTGGACTGATATATAATAATATCACACCTGTGCATCCCTGGTACCAAGCTGACCATAAAACTGACTAAACATCCCTAAAACACACACACACACACACAGACAGGTCCCAGCTGGAATTTTAAGTTACTAAAACCATAAAGACAAGACTGCGTCGGGTGGAGACGACGGGTGGTTTGTGCTTCTGCTGCGGGGAGAAGCTGTGGATGTGGAAGCACATTGTCCTTGAAAGCACATTTGATATTTGTCCAATTTTCAAAATTTGGCAGTACTAAACTGGACACACACACACACACACACGCACGCACACGCGCACACACGCACACACACACACGCCTGTCTGGAAGAGCAGGCACCTCAGGGAAAGTGGGCGACCATGATGAAGTGGAATAGGGAAGACCTCTGACTCTGAACCAGAGGAGGGAGGGAAGACGGGGAAAGAGAGAGAGGGAAATGGAGAAAGAGATGGTGATTCGGAGACAGAGAAAGATGGACTAGAGAGAGAGAGAAACATGAAGAGGGAGAGAGATGCATGGAGGAGGCACAGTGCCAGCTAACCCCTGCCCATCCCTCTGTTCTCCTTTGTCCACCCCCCTGTACCCTCTTTTGTTCATCTGTTCCCATTTTCTCTTGATTCATCTCTCATCATCATCTCTCTCCACCTCTCTCTTTTTTCATACTCATTTGTTTTATTTATGATTGTCCTCCTTGTATGTTCATGTCAATAAAGCAAAATCAATAAGCATCGATCCCAAACGATCCATTTGTTTGTCCATCTCTTCATTTATATTCTATAATCTCCTCCTCTTTAACCATTTCTTTCTCTTTGCTCACACTGAATGATCTAGAATGGTGTTATAGCAGAGTCTCGCTCTCTCTCTCCCTCTCCCTCTCCCCCCGGTCGGCCAAGGGAGATGTGATTTTACATTATTCATGAGCCCATCATCGTTTTCCACAACACTTTTTTTCTTCCCCACCCCACCACCGCCGCCATGAATGAAGGGAGGAAAAGGGGTCAAGCCGCGAACAATTGGCCGACAGGTAACAGAGCCCTGACGGATGAGGGCGGCGTCGCGCGGAATAGAATCATGTCTTCATTACAGCTAATGTGCTGCTAATGCCACAGTAATCACTTTACTAATTGAGTGTCATCTGCTGCGGCCTGTTGAGCTCCCAGACGCCGATGTCACAGAGTTATTGTTAGTTATTGTACGAGCGGCGGTGTAACGATGATATAATGTCACGTAATGAGACCTGGAAGCATCATCTCCCTGTGGTGCGATCCATCAAGGGGCGCGACATTTAAGCCGAGCACTTTTATGGTTTGTGGTTTTTTTTAATGTGAAATTATTTTTATCATCCTTAAGCAATTATTCGATTTTTTCAGTTTTTATATTACGTTCATAAAATCAAACTTGATCCCATTGACTTTACATTACATTTAGTTACGTCATTCGCAGAAGCTTTGTCCGAACTTTAAAGATGGAGGAATATAGATCCTTAGTTGGTTAGTAAACCAGTTCCTTATCTGTATCTTTTTTTTATGTAGGTGTAACTTGAAAACAGTGAATGTGAAGTTTAAATTGTCAATGAAATTGCTTTAAATTGTTAAACCTCTCATTTGTTTATTGTCAATTTAAACTTTAGAACCCCTAATGGCTAATGAGGCATTAGACTACGTGATTCTGGGCCGACAGGTTTTTGGAGATCGCTGAGCAAAGCCCCAGATCAGAGGCAAATAATAGTGCGCTCCGTTGAGTAACGAGCCTGTGGTGTGAACTGATCACAACACGATCCGACTGCTCGCCAAGCGCTCGCCAAGTGCTCGCAGACGGCGGTGAGTTATCAAGCAGGTTTAAAATCTGGTCGTGTCGGGATTGAGTCGGGAGTGACGCAACCAGCTATAAAGGAGCAGCAGCCAGAAACACACAACATACCTATTTTAATTTTCTTCTCTAGGTATTTAATATATTTGTTGTTGAAATTCTGCATTTAGAATTTTTTTTTTTTTTTACAATGATCAAGAATATAAAAAAATAAAAATAATAATAATAATAATAATGATAATCTTGTCCCACACATGGTATCGCGTCATTTCTTGCGTGTGTTTTCCTGACAAAACGTTTTTTGGAGACCAGACAGATTCGTCGTGGATTCCTCCTGATGAAAGATCTTGTAATGTGTGACCCCCTGTTGCTGATCAGTCATATGTTGTGAAAACCACAAGACTGCAAGATTCCTGATCAAAAGACAGAAAGTTGTGTAGTGTGAACAGTACAGCGATCTGACGACTTTGAAAGTCCTGTAGTGTGCCAATGGCAAAAGAAATATTGCAATAGCAATTTATTTTATTTGATCTAATGACTTTTTTTCTCCAGTTCATTTAAGTAATTGTAGTTGTAATAAAGTGACAGTAGGTAAGATACAATATTGAGAAATTTTTATTTATATGGATATATCTGATATAGAGCTATATTTTGAGCACGTAGGCAGCGATCTGGGTGTTTTCCAAACCAGATTCTTCTTTTCCTTTCAGACTGTCGATGCTGCCGACCTGAAGAGATAAGAAGGTTGCAGCTTCCCCCCCCTGCTCAACCTTGAGACACGACCTCTGAAAAACACCAAACCTCTGTTCAACTGCAGCGACCACTAAAAAGAGGCCCACAGACCATTCCTTAGACTCCATTCCTCAAGACTAGCAGCAGTTTCTGTTGATAACCGACCTGTTTAAACGAGACGCCGGCACGAGGCAACTGGTGGCGGCTGCAAATCAGCATCTCAACGCACCTTCATCCCCTTTCCACCTTCTATTGATTCTCTTTTTGACTAAGGAGAGAACTCCTCAAAAGATCATCACAGAAGGGAAATTGTGAGCTTGTGATGTTAATTTGAACGTCTGACAGCTCCGCGCTGCGTGACCCACTTTTTTTAAGCCCAGCACGGTGAAGGGAAAACAGCTTCCTTAGCAGGCGACGCCAGCAAGGTGTCGATACACACCCAGAGCCATTGATTCACTGGCCTCCTCCTCCAATTAGCCATACACACAAACACGCGCTTACAGACGCAAACACATACTCACCCAAGTGTTGCTGAACTCAGCAGGTGCGATAAATTGCTTCTTTGTACCATCTTTAGCCTTGCTGGTAACCCATTGACCAAACACAAACAAAAACACACACACCCAAATACACACAGCTGCATATATCTGGGTGTGGGCACACTGATTATGTTGAGGCGTGTTGCGACATAGTGGCTGTAATAAATACACGTCACGCCAGCTCCTTTGTATAATTCAAGACGTGTATGTGTGAAAGTGTGTCCGTCTATCACATTGTCACAGCAGATTAGGGCCAGCGCGGGTTTTGGGTGATCACATCGAATGACCCAGATATGAAGCTCTGAAGTGTCCAGCCAGGGGATGTGTCTCAGCACGTCATGCTTTGATAAGAACCAACACCCTTTAGGCGGCACCTTGTGGTCCCTCCTCTGGGGATTGTCCCACACTCTTCCTCTTCCTCACTCACCTTCTAAACTTTATTCGCCGACCTTCCTCTTTGCAAGGGCAATTAAAAACAAGAGTGATTGCTCTTGAGAGGGTCGGAGACAATCAGCATCTCAATCAGACAAACCAGGTCCACAATCTCCAGAACCATAATTTCAGCTAATCACAGTGAACTGCTTCCCAGTCAGTGTATCCACTGTTTTGTGGGGGTTCTTTGGAAGTCTGACACCTCCCGTCCAAGGTTCCAACTGCCTGACCGCTCAAAGGCCACAGTCCTCCACATGAACAACTTTCCTTCCTTCTCTGTCCGTCCACTGCCCACACCAGCCATCCAGTCAGTGTCCAAGCCCTGCTTTCAGGCCCCTTGGAGAATGAACGATGCCCCCACCCTGGACTATGGGATGCTGCTGGCCCCGGTGGGCTCCTCTGTCCCGGGGGGCCCTGGTGGCAGCAGCAGCATCAGTCCCCCTCTTGCCCTGATCGGAGGGGACGCTGAGCAGCGCACCGCCTTGGCCTTCGTCGGCCTCCTCATGCTCTTCCTGGTCTTCTTGCTGGTGAGGTGCTTCAGGATCCTGCTGGACCCCTACAGCCGTATGCCATCATCGTCCTGGACCGACCACAAGGAGGGGCTAGAGAGGGGCCAGTTTGACTACGCCCTGGTATAGGTTGGATGGAATGGAGTACAGTGGGCATGGAGAGGGGACTTCTGGGTATTTCAGTGTTCAGGGCAGAGAAAGTGAAAGATTTAATTATTTCAATATAGACATTCGCCCAAACTAATTTGCACTAATGAAATAATTTATTTAAAAGTTTCTAAATATAAAAAGGGGAATAGTAAGCCATACAATTAATTTAGCATGATCTAATTTGCTAGTTACATCATTTATTTAATTTCTCCTTCGTTTATATGCCACATTTCTTGGGAGTAGGGGGGGGGGGTGGATCCTTCAAGGCAAAAAAGGTTTGAATATCGCTGTTCTAGTGCATCAAGAGTCACACAGGATAGAGCTGCACCGCTGCCTTAACCCGTTCCGACTGTTCTGGCTCCATGCACCTGCATCACCCCCACAACACTTTTCAGGTTTTCAAATTCTTGAGCGTAAGGTTTTCAAATACATGCAGTGTGCTTTTGGGGTCAGTCCCGACACACCATAGTTCATCATGTCGATTTGATAGAGATAGCAGAGTACAGAGCAATCCTAAATCACAGTGTTTACACATGAGCAGCTCGCCCTTTAATAACCTGAGGTCTGTTATGACACATCCTAAAGTGGAGTGCTGATTAAGGATCTTCTGTATTCATTCTAAACAAATCAAAAATTCCATAAGCAGCACGCCATTTTTTGATGGTTTATGAAGTCCCAGGGATTTTTTCCCCTCGATATTATATGTTGTGAGTGTACGTTTGGTGTGTTATTGTGTCTTCATGTAGGTATAACTCAGAAAGCCATATCTTAAAGTATATACTCTCTTATTACTGCAATCTCTGGCTTTTATGTTGTGCGCTTGCCCCCTTTGCTCTAGCTAACATGCCAAGCTTGGCAAAGACGCTGTACATCAAACTGCAACTATAGTGAAAAAAAATCTGTATTTTTCTATCCTTGGACCCAAGTTTGGGAGTCGCCTTTTTTGCTATTGTTCTCAGTGTCCCCAACCTGAGTGGGGACACTGAGAATTGTTGGGACATTGACAACAGGATGCCCCCTGTCTGAGATAGGGATGCACCCATACCGTCACCGGTTCAAAGTTCCTACTCCAAAATAAAATGAAGAAGCAAGATTTGCAGGCTCCATTCCACAGAAATTTTCAATTAAGACTAATAAACACTCAGTCTTCAAAACGAGTCTCTATTCTAACTATTGTGTTCACGGAAATTCGCAGTATTATTAAAAGTACTATTATCGGTGGATCCCGTTTTTTTTAAGGAGGCATCCGTACATGTCCTGGTCCACATTTGGAGGCAAAGCAGTAGCTTTGCTTTTTGTGTTTTGTAAGTAGAGACTTTTCCGAGTAGCTGCTTTGTTTTTGCTATACTGGGTTGAATCAGTGCAAATAAAAAAAAGATTGTCCTTCTTCCACTACTGCTTCTAATTTCCCTTTGTAGGTGAACTGCAGATCGACCGTGTTGTTCATCCCGGAAAATCAATAACGCTCACAGCTCAGCGCTCTAATCACTGCTGTTTATCACTTTTATCTCCTGTGCACATTCACCCACCAGAACAGGGAGAAAAGAAAAGAGCAAACAATCCTATAAAAATATAACCCACAATACTTTTATTGCCGTTTATGTCGCAGGACAAGGGTTCACAAAATACTATTTGAATCACTGGAATTGTACAGATTGCAAATGCGTGTGATAAAGCTTTGGATCCGTCCTTGCATAGAGAATAGTTCAGCCAATTACAAGATTCCTGGAGAGCTGATCAGCCTCAGATAATCGATCAATCAGATGATTGATATGCTGTGACTGAATGATTGTCACTTTCACCGTCATGAGAACATTTTAACATCTAGGAATTCACACTTCTTGTTATTTTTTTTTTCTAAAATAAAAAAAGCACTTGTCAGTTACATCATTAGCGATAATGACAGCATTGTTGTTGTTTCAAGTTTGACACTAAAGCTGAGATACAGTACGCACACGTAACATTCTTCTTTTTTCTTTTTAAATGTAGTGGCAAATAAAATAAGAGAAACAATTACTGGCAAAAAAGATACAAAAGTATACAAAGTTCCCAGGTTTTTTCTAAAAATGGTTATGTGTTATAAATATTTGCCCAGACTGTTGGACAGTGCAGCAACCTTGGATGTTCAGACTGAAAGGATGGTTTAGCACCAGAGACAGACAGAGTAAGAGATGGCTTGGTCTAGTTCGAGATCTAAAGACAGTGTCAACTCACAATACTGAAATTAAACATCCACCTTAATTCCTTTTTTACGGTTCAACAAAGACCAGGATTATTTATTTAAACGCCCCATAGGGATGAGCTAAGAGATGAATTATCAATGACTTGATTGGTTGACAGCGATGCTAAAGGCACAGATTACCAGGAAAAGATGTCACATTTGTCATTTGTCTAGTTTTTTCGTTTCTTTTTTTCTGAGCAAAACAAAGTTAACAGCACTTTCAGGACTTCAATCTTGGGGTTTTTGTTTTTTTTCTAACTTTTCAGTAAATATTTGCTTTGGCAGCCATGACTCTATTTAAAGCACAACAAAACATAAAAAAAAAAAAAAATCTACATTTCACTTAAAAATATACAATTTAATTTTCAAGAAGCAAAGTTTGATAATATTGTTTTTCAGCATCAAGACAATACAAAAGACGGACACAAACAACAATACAACCTAGTACAAAATGTCACTTTTTGCAATCCGGATTTGAGACTGCATTTTCCTTTTGTACAGCTTTAAAAGATGGTATTCATTTGTCTAGCACCTTTTTCTTTTCTCTTTGAGAAAAAAATAAAACAAACAAACATGAAAACTGGAGGCCGACCTGATGTGTGTTTGAAGGAGGTTTGGTGTTCGCCCTGTGCGCGTCTTTAAATATCTGACATCAATCCCTAATACGTGCAGCTATCATGCTGTACCACTGTGTGTTTATCTCCAGTCGTGTTTCTCTTCATGTTTGCGGAGATGTTGCACCCACAAAACACGAGGTTCAAATCCCGCTTAAAGAAAAGTATACAGAGTTACTTGAAGTCTACTTACAAGTCGTCGAGCTCAGCCTCTGTCGGGTGACAAACTTCAGTGAAAATGGTCGGAAAATTTGGGGTTCGAAAAGTAAAATACAACTCCAAAATTTGGAGTCAATCGTGTGGATTCCCTAATTAGCAACTGTGGCTAATTGGCTGGAGCAAAAACAGGACTTTCTAAAGCTGAAACTATTATTGTTATTATTATTATTATTCATAATAATAATATTAATAAACTACGGCCAACAAGCTTTGGTAAACACAAAACAGTTGCCGAACTCTAAAGAAACTGATTTTAAACTTCCCGTTGCTAAGCTAACACTTTAGCATAAACTCAACTATGACCTGAGCGCCTGTTGCTGCTGTTCTACCTGGACATTGTAGTAGACGCTGAGCGACCAGAGCGCCCTCTGTTGGTTTGCAGGCAGCATTACAACCTGGGTTTCCATTGATGGATATCGTGAGGAGCACTGAGGTAACGGAACGTGACACACAAACACACACATGCGGAAACCCACTCAATCCCTGTTTGTCAGCACGTGGAGGCGTGACAAAGGTAAATTGTGTTTAAAAATGGATGAATAACGCTTGTTGCCTACTCTGGAAACTAGTCGGGGTGAAGAGCCTGGAACGCTGTGTAGATGATGCAGTCCTTTGTGTGAACATTTTTTTTTGAGCAATACAAATATATTAAAAACGACAAACTACAATACTGAATAGGGCAGAGAAGTGACAAACCTTGCTCCCCAGTGTTGTGATTTTTACCTGGATTACAGAGAGGCCGGAGAACGCTAAGACCACACGGTGCTTCACAACAGAATCCTGAGACCCAAACCTCACCACGCTACGGTGCAGAGGAAGAAGAATTAAATCGCTCACCACTGTACCGCAATTTAAAACCATCTTTGGCCGCTCTCAGCACCTTCTCACGCTCCAATAAGAACTCAACTATGTGCGATTCCTTTGGTTGATTCTAGAAGTGCTTGGCGCACCTTATGTCAGCCATTTTGTGTTGAGTCTGACGTGTCGGACGGGGTGGCTGTGGTCTAAACACTGACCGCCTCTCTGTCATCTCCACCACCCCCGCCTTCCAGCTCTCGGGTAGAACTGGGTGGGGGGGTCGTTTGGGGGGGGGGGGGGGGGGGGTCGTCATGTGACAGAACATTAAAACATAAGACAATTAAAATAAAACAGTAACAAAGTGGTGGTAGAGTTGGGCCGGGTTGACTCAGTCTTTCGTAGCCCTTTGTTTACCCCCCACGGTCGGTGGGGATGGTCCAGGTTGTGCGGGGACGGGGGGATAGGGGGGCGGGGGCGGGGTTGCAGGATAAATGGGTCAGGTTAGAATACAAAGGTCAATTAGGGGTGTTTAGGGTTCTGGGGTTAGTCCAGGGCAGCTCAGCGCTCGGAGCTCAGTGCAGGTGGATGTGGAGCTTGATGCGGAGGGCGTCCCCGATCTCCCCCAGTAGGTAGTCGCTGTCGTGCTGGTTCTCCAGCTGCCGCAGCTTGCGGGGCCCAAACAGCGGCAGGCTGGCGATCTCCAGCCGGTAGTAGCCGGCGGGTGGCGGCCTCCTGCCCAGCCGCAACACACTCTTGCCGTCGCGGCGCTCCAGCAGGCGGAAGTACTCGTCGCCGTTGCCGTGGGTGATGACGTAGCGCACGTGGTGCTCCAGCGGCTGCAGCGCTGGCAGCAGTTCCAGAAGAGGCTCCTTGTTCAGCAGAGCAGACAGTGAGAGGTTCATGGGGATGGACGCCTGGGTGTCCACACTGGCCATGCTCACCACCGGCTCCTAGGGGAAGAAAGATGAGAGGGAGGGTTGGAGAGAGAGAGAGCGAGGCGACAAGAGGCTACAAATATACTATACCAGGGCCCAACTAACTTTGAGAAAAGGTTGGCAACTTGGCAACCATTTTGACCGAAACGTCTGCCAAAGTGGTTGCCAAAGTGACAGATAGTCACTTTATTCGATACATTTATTTTACTTGCAACTTTCAAGAGTCCCTTCTATTTTAAATTAGATAATGAACAAAATAAGCCAATTCAACAAGATTTCTGAATAAAAAAAGGGTTGAGCTGAAAGTGTGATTTATATGAATTAACCCCAACCCTGAAACTGTGACCAAACCAGAGTCCAAAACACGAGTCCACGTTAAACACTGTACCTGGTTGAGATCGTTGTCTCCAGCGTTTCTTCTGTGCCGTCCATTCTTTCCTCCTCCATTGATCTTGCACTCGTAGCAGGCCTCAGGAGACAAGCTGTCGTCATCTTCACCTTCTCCTCCTCCGAAGTCGCCTGAGAAACCTGCTCCTGTTATACAGTGACTGGGGAGGGAGAAGGTTCAAGAAAGATCAGTTCTACATCACTAGGCATAACTTGACCACACATCGTTTAGTGTTTTACTATTGAAGTGGTCATTTTTTAATCTATATTATTTCATTGAAAAAATTCAGTATTTTATAATTCTTCTAGCTGGTACTTTATAAACAACATCTATTCAATGTATGCTCCATCCTCCTGTTTCCATTGTTAGTGGCTAGGTCCGCCACATGCAAGAAGTGAAAGGCAGCCACATGGAATTTTATAAAGCGTGTAGCATTCTGTGTCGAGTTCTGGGTGTATAATTCGACCAACACAGACAATTTTACGGAATGCCACTATTCCAAGAATATTACAATGACAGCAGTGCCTCCTTGCCCTGATCTGCCACATAAACATCCTTGGTGTCACTCCTGTAAGATATTTAACTATATCTGTTATTGATGACCAAAATCAGAAATTATTATTGTTTAAGCAATTTATTAATTCTTTTTTTCATACATTTCTTCTGCCCGCTAAAACTCACCCCTGTCCGGCCCGGTAGTACCCTCCAGGGCAGCCGCACAGATAGCCTCCGTCTGTGTTAGAGCAGCCGTAGCTGCAGGGGTTGCTGCCCAGCGAGCACTCGTTGACGTCCTGGCATCCGCCCTGCTCGAAGTCGAAGCCGGATGGACACACACACTTGAAGCTGCCCAGCGTGTTGTAGCAGGAGGCCGAGCCACACACCGAGCCGCCCTGGCACTCATTTTCATCTGGAGGAAGGAGGGAAGAGAGGAGGGGGAGGGAGAGCAAGAGGAGCAGAAGGAGTGAGGAAATGTAGACAGCAATAATAATAATAATAAATATAGCGGCAGGCAGCAATACACGTCCAGTTTAGTCGCGTTAGGTACAGCTTTCTGAGTTTCTGTAATGCTGTGATCAGAGTGTTTCTGGGCTGTGATACGAGGTCTGTACGGTGCTGTAACGGTGAGCCACTCCTCCTCTCGCTCTGGGCTAATTCGCTGCCAAAGGGGATTGGATTTGGGTCAGGTCGGGTCACGCTGAGGAAAACCTGTTGTGATCGGGGGTCGCTCCCAGTCCACCAGGTCCAATGCGAGGTCGGGGCGGAGGGACGCGTTTTTTTTTTTTAACGTACATTTAATATTTTTTTTATAAATTGCGTATGAATGAAGACACGTTGACTTTGAATGAAGTATCTTATTTTCCATGTGTTCGACCAATCACTGTGGACTTACGTCACTGAATGTTCCCCTTGTGTCGTTTAGCTTAAAGGTCCCTCAAGAACGGTGTTTTAACATTTACGATCATTCCTGGCTCATGCATTGCCGACACAAAAGAAAGGGTCGGTTCCTCCAAGGTTCTTATAGTTTAGCTTTCTGAGCTTTCTGATCATAGTTTTCGGAGTTTTGTGAAACGCAGCATGGGTTACAGTTTTCCGAGTTTCCTTTAAACGCAGCATTGGCTCATTGTCTGTCTATGTGTTGCTAGTGGCTGAATTCTTCTACTTCTGGCAAATTACAACAGTTTTTCACAAATTTCCAAATATAGATCGATATTGATCAAACTCGAACGAAAAGATGTCTGAAACATCCCTGTTCGAACGAGACCTCAACCATGTCTGTGCATACTGTGATTGTTGTGTTCCAGATACCTTTAGCCGGAAAAATGCCAAGAAGATTAAAAAAAAAAATACAATAATCAAATAATATCAATTCATATTTACATTATAAGATATACATTAATAGAAGGAAAATAATAATAATTTAAAAAAGCAAAGAAGCAAAGCATATGAAATGCATTTGATAACAGAGTAAATAGTCCACAAAATGACCACATTTATCTCTATAGTTACATCAATATCTAGTCATATCTAGTCTTACCATGACTAAAATAGACTCACCAACACACTGGTTCCACTGGTAATGTTGGACGTAGCCCTGGGGGCAGCCGCAGCGGAAACCTCCCAGCATGTTCTGGCAGCCGTGCTGGCAGCGATTGTTGTTGTTGCACTCGTCCACATCTGAGGAAACCACAAACAGGGAATCATCAGAGAGTGATTCAATTTAATACTGTTGAGATGTTTTTAAAGACAAAAAAAAATGTAACATAGCTCGTTGGACAAATCATCTCTCTTAAGTATAAAAGTATCTTCTGTAACATTTGGTTTTATAACATTAGAAACATTGTTCCTGATGCAGAACTTGACCAAACTTGACAGAAAATCAATACACTGATAAATAAAATCAGACTTTAATATGAAATTAAGAGCTCAAAAATTCTAGTGTAAGACTATGCAATGACTTTTACGGACCAATATTTTTTCAACTGAATTTAAGACATTTTAAAACTTTTCAGGACCTCTAAGGACCTGCAGACCCCTCTGTGGTGGGAAAAGGGAGTGAGGGACCTTTGTCAACACGTTTTAGAAAAGAAAGTGCATCAACAAACAGCCTGCTCAGAAAGATGTGAACAGCTTCCCCACTGTGAGTCAGACTGCCAGGAGATCCAGTTTGCATTGTGTGGTTCAGGTCTTACCTTCGCACTCCAGGCCGGTGGTGTCCAGGGAGAAGCCTTTGGAACATTCACAGTTGAAGCTTCCCGGGGTGTTGATGCAGGCGGCCCGTGAGCCGCACATGCTGCTCTGCGCCGTACACTCATTGTTGTCTGAAGAACAAAGGATTGGTGAAGTTTCAAATCTAATTTTATGTCCTTCAACTTTACAAAAATCTATGGGAAACATTGATATTCAACGTCTTGCTCAGAGTAACTTAAATTGCCCTCCGGCCCCATGCTGAGGACCAGATCTTATTCACTAACTAGTTTTGTTCATTTAGTCTCCACCTCTCACCTTGCTCTTGCAGGTATTGCACTAGTTGAGCGGAAAGTAAGATTAATACAATTGTGGAAAATAAATAAATAAATAAACAAACAAACAAACAAATAAATAAATAACATAAATACATTTAATTTAATTTAAAAAATGCAAATGTAATTTAATGTGATTCAAAAAATAATGAGCTTGTGCGCTAGCCATTAAAATAAGATTTATATTGTATATTAATAATGGCCTGAAAACTGGCCATTTGATTTTGCCACTCTCTAAAATGGCTGGTATTGTTTGCGGTTGGAAGGGGGCGTGATAGGCCATTTTTGCTGTTTGTTTGGTGTGAATGAGGAACATTTCTTGACTCCCGCCCTCCACTCACCGATGCAGGCGGTCTGATGCTGGGTGAAGCCGGGGGGGCACTTGCAAGTGAAGCCCCCAATGGTGTTGACGCAGAGGAACTGGCAGTTGTGCTGCTTGGTGGAGCACTCATCCAGATCTGGAGAGAGACCAGAAGGCAGAACTGAGTACCCAACAACCATCTGAGGGCAATCTGAACATGCACTAGTCAGGTTTGTGGTAAATTTTAAATATTTTTTCATAAGAAAAATGTCAGAGGCTCAATACCTTCATATACAAATTCTATACGCAAAAAAATGATTTTCACCATTTGAGGACACAGGTCAATTGAGATTTCACACCTTTGCAAGTCTTTCCGTCGGGCTGCAGGGTGTATCCTCTGGGGCAGGAGCACAGATAGCTACCCTCTGTGTTCTTACACAGGAAGTTACAGGGCTTAGGGGACTGCGCACATTCGTCCATATCTGGAAGAAAATACAGAAAGGGAAAGGGAACGAGAGAGAATATGAGTGGGTAGTGAGGTGAGACTTTCACAGCTTCCTTCAAAAGTTGGAAGTGGGAAATGTGCCGTACCAACGCAGGCGGTTCCGGTGTAGTCAGTTTTGTAGCCCACATTACAGTGGCAGCGGAAGGAGCCGATGGTGTTGATGCACTGGCCGTTCTTACAGAGCTCTGGAACCACCTGGCACTCGTTGATGTCTTGGTGAGAAAACAAAAGAATAGTGAGTATTTATATCAGACCATAGCCAGTTATTCCAAGAAATGTCATTGTGTCGTTAAGCTCCTTTTACGATGAAGCAATAAAAGCACAGACTGTCTCCACTTAATGCTGTTCCTCTGACGTACAAATTCAATTTACAGCAATTATAGATGACTCATTTGTGCTGTGGACCCGTAGAAATAAAATGTCATGACAATAACCTGGCTGAGGTAAACGTAAATGTATTTTTCAGTATTTATGTTCATTGCATTTATATGAGCACAAGCCCATTTTTAGGTCCCAAAATTCTTGCAACCAGTTGGAGACAGTACCACTATTTTTATGCGTTACAATTTACATTTGCGTAACAATTCACATTTCGGAAAAACGATGAAATCACAATGGCCTTGTTTTAGCTGCTACTAGACGTTGAAAAACAGCTGCTGTTCTCACCTCTGCCATCGGTGGTGTACCCGGGCCCCAGCGGGCACATCTTCTTGTACTGCACAGTGCCGGGCAGCGGGCACAGCTCACACTGCGGTCCCCAGCCCCGGCCCACGTTGCAGCAGCACTCGGACTTGGTGACACTGTTCCTGTTGGTGGAGGTCTGCTGGCACATGGTTTGCAGGACCTCTGTGTAGCAGAAACCCTGACGGTTGTCTGCCGAGAAGGAGAGACGGAGGTTAGAGAGCGTGGACAAGTGAAAGACAGAAAGTCTGTATAAATATGAAGCTACTGGTAATTCACAGCTTTATTCATCAATCATCTCACCGATGCACTCGACTCCCGTGGAGCTGGGTTCAAAGCCGTCGTTGCACTCGCAGCGGTAGCTTCCCACAGTATTGACACAGCGCCCGTTCTTGCAGATGCCGGGTTTGGCTCGACACTCATTTAGGTCTGACCATCAAACCGAAAAGACAGAGAGATAGAAGAGAGCTCTGCGGTTAATTTTTTATTTTTATTTTTGTAAACTCTGCGGTTGTTTTATCTTGCTGCTGAAAAAGAAAATGTCTAGTGTCTCAACATTTAAGACGCTCAACTCACCCATGCACCCCTCTCCGTCAGGCCTACGCTGCATGCCGGGCGGACAGATGCACATAAAAGTACCGATAAGATTCTTGCAGGTCATTCCCTTGGAGTCACAGTCGTCCAGACCCTCTGAACACTCATCCTGGTCTGAGGTGGGGGACACAGACACAGTATTGTGAAAAACAACAACAAACAAACAAATATGTTACTTAAGACAACTGATTTATTATCACAATTTCATGGACAATATTTATGAAAGTCTTATTGATAGAGCACAAGTCTTGTTGGTAGTGGAGAGTAAGAGTGAGATAAAATGAAAGGGTGTGAGAGGAACTGTGAGAGAGACCTTACTTAATGGTATATGTACGTATATGTACACCGATCAGCCACAACATTAAAACCACTGACAGGTAAAGTGAATAACATTGCTCATCTCGTTCCAATTGCACTTGTCAAGGGGTGGGATAAATTAGGGGCCAAGGATCAGAGTGGCTGGATACCAGTTGCTCCTTGGTTGGTCTAATGAACAACAAGTAAAAGCCCCATCTCCACACACACTCAGGAGAGGAGCCCTTGTCATGACACATGTCTATCTGGCCCTGGGCTAATTCAATCCAGCCCACTCTCTACAATAAACTGTGTTTCTGAATCCCCGTCGTCTTTGTCTCTGTGCTGGAGGTCCCTGACAACACCACTCGGGTAGCGTGTGGTGGGCAAAACGGCCACAATAATATAATCTCATAGAGAAAAATTTTGATTTATTTTGTTTCCTTAGTTTCTCACTTATATGGAAAATCAAAAAGGTAAACCTAGCTCAGATAATTAGAGCAAAGTTTTTTTTGTTTCTCCTCCAGACAGCGGTGCACGCCGGCTCCCGTGCCTGTCTTTTTATTTTAGATCTATTTATTTCCGTTTGTTTACTACATGTATGAAGGCAATTTTTTAAAAACAACTGAGTTAAGGGACTGTCCAAGTCCTTACTCCGTACTGTTCCAAAACAGTACTGTTCTCCACGTTGCTTTCCATTGCTATGGGACTTATTTTAGTGAAAGCTGGGGCTCAAAGCTAGTTTTTGTATTAAATAATTTACTTGTAAATAATAAATCCTGCACTTCTGGAACAGGGAAACCGTATTTTGCCACATAACATTATGTTCTATGCGCGCGCAAACCCTACTGCACGCGCGCGCCACTGATAAAATCGTATATCGCTGATCGCTTCCCCAGTGATTGGCGATTGGAATTTTGCACGATCGCCCAAGCCTAACAGCCACTGAAACCAAAGATGCAAATGTATCATCACGGCCACACAATGCGCCCAGACGACACTAAACAAGCTTACTTTGGTCAAAAACTACAAGTATTTAGTGGTACTAAAACTGCTGTTTGTTATATTGAGTGGATCCTTCAACATTTAAACTTTAGTAATATGAAACTACCCCCCCAAGAAACCCCAAAAAACGTTCATGTTGATTTGCGGAATTCAAGTTTCCCGACATGGTCCACCATTCACCAGTCACGGTTATATATACTAGCATGTGGCATGTTTTCTCACCTCTGCACATGCGATGGTCGTCTCGCAGCACATAGCCAGACGGACACATACACTCGTAGGAGCCAAAGGTGTTCACACAACGGAATGCACACAGCAGAGGATTCTGGGAACACTCGTTGATGTCTGGAGAGAGAGAAGGCGAGAGGGAGAGAGAGAGAGGGAAAGAGAGGTTAAGGTGCTTGACAAAGTCACACCCATTAATATGTTTTTAATACATGACTGTGTGTGTGTGTGTGTGTGTGTGTGTGTGTGTGCGTGCGTGCGTGCGCCGTACCGCACCTTCACAGGTCATCATGGATCCGGGCTCGAATCCCTCCTGGCAGGAACACTCAAAACCTCCCACAACATTGGTACAGGTTCCATTCCCACATGGGTTCCCAATGGAACACTCATCAGTGTCTGGGAGAGGATGGAGAGAGGAAAGGGGGCAGAGGGAGAATGAGAGGGCGAGAGTTAGTGATTAATATGTTTTCATCACAATATTCCATACTTTAAGCTAAATTGTTTCTGACGATAGTGAATGAGTCATAATAAAGGTCATAACATAACACCTCACTGTATGTTATTGCTACATTGCCAAATTCATATTGTTAATTTTTTATTATACATTTTGAGGTTCATTGTATATTTAACAATTGTCTATCTTCTTCTTCTTCTTATTTGAGGTTAACTGTATATTGGCAACTTTTCAGCAATTCTTTAGGTTTATTTAAATATTGCCATTTTCTTTTTTCTGTTTGTAATCCTATTACTTTAGCTATGTTGTGTGGGGGTGGTGTGGTTTAAGCAGCCACACCTGTCTTGGGTCTAGGTAATTGGGCCACGGATCAGGGTGGCTGTGAGGTAAAACCCCTACCTCAACACACACACACAGGAAAGGAAAACCTGTCATGACATGTTTTCCATCTGCTCCGGGCTTGTTCCACCTTGCCCACCGCCAGCGCCACTTTTGCCTGCTACACCGGTGTGTAGCAGGCAAAAGTGCTATATCCATCTATCTATCTATCTATCTATCTATCTATCTATCTATCTATCTATCTATCTATCTATCTATCTATCTATCTATCTATCTATCTATCTATCCATCTATCTATCTATCTATCTATCTATCTATCTATCTATCTATCTATCTATCTATCTATCTATCTATCTATCTATCTATCTATCTATCTATCTATCCATCCATCTATCTATCTTTATTCATATGGTTAATATGATATGTGATAACCTAGGGCATGTACAGGTTTAGAGCTATCTATCTATCTATCTATCTATCTATCTATCTATCTATCTATCTATCTATCTATCTATCTATCTATCTATCTATCTATCTATCTATCTATCTATCCATCTATCTATTTATTTATTGCAAGGAGCCCCCCAATCTTTTGAGGAGCTAAGACACTTTTGTAAAACATGCTTTTTGATCATCATACTTTAATAAGGAGGGAATATCAACAAAATGCCTGACCACCAGGGGCTGATGACTGTTGGACAGTTTCTTTACATTGGATGGTCTGTTTTCATTCTAGACTTCATCAAAAAGAGGGTCTCCTCACCGATGCACTTGATTCCGGTGTAGTCCAGGTTGTATCCGAAGGGACACTCGCAGCGGAACGAGGTGTCCGTGTTGATGCAGATGCCATTCTGGCAGATTCCAGGATTGTCCAGACACTCATTCAAATCTGGAAAAAAAAGTATTATTATTATTATTATTACCAATATTATTATTATTATTATTATTATTATTATTATATTATTATATTATTATTATTATTAAAGAATATTTTATCACAACCTACCAATCTACCAAGACACTGTTACATTCTTTGGAAATTCAGGTCAAGTCAGGTCAAGGTTAGATAGTGAGAGGAATTGGTAGTATGATGAAATCAATGGAAACAAAAATGGACAACTGGGAGTTTTTTTCAAAATGGGAGTGAAAGATTGTGGTCATTGTGTTTTAACTCACCTTCCCTTGTGTCTCCCAACCCAGGCCGGGCTCCGTGGCCGTAGGGACACAAGCTGTGGAAAGCAGCTGCAGAACAGGACACAGTTTTTTTTATGGAGTGTAGTTTATTGTAATTTATGATAATTTCAATTATTACTCAAATTGTGTTTGATTTGGGATTTTGCATATACCGGTATGTTTATGTGCGTATATTTGTGTGCATCTGTGTGTGTTGGGATTTAGGGTTTCTGTTTATGTGCATACATAAGTTTGGGGTGTGTGTGTGTGTGTGTGTGTGTGTGTGTGTGTGTGTGTGTGTGTGTGTGTGTGTGTGTGTGCGCCCCCACTTACCCTCTGTCTCCCTGGGACATAGCTCGCAGGGCAGCCCCCAGCCCTCCCCTGGCATCTTGCTGCAGCAGCACTTGGCCTTGGTGGTGTTGAAGGCCTTGGGCACGGAGCATTTCCCCACCTCAAACTTGGTGAAACAGAAGCTCTCCCTGGTGTCTGTGGCGAGACGGGGAAAGAATCAGATCCAAAAAAGTTCGGCCTCTGGCCAAAACAATATACTAAATTCTAGCAACTTATTTCACCACAACTCCCAGGGATGGAAGTGTTGTTCTCACAGAATTCACTTCAGAACTGTCCTTAGTTGGTCTTTTAAGTGCCATCATAACCTTGCCCCTTCCTACGTTAGTGACATGATGTTCAGATACGCTCCAAACAGATCCCTCAGGTCAGCAAATAATATATTCATAATACATGTCTGATTAGTTGAGAATCGTCCTTCAGCCAATAAGGAGCTAAACCTCTCATCCAGAAAACCAGAGAGCCATTGAATCAATTAACACCTTTGAAAAAAAGAGCATAAAAACACAGGTATTCAAACTGACTTTTCAGTAACACAGTACATTTGCTTCTTCTGTTCCTTAAATTATTATTTAATTAAATCATTATATTGTTTCATCAGTCTATTTTAATCCCCATTAAAAATCACTCTAATGGCACTGCGGAGTTCTGAGCCACGGCATCTGACACAAGAAACAGAGGACAGAGGGGGAGGGGTGGGGCCTAGTCAGAGATGTGTGTAGTATAGAATATAATATAATAGTATAGAGTATAGAATATGAACCAATGTGACGCACTGTCCCTTCTTTATGGGCTGGCCGTTGGACATTTTATTAAAAAATTTTAATCAAAAATGATAAAGACCCCAAGGTGCACCGGGCAACCGGGAAAATGCCCGGTAGGCCAGATTACCAGAACACCCTGGGCAGGACTTCTGGGCATGGCTCACTATGTTTTCATACATTGAAAGTAAATCATGCAAACTATGACATGCACTTTGGTTTGGTTCTGGATATAATGTAGAAAACAGTCTATATTCAGTTACACAACTATGACATCCTAAAATAACAGGTTGTAGAGTATAGACAAAGGTTGGTTGAGGTTCTTGTTTCTTTACCAAAGCACCGGCGCCCGTTCTCAGAGAGCACGAATCCCGGCTGGCAGATGCACTGGAAGCTGCCAGGGGTGTTGGTGCACGTCCCAAACTGACAGATGTTGGGTTCCACCTCACACTCATTGATATCTGGGAGGAGGGGAGAGAGAGAGAGAGAGAGAGAGAGAGAAAAAAGAAGAGGTTATGTGTAATATTGCGTGCGTGCACGTGTGTGTGTGTGTGTGTGTGTGTGTGTGTGTGTGTGTGTGTGTGTGTGTGTGTGTGTGTGTGTCAGCCCAGATGGCTGGGTTGCTGGTGTCTGTGCACCCTGGTGTTAGTACCAGTTTGAACAGGTGGGTTAGAATATCTGTGGAAAGCACAGAGCCATCATCTCTGTAGTTTTCTCTGGTGTATTTAAAGTGCATCTGCAGGTTGTCCAAGGGTCAATGATGTGATGCTTGTTTTTTTGTGTCCACATAAATTATCATAAAGAGTAAAATCCAAAATCAACTGGGGAGTCTGAAATGTCCTGGTGATGCAACCAAATGAATAAAAGTGCAATAAAAAAAATTATTCTCCACCAAGAATTCGATTGAGATTCTTGGTATAAATAGCTTCACATCCTTCAGTAGCTCAAAAAATAGCAAAAGACGATTGATTGCTTTTATGTCTGCTTAAAAAAAAAACCTTTGTCCCAAAAAGTATAAGTCTCTTGATGTCAAGGTTTTTGACACCTTAAGACTGGAAAGAATTTCACTCCTTGAAAGCTCCAAAAGACTGTCAAGCTTCTACTAAGACTCTACTGATACAACCTTTGACATTATGTTCGCTCATGATATCTGATTACACTAATGGATTTATTTAGTGCGTGCGTGTGTGCGTGTGTGTGTGTATGTGTCTTACCTATGCACTGGTCGTTCTGCACCTCGTACCCTGGAGGACAGATACACCTGAAGGATCCGTCTAGATTCTGGCAGAATCCAGGGGAGCAGGTCCCAGGCAGACTCACACACTCATTGATATCTGTGTGTACGTGTATGAGTGTGTGTGATTGAGAGAAAGGGAAAGAGAGGGCCATAGAGAAACGTGAAATGTGAAGAAAGACAAAGAGAGAGTGAGACTTTCTTTATTAATTTTCAAATGCACTTTATTCATATGGTTAATGTGATAACCTAGTGTACAGGTTTAGAGCTATCTATCTATCTATCTATCTATCTATCTATCTATCTATCTATCTATCTATCAATCAATCAATCAATCAATCAATCAATCAATCAATCAATCAATCTATCTATCTATCTATCTATCTATCTATCTATCTATCTATCTATCTATCTATCTATCTATCAATCAATAACAAATAAATTATACATACCAGGATACAAACCACAAAATACAGAAACACAACTTACACAAAACAGAAAAAAAGACAGAGAGAGAGAGAGAGTACAAAAGACAACGAGATTCTTCTGGTCCGAGACCCTCCGATTGATCACAATCACAATTGAGGTGTAAAAGCTTGGGACTCACCGACGCAGTTCTTTCCGTCAGGCGTGTTCTCGTAGCCCTCCTGGCAAAAGCACTGGAAGGAGCCCAAGCCATTGATGCACTGTCCGTTTCTGCACACCTGACCCTGCAGGGTGCTGCACTCATCAATATCTGTACCCAAAAACACCAGGACACAGTGTTTAAAAAACACAAATCCACCAAGACATTCAGCAGCACACTGGTGCAGAGCAGCTGTGTTCAACTAGAATGCGTTGCTACAGTAAAAAATTGGAACCAGGAATACCGGGCATACAGGAATGACAATGGATCGTATGACCTAAACATGAATGAATATACATAAAATTCTTCCTAAATCTATGTGTTTCTAAATCTATCTACAGTACATTTCCCCTCTGAGGTTTTCAAGCGTTTCAAATCTAGTTTTTCCTTTTGGAAGGGGTCCTTGCCTGTCTGAGTGCACCCTTTCCTCTATTTGCTGAAAAGTAGGCTTGAGCTCTAATAATCATTGTGGTTTAGCGGTACAGACCCATGCAGTCGTTGTTGTGCGTGAGCTCGAAACCGAGGAAGCAGAGGCAGTTGTAGGATCCCACTGTGTTCTTGCAGGTTCCATTTCCACACGGCTGCCGGTCACACTCATCGATGTCTGGGATGAGAAAAAGCATCATAAGAGGTGTGGGACTCTCTACCCACTGGTATTGGTTTAGGGAGAGAGATGGAGTCTTTCTGACAGTTTTATTTATAATTACAAACAAAAAAGCTTACTGGCCAAAATGATAAATAATAAACAATACTAATAATAATAATAATGATAATTATCAGTCTGGGCCCTGCACCGAGGAAAGAAGTGGGAAAGAAGCCGCGGCTTAACCGTGGCGCTTGGTCCGCCACAAGAGGTCATTCAAGACACCAATTAAGAAACTATATTACAGGTTTGACTGGAAGATGTGTTACTTTTATATTAGACTCTCACCCATGCACATGGTCTGGTCGGACGTGGCCTTGTAGCCATTGTGGCAGAGGCAGCGGTAGCTTCCCTGAGTGTCGATACACTCTCCATGACTGCACACGTTGGGGATCTCCTGACATTCATCACGGTCTGAGAGAGAGAGAGAGAGAGAGAGAGAGAGAGAGAGAGAGAGAGAGAGAGATTGTGAGTTATGATTTGGTCCAAACACGATAGTTGTTTATCATTTTGAGATGGCACTTTCCACCCAGACCAGACTCACCCACACAGGCCCCGCTGGGCGATAGTTTAAACCCAGGCGAGCACTCGCAGCGGTAGCTGCCCGGGATGTTGATGCAGTTGGCGTTGCGTTGGCACAAGTTGTCCCCACTGTTGCACTCGTCGATATCTGAAGGAGGGAAAGAAAAAAGACGTTATCGATCAATCACAGGGTCCATAAGTGTTGGCTGGGGAGCAAACACAGAGGCGCCACTTTGGCTCTGGTACAGGACAGTCATTCCCTTAATGTTATAGGGCGATTTAAGGTCCTAGTGGGCGACTCTGGGCTTCCATAAAGAGCCAATTTACAAGCTTTAAAAGGGGATAATTCATAAATCATGTGGAAAAAGGCAGCGTTAGTGCTGGTAAAATGTCTCACTGTGAGAGCTCGTGTGTGACTGTATTAAAGGTGTGTATTTGTGTGGTGTTAAAATAAAATTATACTGTATATAATATACAGTTTATCATTATAATATATTAGATAACATACTGCATGTATATATTTTATATATAATACTATTATTATTATTTTAGTTATATACTATTATTTTATAATATCCAATATATAGTATATATTATTATAATGTAATATATTATAAAATAATATATCTAATTATGTGTGTGTGTAGTTGAGATACGTAGATGTTATACATAAAATATATAGTGTGAATTGTTTTTTATAGATATTAAATTTTTTTACAGCTTGTTATTGGTTTTCCCTGAGAACAGGGGAAAGAAAGAAAGAAAAGAAAAGAAAAGCTCTATAAACATATTGGTTTTACCTTCACAGATGAGCAGTATATTGTTGTAGCTGAAGCCCATGGGACACTCGCAGCGGAAGCTTCCGATCTGGTTGATGCACACCCCGTTGGCGCAGATCCCCGGAATCTCCCGACACTCATCGATATCTGAACAAAACAGTGATAAATCATTATAAAGCATGGACAACTAACTGAAGTTTGAACATGGTGCTAAGAGGATGAACTTTGACCTTGAGATGACCTTACCGATGGGTTTTCCAGTGTGGATGTCAATGATGAAGCCAGGAGCCTGGTTTCCACAGAGCAACTGGTACTCAGCTGGAAAAGAGGGTGTTATTATATAGTGTGTGTATATAAATATATATATACACATATATACATATAGACATATATACAGTGTATAAATGTCTATATTAACATTTGTATATACATTACACAATATGCAACTCAAAGTTCTTTAGATTAAGAGAATGCAATCAAATTGTAACAACAACAGTAATAATCATTGTAATAATACAAATCATTTAATAATAAATAAGCAACCAAACAAAATGCATTTAATGGAATTAAGTAAATATTATATCCATTTCAGTTTTGGCTGATCAATTTAGAACGAGAAATTAAAGGCTCATTCCTTAGCGTCAAAATGATCTTATTACTTACTAGTCCAAGCAATGATTCTCAAATAATTCTCAAAATAATCCTCACAGTAGTTTAGGGCCCTTTAATATTAGATATTTGATTACAGACTTTGACAATCATGTATGCATCACGGACAAGATGTCAACATGACAAGATGACTTGTTATCAACATGTAATATTGCGCAAATCGCTCATGCAACAGATTCACTTCACTGTGTGAGTGAGGACACTGGAGGTCAGTATTGGGACTCACGTGTGGCGGGCGTTGGGCAGGACTCGCAGGGCTTGTTCCAGCCCTTCCCCACGTTGTAGGCACAACAGCACATCTTCTTGGTCATGTTGAAGGACAGCTCGTTCTCACACGTGTCATTGAAATTTCGGTAGCACACGCTCTTCCTCATATCTGCGATGCATGAGGAGGAGTAGAAACAAAGTCAAATCTGTAACTGTAGATTTTATTCTGAGCAGCAACATATAGAGACCCAGTGATATGTTTGTTCTTAGGGATGGCAAGATCAAAACATTTCGAGACATTCAACATCAACGCTTGTTTCGAGATCTTCTAAAGGTTTCCAAACCACTGACATCTACTGGCAGATGCAGTCATTGCAGCTGTTAATTATAAGTGCTTTGAAGACTCTCTTTTGTCAGACCCATTACCCACATCATTGAAGAGGAAAATAAAAAAACATAATCAAACCACTTATTTATTTAGTTCTTGGATGAGATGACTGACGATCATGTGACTACAAGTTTAGAAACAGTGGTTGAAATGCTGAATGAAAAGCGGAGGAGATTAAACGCTTCCAACCGATTCAATCTTCCGACTCAAAATTTGCTATCTCTAGCTGTTTACTCACCCATGCAGTTATTCCCCCCGTTGACCTGCATGTACTCGGGCGGGCAGACGCAGGTGTAGTTTCCCAGTGTGTTGTAGCAGGTTCCTGGACCACAGATCCCAATGTGCGCTGTACACTCGTCAATATCTGCAACAGAACAAAAACAGAGAGAAATCAGTTCTGGTTTCTGTACTTCAATGGAGACTGAGGGATGGATTCATTTGAAGTTTTTTTTTTTACAGGAGATTCCTGCAATGTAAATATCAGGGTAAAATAAATCTACAGTTTAATCTGTACATATCTGGCTCATGAAAATGGCCTAAAAACAAGTAAATAAATAAATAATAATAATAATAATAATAACTACATACACAATGAATTTATTATACAAACGTCCTTAAAAATGAATTTCATTCAACTAGTAATACAAGTCATATCTAATGGAGCTCTCTACTGAACACAATTTTTCCGTCTTTATGTTCTCACCTTCACAAATGCGTGTCTCCTCATTCAGGTAGTATCCTGCAGGGCACTCACACTGAAAACTGCCAAACGTGTTGACACAGTTCCCTCCCTGACACAGCCCTGGGAGCTCCTGGCACTCATCGATATCTGGAAAACAAAATAGATGTTCAAACAATTTAGATTTGTATATAGAGTAGCCAGACTCATCTGTATTTTCTGCTGATGGCATCTAACAGTAATACTAGCGGATCCAATGAATAAAGTAAATACAGAAGATAGAAAATAGATGGAAAGTGATAGTACTTGGTTCTATAAAGAGCTGGGAAAGACATCGGATTTCAAGGTCAATGTTTTAATTGTTTTCTATGTTTTTTACAAGAATTGTATAATGCATTACTGCCACAAAGAATTGACAATTAAAATTGAAAGGGAATTTATTGATTATTAAGATAAAAATGAATCAGAATGAAAAAATTCATTTTAAAATTTACAATGAAAAGTCGAAATATATGGTTTTTGGTATGATATTTTTTTGGCAATAACACAAAATTGCTGCCCTTTCAAAACTCCAAGAAGCCAGTTGATCCCTTACCTTCCAGGATGACCGTGATGGGGTTCGGCCTGAATCCTTCTCCTCCAGGACAGAGAGTCTTGTATTCCGCTGCAGAAAAGACAGAAATCAAACTTTCACCTTCCCCTAAACCTCACCTGACACTTAAAACGTGGGTTAAAAACAGTGGGTACTAAAGCACCGTACTGGAGTTGGCGGGTGGACACATCTCACAGGGGTTGCCCCAGGCACGGCCCAGCGAGCAGCAGCAGGACGCTCTGGCCACGCCCACGCCAATCTCCACGCTGCAGGAGATCCCTCCATCACCACGGGCCAGTGTGTCCAGGAAACAGTTGCCCACACGGGTGTCTAAAATACAAAATACACATTTACATGGATGCAGGATAGACCTGAGGTGGACTGGCTGGAGTCCTGAACCCCCCCAGACCGGACCTGATGCTAAGCTACATCTCTACGTCAGCCACACATCACCAACAACACACTCCCATTCTAATAATGCTGTATCCATTACAGCCTAGTCCTCCTAAAAGGGGAATCATTCTCTTTGTGACCCATTCTCCAAGATTCTTACATTTTCTATTCCCAAGTGAAATCTATGGGAGATTTTCCTTCCCCGGGTGGGGAAGGAAAATGTTGACGTATGAATCTGACAGATTTGCCACTGCCCGTCGTTTTTTGGCCAGATCGCCTCGGACGGCCACGCAAGGAGTTAAATGTAAATAACATTGATGTTGCTCGGTGGTGCAATTTCCGTGATTCTCCGTCATTATTTCAGTTCAGAGCCACTCACCCACACAGCCTACTCCGGTGGGGTTGAGCTCAAAGTCGGTGGGGCAGTTGCACAGATAGCTTCCTGGAGTGTTCACACACAGCCCGTTGATGCAGTTCACCGGGTCTGCGCACTCATTGATATCTGCAATAAGAAATCATATATACGTACACCCAAAATCCAAAGGCAAACAAGGAAAGAAAGGGTTATACTATTCTTGTTTTCAACCTGATTTTGAAGATTAAGATTCAAGAGAAAATCAGTGATGAAGGGAATAAACTGACATCATCAAAACATCTGACATCATCTAAACATCATCTATCCCTAACCCGATTACTATTATTTAATAACTGAAAGTATATACTGTACATTGTAATGAATCAAAAAATATTTTCAATATAAATTGAAGCTTTATTTAGATTTAACAAAATAATATTGGTTAAATAGGTTCATTAAATATTACACTTTGTTCATTTATACTGATACTTTTGGGATGATCTGTGCTAGTAGTCGCTCTGCATGTCACACAGTATAAAATAAAATAAAATTGATAAATTTGATTCTAAATGTGTAGCCTGGAGAGCAAATCAAGGGCCAGGGATAAAACCATTCACTCATTATCATGATTCACTGATTTTTATTTGAAGTCTATTTTTAGGGGGAATGTAAAGCCTATAATGATTGTATCACCATCATCATTGTGACATTTCTGGAGTTTCTGGAGATCCAAGAGCTACGTTTGGATTTATCCTGTACTTACCAGTACAGTTTCCACCGCTGCGGTCTAGTTCATAACCATCATCACAGACACAGCGGAACATCCCTGGAAGGTTCTGGCACGTCCCGAACACACAGATGTTCTGGAAGTTACACTCATCAATGTCTATGACAAAGGGGGGGGGGAAATGTGTAAGTATTTGTTTTTATTGTAGACCTTATCCATCCTGGAAGGGGAACCCCTCTTTGGGATCCCACCTCAAGACCTTGAGCTTTCCTTGCACAAACAGTCCTTTGAATGTGGTTTTGTCAAGCCCACTGATTGTATCTGTGATAAAGGGTTATACAAATAAATTCCAACTGACTAGAAGTTGATATTTGATTATCAATAAACATTTGATGAAAGCATATGAAGAACAAGGTTCATTGGATCCCATTGAACATTGGATTCCAAAAAAAATAACAACCCTCAGCTCAAAATGGCAACTGAGGGCTGTTACTTATTATAGCGAAGTGTATCTCTACCTTGACAGGCCTTGCTGTCCTCTGTCGGGGTGAAGCCCATCTCACACTCGCAGCGGTAGCCTCCTGGGGCGTTCAGGCACTGGCCGTTCTCACACAGGTTCACGTTGTCCGCACACTCATCCATATCTGAAACGGAGTTTGTTGTGAACGGATGATCCAATATCAAATTAAATAATACCTCATCGAGAGTGATTTAAAGGCTTCTGAGTCATACCTGAGCAGGAGAAGCCATCCCCGTTGAAGCCCTCCTTACAGGTACAGCGGTACGAGCCTGGCGTGTTGACGCAGTCTGCATTGGGGTTACAGTTGTGGTCTTCTGCTGAGCACTCATCCTGGTCTGCAGAGAGAAAAAACACAAAAATAATATGTGCCTCTTTTTAAAATAATAATAATATAATTCTGACTGAGTTTTTGGTAAAGTTCTTTCTTTGTTTGCAGTATACTGTCTTCAGAACAAAGTGGGTAAGGAAGCAGGAGGAGATGATCTTAGAAGTTGAATGGCTTGCATACAGGCTTTTCTCAGCTTCTTTAGACTGTATCTTCTTTCCATCTAAATGATCTCATAATATATTAGATATGTAGTGTTTACAACTCTGAGATTTACCAGACGAATCACTCACCCACGCATTTGATTCCGTCTCCGATCCAGCCGTCTCGGCACCGGCATTTGAAGCTTCCAGGAACGTTCACGCAGGCGGCGTTCATGTCGCAGTTATGAGCTCCAATCTCACACTCGTCGATATCTGTGGGTATGGGGACTTAGATTAGCATGCCTTCCAAAAAATAAACATATTTTACTGGCTGTTCATTTTTCACCTACAAACATCAAATAAAGAAATAGTTTTGTTTCCTTATTGGTACAAATACTGACAGAATGTGTGTATATTTTAGTCTTTATTTTATTTTCTTTGGCATTAAACACCACATTGTTTGGGATGCAATGTAATTAAATAACTGGGAAAATGTTTTCACTTAATGTTGGTAGGATTGACGGACATTTTTAAACTACCAAATTATTGCAATAATAAAACATCAAGGCCATATTAGAGGGGTTTTTTTTTTGTCAGAAAAGAGACTGGTAGAGTAGTTTTTGCATACTACACATCATACATAAATGATTTGTTTTAAAAATCGAGTTCAGTTAAGGCTCCATTGTATGCATGGATAAAATGAATCTCTTTTTACCTGGACTGATAGAGACCCACATAACAGGAGTGTGTGTGTGTGTGTGCACGTGTGTGTGCACCTGTGCAGCCCGTCGACCCCTTCTTGACGAAGTATCCCAGCTGACAGTGGCAGATGAAGGAGCCCTTGGTGTTCTCGCAGTCGCCGTGGAGACAGATGTTTGGGTTCAGGTCGCACTCGTTCACATCTGCACAGAGAAGGAGACGCACACACACATATACACACACAATCAATATGAACATTCTGGCTCTGGAGAACACAGTGACAGAAACAAAAGTGACAGAGCGAGTCACAAAGATAGATGGCAAATCAAATTAGGAATACATATATTAATGAAGCGTTTAAAAATAAATATGAAGTATAGTATATCCTTTATAGTCTTTTTTAATTATTATATTGTAGAAATATATGTTAATTATATATTTTCTATTCATAATATATTTATTGTTTATTATATATTTATTATATGTATATATATTTATTGATACAATTTCCTACTTTTGTCAGAATGTGAATTTTTATAAATTTTTAGGTTTATTTTATATTGATAATTCTGTCTCTCTATCGCTTTATCTATCTAACTATCTAGAATGAAGGGAAGGAGAAAGAAGAAGAGACAATAGCAAGACAAATACAACTTGAAATTAAAACATTTTAGAAAAGTTAAAGTTAAAGCGACAAATTATTAAATTATAAACAGGCCGGTCAAATTGTCAGATAATAATGCTCATACAAAACGTAGCCCCCCCACCCCCCACGGGACAGAGGAGGAAGGCAAGTGATGCACCTGGCACCCACACTTAAGCTGGCACATGCCGGCACTCACTTTCATTACACCACAGGGTTTGTTTCACCCTCTGACTTGTACATGCAAGTTGATCTGCCAGGCCAAGCACATCTGGTACCTACACCAGTACTAGGGGGTCGATCCCCAAGCCCTCTCCCCTCCCAGCTTCACGGACTCAGTCCGCGGCTCCGGGAAGTAGCGAGGTCCATGCAAGGGCTGCTGTAATCTAGGTGTACATTATATTTGTGTTTGTAACATAGATGTTATTTAAATGTGACCGATAAGGTTCAACATGGTCCGGTAATAAAATATATTTTCTGACACAAGTTTTACGACAGTGCTGTAAAAAATAAAAATCAAAATAAACTCTCGGGGCACCAAATCCAAAATACTAAAGTTATATAGTGCTGCTTTAAAGAGTCAATTGTTCCAATCAATTGATAAATGATCGATTTATTGTTATCTCACCGATGCAGGTCCTCATGTCCATGGAGGCCATGAAGCCGTCATAGCACAGGCAGCGGTATTCTCCTGGAATGTTGGTGCACTGGCCTCCATCACAGATGTCCGGGCTCTCCTCACACTCGTCGATATCTGAACGACAACAAAGAAACAATTATTGACCTGTAAATAATAATATATTTACAGATAAAAAGAAACTGTACAAACTGGATAAAGACCTACGTATATTTTGACTTTCTTAAGTGCCAAATTGATTTGATTTCACAGTGCTCCTCTTACTATAGTGCCTACCATTATTTTCACAATTTTATTATCACCATAATGCTGCAATCTACCCATTCAAATTCCCTGTATATGTAGTTCACTGTTAGTAGTATTAGAATTACATTATTATTATTATTATTATCACCATTCTACTGTTCATCACTCCATAGATAGATATATTCTACAATACTACACTCAACAATACTTTATATTGGGATCACGAGTTAGTTCAGTAAGTTGTACAATTGCTGTTAACTTCTGTTTATATGTCTCCATATATTTTAGTTCAAATTTTTATGTTTTTTCACTTGCATTGCTCTGCCAACTTCTGCTGCTGTAACATTTTGAATTTCCTATTTTATCTAATATCTTAAATGACTAATTAATGCCAGTGGACAACAGGTATAAAATACCTGCACAGGTTCGGAGGTCGGGCATGAGGGCGTATCCTTCACTGCAGCTGCACTCATACTTTCCCTCCGAGTTGGTGCAGTGTGTGTCGCAGCCTCCGTTCATGATGGTGCATTCATCAATATCTGCATTGATAAATAAAAAAATTACACCGTTAGAATTGAACAACAGGAACAGATGTAATAATTCATAATTAATAATTAAAACCTTATTTTAACATTAAGATACATGGAAAGTATAACAATACGAAAATGAAAAATACAAGAAATGTAAATGTTCTAAAAGTTAATAATAAAATGAGGGAGAATAATGAAGAAGCATTAAAAATCAAATAAAATGGGTGTCGAAGTCTCCCAATGTAGTTATATGGAACCGTGGAGCTCAACATAGAAGCATGTTGTATTTTTCGGTGTGTGTGTGTGTGTGTGATCCACTCACCCACACAGCCCTGGCGGTCAGGTGTTGCCTGGTAACCGGTGTCGCAGGCACACTGGTAGGTGCCGACCATGTTGACACAATGCCCATTCTTACACAGGTTCTCACTCAGCTGGCACTCGTTCACATCTGGAGGGACGGAGAAATACAGATTCTACTCATCGACTGGGTTCTATAAAATAAGTTATGTCCAGAGATCTAGATGAATGATGAAGAATTAAGATTCTGCTGGGGGCTACATTTCCAAATGATTGCCACTTTAGTGTTCTTCCAAATTTTTTTGTGGCTACAATTTCTACATTTTACTACACCAAAAATTTTAAACCCTATAACTGTATTTTTTGGATATTATTCTCTCTTATTATTTTATACTGCTTTTGCATGGATGTGTTATTTTAATTACATTCAGCCAGCATGTATTTCTGACATTGAAACATTTTGTAACTGGCATTTCCCAACTTATCAATGTTTTCTCACTTGGTCCCGTGTTTCCCAGCCAAATAACACAAATAGGCCAGAATATTAGAAGAATTACAGTAGTTTGATGGAAAGCAAATAATTGGTTGAGATGTCAGTGGCGGGACAACAAAAGTCAGGTGGGACAACAAGAAAAACTGACTCTTTTTATTCAAGGACATTTAGTCATATTTAGTTACATTATCTAGTGAAATTAAAATGTAGAAATATTTTGTTTTGACCCAATGTTCCAATTTTTATGGCATTACCACACCCCTTAACGCTAACGTTCTGTCGTATTCAGAGGGCCAATCTACATTAAATCAGGCCAAATTAGAAACCCTCAGTTGAATAGTTAACAAAATCGCTACCATATGATATAAGAATGACATGATAATGTATAATACAATAATGACAATATAAAATATTGTACTCTGTGAACAAAATTTTTCAAAAATAATTTATTGCTGTTACTAGTCTAGGTTTCATAATAGAGTCCAGATGAGAATGAGATGATCTATAGCACCGAGTGCGTGTGTGTGTGTGCTTGTGTGTGTGCATGGCCCACCTTCGCAGGCCGCCCCGTCGGGGGTGAGCGCGTGCCCGGGCGGACACTCGCACTCGTAGCTTCCCTCTGTGTTCAGACACGTTCCTCCATGACACAACAGGGGATTCCTTTCACATTCGTCAATGTCTGAGAAAAAGAGAGGGAGGGAGAGCAAGAAAAGGGGGGTGCAGAAAAAATGAACGGGGGAATAATACACAGAAAGAGAGATGGAGATGTACAGAATAAAAACAATGTGTTGAAATTAGTCTTAGTGGACCCTATAATCAGGATCTGCATGAGCACCATCTGCAGCAGGAGCTACAGTAGCACTTTATGAAATATTTTAGACTCGGCACTGACGACACTAAATCTGACAATTTACTTAAAATAGTTTCAGTACATTTAAGAGCAAGTACTTAAATACTTTTACTTCAGTGGAAATGTCAATGTGGTACTTTCTCTTTCACAAGAGTAATTTTGTCTCAGGGTATTTGTAGTTTTACTACAGTAGAAAGTCTGAGTACTTCCTCCACTGCTGTCACACTGCGTGAGTGTGTGTCTGAGTGAGTTAGCGTCACGGCTTACCCATGCAGTTCTTCATCATCATGAAGCCACTCTCGTAGCCTTCGAAGCACTCGCACTCGAAGCTGCCGGGCGTGTTAACACAGGTACCGTGGCCACACAGGTCCGGCGAGATGCGGCACTCATCGATGTCTGCACACACAGGAAAGCATCGTCGAAACATTGATTTCTATGCTCAGTACTCAAAAGATACTGGATACTTCAGTTTGTCTGTTCGGTGCTGCTTCAGTACCCGTGCAGTTCCTCTCCTCTGCCGTGAGCGCAAAACCACTGCTGCACCGACACTTGAAGCTGCCGATGGTGTTCCGGCAGGTTCCGTGTGTGCACAGACCCTGGAACACCTTACACTCGTTCACATCTGTTGAGAAGGGGAGCCCAGGATTAGATTAACAACCTTTTACATCAGTAGACCTGATTTTCCACTTTGACCCCCTCATACTAAGTCATCTGGGTAAATACTAAGTAAGGTATAATGTACAGTCCGGCAGACTGTACATTATACCTGTGGAGCCATATGAGGGTCGTGATCCCAGGCGGAGAAGTGGCACACTGTGACAACTATCATTGTTGACAGATCAGTGGTCTTTATCGAGAAATAATTTATGGCTATTACTCCAAAGAGCCATGTAATAACTTTATGAGAACAGTGTAAAAATCCTCAAACTGAACCTCCCCTCTCACCTTTGTAGAAGGGTCTTCCGGTCAGAATATCCCCCCTGTTGGCAAAGCCGGGTCCTCTGGGGCAGATGGCCCTGTACTCGGCCGTGTCTGCTTTGGGACACTCCTCGCAGTCGATACCCCAGGCGGCGCCCACCGAGCAGCAGCACATGTCCACACGGTATCGCCCTGGCAATGGTTCCCCGCACTCATCCTCGTGCCACTTCATGTAGCACTGCTCGCTGCGGACGTCTGCAAAGAGCCGGGTCAGCGGTTGGATGAGACCAAGTAGAAGGACGCAATCAACTTAGGCAAACAGTTTGGCGCAAAAGGGTTAAACTTAACTGTAAACCTTAACTGTAAAAAATGACAAGGCACTTTGACTTAAAACACTTGACTTGGAAATGTCGCCTACACTTCTAAAACTTCGGTAAGTAGGCCATTTTAGGTCAAATATTAAAGTTGTGCCAACTTACAACCACAGCACCTCTGGAGTTTTTATCTCAAATGAGACAACTCAACTGTGTAGTTAATATAACTCATTCATATACACTAAAGACAGTGTCCTCTTTTACAGTGGTTGCAATAAAGTTGCGTGCCAGAACATTGTTCAACTAAATCAAAACAAATACGAAAATAATTTGATGTATCATATATTATCTTATGCATCATATGTGTCATACTGTAGTTGTTTGTGGATTGAGTGGTATTTTCCTCTCACCCACGCAGGTGCGTCCGTTGCCGTCCAGCGTGAGGCCTTCCGCACACTCGCAGTTGAACGAGCCCTGTGTGTTTACACAGCGACCGTTGGTGCAAACCCCCGGGAACACCTCACACTCGTTTATATCTGGAGGGAGACAGACATGACAGACACATTATCACCATGAGGGACACGCACCCAGGCATACGACATGCTTAATGCCCAGCTAATTAACACAGAGAACATGAAGGGACATCAATTGATAATTACGGTGATTCGAATACGACTGGGAGGGTCATGAGAGCAGAACAGTGAACTCTGACGTCCTTCACGGCATCTTTATCTTACCTTCGCAGATGAGTCCCTTCATACGAGCAAATCCTCGAGAACAAGCGGTGTCTGGGGAAACGGAGAGAGAGAGGGATCAACGTGTCTGTCGGTCCAATACGTATGCGTGTCTTTCACCGTTCCTTCGTTCATGTTTTCATGTCTTTGTGTCTGTACTGACCGATCTCGCATCGTTCGCAGGGGCTTCCCCACGCCGCACCCAGCGTCGAACAACATTCCGACTTGAGCGTTGCTCCATTGATGTTGACCTCGCAGCGGCCATCTTGGAGGTTCAGCCAACATGTGCCCTTCATACTGTCTGTAGTAGTAAAGAAGTGGAAAAGGGGCAGAGATGCTTTATTCAGTGATGAGTCCTAGTGCACCACATGAACATCGAGGCAGGTGAAGCTCTTTCAGTGGTTTTCTCTTTGCTGCTAAAAATCCAGTTGGTTGCATTCCTAATAGACAGAACAAATCTTCGATCATTGCGGAAAAAAAAACACTTTTCCCCCAAAATCGCAAGGCCAACTGAGTAAAAGAAAAAAAACAAAACAATGTACTCTCTCTTTCATCCATACCTGAGGGACGGAGCCTTAAATCAAAAACAGAGACCGAACCAGAGGAAAGCCTCTCTGCTCCTACATTATGTATTTATCTAATGATTCATTCCCCGGTTCCTGGAACAATAACATCTGCCGTCCGCACATTTCTCTGAGACTCTTCCAATTTCCCAAACCAGACGAACCTCCAACGATGTGCATTTTCCTCCTGCGATACTTTACAGGCTGCCAAACATGTCAGACCTCGGTACAAGGTCCTGAGGAAACACTGTAAGTCATTCTGAATCACGGTTGTGTTTGTCTTCTAAAACCTTCTTTTTTTTTTTTGGCAATAATCAAGACCAGATTTATGAAGATATTGATCTAATGAATCCTTTAACTTTGCCTTTTCTCATTCAATCTGTAGATGATCATGGGATGGCTCCTGGAAAACTGGGCCAGGGCCGCGTTTATTTACATGACACAAGAATAAATGTTGACTTAAATAAACTACAATTATTCAGGCTGAAATTACAAAAATTACTTTATATCGGAGATCCACTCTCAAGTCTATTCAGTCCCCTGAGGTGCTGTTGTAGCTTTTTTGTTCATTTTGGGGGCAGCCTTACCCACGCAGATGGTGTTGGTGGAGTCTAGTTTGCTGCCACGGGAACACTCGCAGTTGAAAGACCCAACCACGTTGCGACACACTCCGTTCACACAGGGGCTGGACTCACACTCGTTGATATCTGCACAACACATGAACACACACATGGCAGGAAACACTGTGGGTCAGGGACGGAAATATAATATACAGTATGTCAAAATATGTAATTATTTGGCTCTAGAGTGTGTACATAGTTTGTCTTTGAGCAACACAGTTACTGGAAATACACTGCAGCGCATCTGGCGATAATAATCACTACATAATGGTTAATGTTTAGGTGTTTGAGTCTTATGTGTGCGTACAAAGTCCCATTGAGATTTAGAATCTCTTTTTCAAGAGAGAAGCAGCCAAGACAGGCAGCAGAATAACATATGGGAGAAGGGTTCTAGTTCTCAGTAAGAAAGCAATGACTTAGGGATGCAATGATACATGGTATGTTATCGAAACGTTCAGTAAGCATACATAATCGCTGTATTACGATATCAAGGTAGAAGCCCACACAATAACCCCAAAATAAACCCCTGGGATGGCGGTGTCCCTTTTTATTACGAACTTCTCTTCAATCGCTTCCACTCGCACAGGGCGCTCGCTTCACTTCTCTCTCTCCTCTCCTCCTCTCCACTCTGACTCTCCGTGGAAACCCGCCCCCTAGACAACTGGGCCAATTACCCACTGTCCTGGACACCTCCCCTCCAATCAGAGGAACTTGTGCAAATAATAACAACCCACCAATGAATTTGAACCCCCGTCTCCCCCCTCTCTCCGCAGTCATACACACAGCGTTACACTAGTTATTTATGCCAGACTACTATAAAAAGGTTTTTTACGCATTTTAACTTTATTTTTTTTCTTCAATATAAAGATACCGAAACTTTACTCTTACTGTGACCCAAAAACCATGATGCATACCGAACCATGGGCCCGCTGTACCGTTACATCCCTATTATGTACAGTGGCATCCTAACGATGTAGCCTCCAATTCTTTCATTTTAGATTTAAAAACATTTCAAGAAATCAATTTGGTGACTTTTAAATAATTCATCAAACACTTCCAGTGTATAAATGACCTTTGTTGCACATACATCAGGGACAGAGATAAAGAAGACATCATTGTGTACCATAATTTGCATGTTCTTCTACATGTGTTCAGGAGCATCTCACCTTCGCAGGTCTCTGAGTCGGGTTTGAAGACAAAGCCCTTGGGACAGGAGCAGGTATAGGATCCAGGAGTGTTTCGGCACAGGCCATTATCGCATAGCAGGCGGTTCACCAGACACTCATTGATGTCTGAAACAGGGAAGAGATAATATATAAACACAGTATATATATATATATATATATATATTGAATATGTCCTACAGTTGATGGATTAACCATGAGTTAATAGGACTTTTTAACTCATAAATCATACACTGAATCGGTCACTAGCCGGCTTACCGACGCAGTTCTTGCCACTGGTGTCAGACTCGTAGCCAATGTTGCAGATACAGCGGTAGCTTCCTCTCAGATTCTCACACATGCCGTTCTGACAGATGTCTGGGTCCAGGGCACACTCGTTGATATCTGGACAGGGTGAGAAATACATATACGCATACTTATATATATTTATATATATATATATATATATATATATATATATATATATATATATATATATATATATATACACATATACAGTCCATATTGTTGTAATAACATATTTAAAACAATATTTATACAGTATATATATATATATACACACACACACACATATATATATATATACAGTATATATGTATGTATGTATGTATATGTGTGTGCATGTGTATATATATATATATGTATATATATATATATATACATACACACACACACACACACACACACACACACATATACATACATACTGTGTGTATATATATATATATATATATACACACTGTATAAATATATGTTATCTCTTATCTCAATAGCATTGTTAGTACAAAAATGAGGACTGTTGCCCACCTCTGCCATCAGCAGTGATGCCGATCCCGCTGCTACACACAGCCTGGAACTCAGCTGAAAAATAAACATAAAAACGTTGATCAGAGTGAGAATCAGAATCAGGATTTAGTGTACAGTATTTATAGTTTGCACATACATATATTGGTGGTTGTCACTGACTCTCAGTTCATTACAGAACATACAGGGAAAAAAAAGTAAAGCAAACTTTATGAAAACTACAGTCCCACCTTAATTCATAAGAAAAATAGAATCATCAACAGCCTTAAAGTTGATTCCTCTCCCCAAATCGACCAGTGATCGCCCTAATCAGTAAAATGTTTGTTTTCCAGATATGTTTTTATTGCGAGTCAAAAAAGCATTGTTAACATGCAGCTGGTCATTGGAATTGAATTAGCTCCAATGTTGTTGAAATTATGTTAAAAATATTATTTTTCCTGTCTACCAATCTATATTTGATATTAAAAGTAAAAGTTGAATCAATGTCTTTTTGATGTTGATGAGAAGCATACAAATGGAAATTTGAACCAAAATAGACAGAGCTAAAAAGTTAATTTTTGACATTTATTTTATGGCTAAATGATGTCCCGTGTTTGGGGGTGGGGTTGCTGGCTCCTCACCAGAGTTTCGGGCGGGGCATGGGTGGCAGGGCTCTCCGAACCCGTGTTCAGGGTTGGCACAGCAGCACTCGGACTTGGTCACAGCACCGGGGAACGGCCTTGAGCATGTTCCCATCTTGATGGCTCCGTAGCAGGTGGTCCTCATGTGCGTGTCCACACACACCCGGCCATCCACGCCGATGGCCAGGCCCGGGGGGCACTCGCAGCGGAACGAGCCCTCCGAGTTGATGCAGCGACCGTTCATGCAGATTCCAGGCGTCTGGCACTCATCAATATCTTTGAAAAACCATTAGGGTAAAGACAGAAAGTGTTATTAGTTCAGCTTGTGATTTAATAACATTTTTGGAAGATCGTTAGAACATGCAAATTAAAGAAAATATTTTTCTGTTTGATCCAACACCCATGTACATATTTCAGGCAAGGCACGTTTATTTATGTGGCATATATCATACACAAGTGCTTTACATAACACATTAAAGGAAATATATAGAGCTACAATAACTTCTGCATAATATGGAACATGAAAGCAAGTTCCTTTCAATAATCTCTTCCGGAGATGATTATGAGATGATTGTAATGAATGATCAAAAAAAGCGAACAAACTTAGAACTCTTTGGGAAACAGGACAGAGTTTCTGTGGTTTTTCTGTACATACCGGTGCAGTAGCGTCCATTGGGTGCGAGGGCAAAGCCAGGTTTACAGATGCACTTGAAGCTACCGTCTTCGTTGATACACATCCCGTTCAGACACATGTTAGTGGTGGCACACTCATCGTGGTCTGCCGCAAAATAAGATCGGAAAATTGACAAAGTCAAAGTTTAAGCAAAGGCTGTTCACTCTTAACACAACTTTCAAAGGATAGTCATCTCACTCTAAGGTTTCTCATGCATATCACCATTTACATTTCATATTTGGAGTTAAAGAGTTATGGTCAAGTTTCAAATATAAAACTATACATTACTATAAAAACTCAGTATCTTCTTGGACTGATACTAGTGGATGGTGAGGAATTTCTGTCTCACCGATGCAGTTTTTTCTGTCCGGTGTGAGCTCGAAGCCGGCATTGCAGATGCACTGGAAACTTCCCTCGGTGTTGACGCAGCGCCCATTACGGCACATCACTCCGTTAACAATGCACTCATCGATATCTGCACGGAGCAGGAGGAGAAGGGGAAACAATAAGGACAGATTGGTACAATTATTTATTTGTCGCTGTCATATGTCTCATATCCCTCAAAATATTAAAGAACATAGAGTACTTAAAATTAAATTGTGTGTTGTTGTTTTTTAAACATTTCCTTGGCTGCTGGTTGTAAAAAGTGAATGCTTACATATTGACTATTCATTAATGAGAAAAAATGTAACTTAAAAAATAATTATATTGGGATATTTTCAGGGGTTTCATTCAACAGCGATGAAATGTTTCATTGAAAGGTCTTAATATTATTGCAATAAAACACAATTAATAAAAGTCATCTCTATCATGAAAAATGCAATTGATGGTATATTATTCTTTGGTAAGTTGAAAGCTAGAATGTACCAATGCAGGCCTGTTTGGTGGGGGTGCCCTGATAGCCCTCACGGCACTTGCAGTGGTACGACCCGGGCGTGTTGACACAGTCTCCATTGATGCAGGGGTTACTCACACACTCGTCGACATCTGGAGAGAGAACAGACATATAGAAAGTCATTTGAATGCATATAACTAATGCATCAGTTTATTTTATTGTTGACCATTAGATTTATTGTAGTGTATGCTGACTTATTTTTCAGATTTATTGTGTATTGGTAGGTTTTACTTGAATTTTTCGTTCGTACTTTTACGGTATATTGACAAATATTTCGTTTTCATGGTTAACTTTTATGTTTATTACATGCCATTAATTCAAATTTTCTATGATATTACTTCATAATTATTGCCAATTTTTCAATTTATCGATCAAGCTATCTATCAATTTATTCACTTATTTAAATGTATAAGTATGTGGTTGTGTATACTGTACATATAGTGCTCAAACCATTGTCGGGGTTAAAGTATTTTCATGAGTTGTATTCATAGTGGAATTGTTATTCATTAACGCCTACTTATTGTGTACAGTTCTTTAAATGAGCAACAGGTGGCAGTGCAGTGCATATAATTAACCAGCGTTAGATTGAGCTTATCTGTCTGCATAGAAAACAGTTCGGTTCCAGCCAAACTCTCATCCCATGACAATCAAGCTTAACATGTGCAAATGTGTATGTGTGTAGAATTCTCACCGATACATTCCCCGCGGACGTCCTGCCTGTAACCCATGTTGCACTCGCAGCGGTAGCTGGTGGGCGTTGGCGTGCAGCGCCCGTTCAGACACAGGTTTGTGAAATGCTTGCACACATCAATGGTTTCATTCACGGAAACAGTGCCTGCAACACACAACAGATAACAGATAAAACCAATTCAGATCTCTAGATCAGAGGTTCTCAACATTTGATAACTTTTTGTCTCTGGGATCACAATTTAAGATTTCTATTGTTATAGATGATTTAGTGTCTGTACTCTCGTTAGGGAGATAACGGTGACACTATGATCAAATCAGTCGATATAGTACATCAGTGGTTCTCAACCGTTTTGCTGCCAAGGCCCCCCCGTGTCCCAAAAATATTATATACAGGGCCCTGATACATATGATACAGACTTTCACCCTGCTGTCTTCAACCAGCATCTGTATCTACAAAGATGATGCAAGTGTTTGCTTTAAAAATAAAGTTAGATAAAAAGTTGAATGTTTTTGCTCCAAAAATAAGAAATAAATCCAAATTCCAAAAACCAAAAATGTCATAAAAATAAATACAGAAAAACAACCGTATTATTATCAAAAGTATTTTGAATGTTTATTTGACATTTGTAACTCAGTGTGAGCACTGCAGGATCTTTGACCAGGCAACATGCATGATGGATCAACCAGAGTCTATATACACAAATTTTATATATATTTTGTTTTCAGTGCTGTCATGGCTGATAATCAAGTTTCACACAGATATGTGCTGCTGAATGGTATCAATACCTTATCAGCTGCATCATGAGCTACTTGGAACTTTTTAATTGTACATCTGTTCTCACCGTCCGTGACAGATATTGGTGCAGTCTCGCTGGTTGAAGTTTGTTGATAAGGTAATGGTCGACTGTAACTTGTAATTGACAAGTTAGGTATTTCTCCATTTTGTGTGAGAAAAAATGTAACCTATAGACTTGTTACACGGTGGCGCGCAGTGGACCGCTGCTCGGTGGCACGCGGTGACGGATCATTCAGAGCAAGAGATTTGATCAAATTAAAATATGTTTAGATAATATTAAATTGGAAGAATATTTATCCTTTAGTTATTTTGTTGTTTCCATGATTTTTGTCATTTTCTATATTTTCAAGAATTTTTATAGTATTAAAGAAATATTCCCAGACATCTCAAGTCCCCCCTAGCAACTCTCGGGGGCCCCCTAGTGGGTCCGGGAAAGCCCCGGTTGAGAAAGGCTGTTGTACACTCTCTAATGGTGCTTACGTGTTGTAAATAAAATAATGATGAAGTTCAACTATTAATAATTTTGCTGGGGACCCCCTGGAACCTCTTGAAGGACCCCTTGGGGCTCCCGGGACCCCAATGCTGAGAACTACTGCTAAATAATAACTCACCTATAATCGGGGGGGTCAGGAGTCCTCCTCCGTTTCCTCCGAATCCGCCGTTTCCTCCGAACCCTCCTCCCCCAACTCCTCCTCCATTGCCGCCGATGCCTCCCCCATTCCCATTGCCGTTTCCGTTGGGGAACTTGTAGCCATAGCCGTAGCCGTTTCCGTTCCCGTTGGGGAAGTGTCCGTTAGGCGTGTGTCCGTTGGGGTAGCCGTTGGGGAAGCCATGGCCCTGTGGGACGCCAGCAATGCACAGGCGTCTGTACTCATCTGCAGGAGGACAGAAGGGAAATCAGTGGAGATCATTCTTATTGTTCAGGAAGGAAGCTTATTTTGAATCTTAAATGGATCAAAACTAAGTAAGGGAAAAAGGGAAGCCACTCATACCGCTCATACATGACTACTTGTATGAATAAAATAATAAAATAATACATTGAGACGGAATAATGATACTAAATGATTTTAAAACTAATATGCCTAGTTTAAGCTTCTACTAAGAAGAATAGTTGACAGCCATGTAGTGTGTCATGTAAGGTTGGAGTATAAACTGAGGTATAGTCTGAGTTATAGTCTCTATATGGACTAGATACACACATACACATACACACACATGTACAGTCCGCAGTTAAGCAAAATCACTCTGTGACGGATCAGATATAGTATGAACAACCAGGTCTGATGCACAGAGCCCTTGAAGAGACAGGGGTCATTTTTCTGACCCAAATTTCTTTTATCTTTGTGGGTTTTTTTGTGTATCAGTTTGAGTGGCAACTCGTGCACACACACACACACACACACACACACACACACACACACACACACCAGATGAAGACACACTAACAACACACATGATAGTCCTGTCTTGTAGTGCTTAGTTCTGTAATTTGGTTAATTTGGTTGATTGTTTGTATCCTGTCGAGGCTTTCTGAAGCGTGACAGTGTTCACGGACAAGTCACAGACAGGGCATCATGTGGAGTTTGTCAGTTGTTCAAATCATCAGAGGAAGTGAGGGTGCATCATCTAAGACATCTAAGAAGCAAAGGATCTGAGAAACTATTGAGTCTTTGATAAAGGCAAACAAGTTGCAGTCCCTGTCTTTAATGTTGAGTGACACTGATTGTGCAGAATGCATTTTTGTGTGACTGAGTTTGTGCATGCTTGTGTGTGTGTATGAGCCCTTACCTGACCCTCTAACCGGGCACATTTCTGGGATCTGCCCGAGGGCCCAGCAGCGGCCATTATCGCAGCAGCACTGCATCTTGGTGTATTGGCCGCTCAGCTCGGCAGCGCAGCGCCCATTCGCCAACGCCGAAAAACAGGTTCCCACGCGTTGGTCTGAGGGAGAGAGGGATGAGAAGGAGAGAGAGAGAGAGAGAGAGAGAAAGAGAGGAAGGGAAAAAAATCTGACCACTTCATAACTTAATAACTAAATTATTTGACAGTCCATTGGGCGATGGTCTATTAGAAAAAAATAGATATCAATGAATGATTAGTGATTTAATGTGATGTATTATAGATATAACAGAGTAGAGATACAGTATACCATGAGAATGGATGAGAGTCACACACACACACACACACAGCCACACACAGCCACACACACACACACACACACACACACACACACACACACACACACACACACACACACACACACAAACACACACACACACACACACACACACCCCTGTCCTTTCTAGGTCAGCTAGAGAGGAAGCTGCTTTATTGTCTGGGAGAGGGATGGTTTGCCCAGGTTCTCAGCTAACAAACATCTAACAGGCATCTAAAGGGCCTCCTTAAAGGGGCCCTACTTGTTACAGTTACCCAGGTCAGACTCAGTGGGGCAGAAGATGGGGGGCCAAGGTTCAGAGAGTGTGTGGAAGGGGGAAATGGAAAAGACAGGGGTAAGGGGTCCCTAGGCATTTGGGCTTGGTATGAGTGTGTGTAGTAATATTGTGTGAGCATGAAAATGTTTTCTTGAACGTATCTGTGTGCGTGTGTGAGTGTACGTGTTTATTTGTGCTTGTGTGTGTGTACCCATGTCTTCAAATGTGTGTGTACATGCCTGAGCGTTATGGACGCCGCCGAATGTGTGCAGTGTGTGTGTCTGTAGTTTGACAAAGTCAACACATAAGAAAGAACATATTTTGTGGATTCAGAGGAAGAAAGAGGGGGAGGATGAAAAGTCATGGTGGGGGTGTGTGTGTGTGTGTGTGTGTGTGTGTGTGTGTGTGTGTGTGTGTGTGTGTGTGTGTGTGTGTGTGTGTGTGTGTGTGTGTGTGTGTGTGTGTGTGTGTGTGTGTGCGTGCGTGTGTGTGTCAGTAGAGGAGGGGGGCGGCGCAAGTCGATTAACTCCGCTAATGAGGCAGCAGTCTGGAATTAATCAGTTCCATGTGGAGCAATCCTTCCCAATTAAATACGACATGAGAGGCTACACTGTGTCTGGGAACGACAGATACATACACACACATAGTACACACACATATACAGTACACACACAGAATGAACACACATTCATCTAGAAATAGGAACTAAAATACATTTAACTGGAGGCACAAACAGGTATACGTGTTTTATGTGCATAAAAATGGATATTCATACAGAAATACACACAGACATTCATATCTAACACTGAGAACTTTAATGTTACTTGTTCTTAACATTTCAGTCTTTGTTGTGATGACTGAGATAGACAGACAGATATCCAACATAAACCTGGAGCAATTTTACACTGAGCGGCCCGCAGAGAAACTACTAGCAAAAAGTATCCTAAAATGGTACAAAAGCTTAAGGTTTTGTTAACCTATTTGGCCAATATGATAACTGAAAATCATACATCAATGAAGGCCACACCTGGGGCTGCAGGTGAGCAAACCCCTGGCTTACTGTCACAAGATGTCGCTTTGGATAAAAGTGTCTTCTAAAACCACAGACTAGTAGGGCTGCCCCCTGAAAGTCGACTGAGATTCTTCAAGTTGAGCAGTCGTTTTTTTTTTTGTTTGTTTTTTCAGTCAGTGTGCATTACAATACCAGGACAAAACAAATAGGAGCTTACAAAATGCACATCTTCCTATAGGAAGAGCCCCCCCCCACCCCCCCGACTTCCCCGCGAGCAAATCGTCGAATATTCGCATTGGACAGCCAAATCCGATTTGACTAACAAAATTCGAGTTGGGTACAGCCCTACTAAATATTTAATGGAATTGTAAATACACATACCAGACATACAAGACAATACAATAACCCACAAACAGCACAACTTCTACACATCCAGGCGTAGACATAGCCCAAGTGGAGGAAGTTGTGAGTGAGAAGGAGAGGTTGAAATAAACAATGGTAAAAAGAAAAAGGGAGAAAGGAGAGAAACGGCGGCTACAGTAAGTGAAAGGTCTGGTGGATGGATTGGGGGGGTTGATGATGACTCAAATTGGATCCAGGCCTCAGTGCTGCCCGGCTTCACAGCACGGACTGACTGGGACAGGGGCTTTCGCAGCCTTTCACCTTGAAACAGGGCATTAGGCTCTGATTACTGACAGCTCCCAAAAACAACTCCCATCAGCCTCAAACCCCCCAAACCATCACCCCCTAAATAGCACACCGTTCCAGGCCAACAAACACAAAGACAGTTTGTCTCCTGTTGAAAAACACACATCCTGGTTCAGCCCTGATATTAATATCCGTAATGGGAAAATGAGCAAACAAACCATGTTACGGTCTCACGGAAATCCAAAATAAGAGACATATCTAGTCGCCAGTCAATGATGGTCGATGCAGCGTAATTTGGTTTTCGGCGCTCAGTCTGGAGGCAAACGTGTATTTGGATCACACTCTCTTCCATTTCATTCAAGCTTAACTCGATCTGGAACGCACAGAGGTGATATTTGATGAAAAAAATGACTTTGTGGTTCTAATTTACTCGGCCTAGCGTTGGTCTTGCTGGATCTGGTCTAACCCAATTTTTGGACCCGGACCTGAGACAAAGGCAGGAAATTTGAGGGGGTTTGAGTCTAACGTCTGCAGCCTTGATACCGAATCTGGCATCTGGTTTTTTTTGTTCTCGTGGGTTTCTCTCTCATCCTCTCTCTCTCTCTCTCTCTCTCGTTCTCTCTCCTTCCCTCTCCTTCCCTTTTTCGCCTCAGTGGGCTCCACAAGAATGATGGCTGTTACGGGTGAGAAATCACAAACCGAGCGAATGAGTGTTACATGATCCAGAGATCGGGGGGGGGGGGTTGATAAATGATGGTTGGAGATGGAAGGGCAGAAAGCGAGAAAAGGGAGGTCTGAGGATGAACTATGCACTAATCTCCAATCTCTAAAGCATTGGAGTTTGGAGAGGAAGAATGAACAATGGGGACAGTGTAGGAGAGGTAGAGAATGTGTCCATGACCCTAAACAAGCTATAAGTGAATGATAAGATATTTACATATTTAATATTTACAAATATGTATTTACATATTGTAAATATCATGATCATACTTTTCTGGATTGGTTGTATTTGTGTCCTATGTTTTCAACAGTCAGAAGAACACTTGTGGATCCAATAACCATTAAGATACGTGAACAATAGGTTATTCTATAACCTAACCCAGAGTTGTATGGGTATTGTACGAGGGTCCCTCCTGTAATGACTGAATTTGTTAGCTGAAGGAAATGGCTCATATCTCACTCTAGTGCTGTTCTGGCAAAAAAATAAAAAATAAACATTTTACCCTGTAGGTCAAAGTGGAACAGGTTCAGCTGGTTTAAATGAAAAAATACTGAGAGACAAAATGACGGACAGATGTAACACCTTTGGGGAAGGGGGGCTCAAGGTGCGCGCGCGCACACACACACACACACACACACACACACACACACACACACACACACACACACACACACACACACACACTATCCAAAGATACACAAACAACACAGCCAGCCAGTAAGCCTCCCCAACAGCTAATTTCCGACAGGCATGTTTCCAATCAATTCTCTCTTCACTTTCTCTCCCTCTGTAGAACTCTCTCTCTCTCTTTATCTCTTCACCACTCTGTCTTTTGTTGAGGACAACATAAACCAGTAGTTTATATAGTCCCAATAGTTTTTTTCGACTATTTTCTCATGCTCTCTCTACTTCTTGACTTTCCCTTTTGTCCGGTCATTCCTCCTCCTCTCTCCCGAAATGTCAAAAGCCATATTATTGGTCCCATATTGGTCCCACATCGTCATGGTCAGTATTGTCATCCTTTTTGCTTCTCTGTGTTCTTCTAAGTGAGACCAGATGACCGTTACCTTGAAGCTGGACACATGCTTGCATGGTTTATCTGTGAGAAGAGCTTTCAACTCTTTGTTTGTGGATATGCAAAATGTGTGTGTGATTTTGTGAAGTTTATGACCCCATCCGTTGTTCTCTTGGCATTTAAAACCACCATTTCCCCCCTCAAACTTTTCCAAAATGACAACAGACAAGCCCAGATATTTTCAGCAGATGCTGGAAGATGGCTTGCATGAAAAGGAGAAAATTGTATTATGTGACAGATTGGGGTAGGAGGCTCCAGCCATATTTAAGTTCCTCCAATCAAACAACCCGGCTCTTCAGCAAATGCCCCAAAGTGAAAGGGAATTCGGGTTAGTCATTTGATACTGATCGGGGGAAACAGAGTGGCCCTGAGCTGTCCATTTTTGGGCTGAAGCTTGAAACAATATATCGACACCTGGGGGGGTTTCGCGGCGATGGCCATGTTGGTTTAGATGGTGGGGTAAGGATTTCAGGAATATAGAGTACATTAACACCTGGTAGTGTTTCGAAGCAGACGTCAGTGAACTATGCTTTTGTATGATTGCATGTGTGTGTGTATGCAACTTTTTGTTTGTAATGTTAGAATAGAGCAATACTATCAAGGCCAAGGACAGAGTGCACATGGCTGGAGTGCACGTGGCAAACACAGGCCCGTGGGCCAGCTTGACTCATCAGAACACCATTCATAGGAATAACAGAGGGAGAGATGGCAAGAGGGTGAGAGGGAGCGAAGTTGCACTCCAGATGTGGAGGAAGACAACTCTGTGTGTTCATGAATAGTGTGTGTGTCTGTGTGTGTGTGTGTGTGTGTGTGTGTGTGTGTGTGTGTGTGTGTGTGTGTGTGCGCGCGCGTGCATCACATCATAGACTGGATCAGAGGTTGTGTAAAATTGCACATACACGTCTGCATTTGCATGACACGGTGTATGTGTGTGTATGTTTGTGTCTGTGTCTGTGTATTTTTGGATCTGTGTGTTTGCATGCGTGCACACCTGAGAATGTGTATGTGTACGCCAGATGTTTGTGTGCGTGTTCATTGTGTTAACTCACCCACACATCTGGAGCCGTCTGTGCTGGTGATGTAGCCTCGTGGGCAGGTGCAGACATAGCTGCCAGCGGTGTTGGTGCATTCGCCTCCGTCACACACACCTGAGATGGTGCTACACTCATCGATGTCTGGAAATATCAGCATGCAAACACATTTTAATCATAAATACCTCCATCATAAATACTGCCTCCATCATCCTGCATTAAGTCATTGGCATGCCTTGAGTTTTCCCCCTAACAAAATGTTCTCCCTGTGTTCTTCTGGGTGCTCTGGTTTCTCCTCACACCAAAAGATGTGCAATGGAAAAAAAAGTATGGCCTTGAGGAAGTCACTGGCTTCAGAACTGGAGTTTGTACCCACTGCTTCTCACAGTTAGTGTGGGTTAAATGCAGCAGACAAATTATGGGTTTATGCAAAGTGTACTTGGCAAATAATGTGATTTTTTTTCTTTATTTTATTTGTTTAAAAAATCTACATTTATTGCACAGTAACAACAGTGATCCCCTTAGACAAAATTCAATAGAATTTAAAACATCCTGGTTCTGCAGTTGAGGATCCTGCAATGAAAGTGTCCTCTAGTTTCCCTGGTCTGAAACTTGGGCCTATAAGTCATGCTACTCTACGTTTAACAGTCTAAAGCCGTTCTTATAAGACTTCCTAACTCCTTCACAAGGAATAGAACCAAAAGACAGTGACTGTAACATAATGCAGTGTTCCCCTTCACCATCCCTCCACCGCCAAGAATCATTTTCTACGGTATGTTACCAATAATACAGTTTTGTCGCGCTACACCAGATATTAAACTTCAAAGTCTGATGCTGAAGTAGCACTCACTCCATAAACAATTCTCAATTTCACCAAACTGATTGAACTTACATCACAAAATGCATGCTGCGATGAAGACAACCAGATGATTACTACATAAGCACTTAGGTAATGATCCTCCAGTGTTTTACGTCCTTTAAAACGCCATCTGGCCCTATTTGACACACTAGCAACAACATGGTACGGTACAAATACTACCACGGTACTACTCCCTTAAACAGGGCTAGTAATGCCTAAACATATAGTCCCCAAATGCATTCGATTTAAAGCGTTCACTAAATGGTTTAAGTACTATTGACCTGATTATAAGAACTACATCTACAACTGCCGTCGACCTAGATATGGAAGACGTTCACATTCTAGTACTACCCCCACTGTAGTCTGAGGACTTTAAAACAAAATGAACTCAGCTCCAACAAAAGGGGGAAACTAAACTGGGTTGAGCAGTCAACCTTATAGACCAGCCAGGGACTGGGTCTCTGAGGGTACCTGGCTCCGAGATTTGGCAGGTACACTTTATTACAACTCATTTTATTCAGACAGCTCCCAGCTGGGGAGGGGGCACCCAAAGTTCCAGAAGGTAGCAGGTTTTTATAACGTGTCACGCATATGTAAACACATACGTAATTACAGCTTCATTTTTAGCCATAATTACACTATGTATAGAACATAGCTATGTATGTGTGTATGAGTGTATACTATATCAGGGTGGGTGTTCCCCATGTGTGGAATCAGTTGTGGTAGTTGCAGCAGTGCGTGTGTGTGTGTGTCTGTATAAAGATGTCTGAAAGTGAAACCACACAGGAATTGAGCGTCACTGTGGTGCCGTCCTGGCTGGTTGAAGAACAGTTCTACGTATTTGCATCAGAAATATAGTATATAACTATAATATATTTATTATTTATAAAGTACATGAAAAAGGTTACCCTTCTCTGTGTATGGATTCTAGTTTGTGTTTCAATATGTCTGCCTCTCCAAATATTCCTCAATGGCTTCAAAATGCAATGATGCAAGTCAGTCACATTTCACTCAAGTACAATCGAAAATGAGCCATGTCTATCCTTTTAAGTCTAACTTGTGTGCAAATTAATGCAAGCGTGAGAGTTACATAACTAGCTGTGTGACGAATATTTGTGTGAGAGTGTGTGTGTGTGTGTGTGTGTGTGTGTGTGTGTGTGTGTGTGTGTGTGTGTGTGTGTGTGTGTGTGTGTGTGTGAGTGTGTGTGTGTGTAGTGTGAAGATGTCGGGAACAGGGAGGTCTGTCTGCCTCTGTAATGAGATGTAATGTAAGTCTCCAAAATGCCGTAAGTGTTTCTTTGTTCGCTGTCAACAGCTGGTGTTGGCCAGAAAGACTGTATTTATGTCAGGAAAAAAAGCTGGAGCAGCAAGGGAAGGCAGAGAGGCAGTTAGGGAGTGGAGTGACCTGGACGGGAGGTATGAAACCAGGTGGGCTGAGGGGCGCAGAGACGGCGAGCCCAAAAACTTGACACAAGTTGACCACGTTGAAACCTCCCGACTCCTAAACCTTAGTCGGTCTTCTCTGGAATCAGCTCATCCATTAAAATAAATTCATTCCAAATTCTTCCATCAAAGGACTTTCCCTTTAAAGACTTTGTCAAAAAATACATGTCATGATTTGTGTCACAAATTTGTTTGTTATCCAGATCCAGATCTATTGAGTTCGGATTCAGAATATAAATCACAACTGCGTTCAAGGTTAAAAACTGCAGAGATGTGTTCCTCTTCCACTTATTTACCCTCACCGCAAATTTTAGGTATCAAATACTGATGCTTTTCATCTCATCATCTTGGGATGTCTTCAGAGATCTGTCTCGTCTTTTTTACTTCAAACGACAACATAAGATAACTTAAGAAAAAGTGTTCACACAAAAGTCTGGACAGAAACAAATTACCATGACAATGGAAAGTCGGCAGCAACTGCAATAGATGGAGAGGAATGACTCAAATTCTAATGATTGCCCATGTGTTGAAACCAATGGTATAGTTCCATGGTATTGATTACAGAACTTTAGTATATTATGAATCTATACCATACTGACCTTTGCTTTCTTTGACCAACCCTTTGTAGGTCAGCGTCCTTCTCATAATGGCCGTGGGCTGATCGGAATTTAAAATAAGGGCATTTTCACAGTGATTCTCGCTGCAATGCTCTCAAAACACAGCCGGTCTTAAATAGTGCTGTAATTTTGTTTGACGGATCAAGACTTCCAAAAGTTGAAATATTTTTTCAGTAAAGCCTATATGATGCCAACTGCTTAGCTGACCATGAAGAAAAGCATGACTTGTAGCTAGCTAACCGACAGCATCAGGTTAAACAACATCAGCTCAGCTGTGGTCCACTCCTTTCATTGTTTTTTTTTAAGGTTTTCAACCAACCAAGTGTTCTCCTTCTTTTTCTCTTTCTCTTCGTCCCTCTTTTCATTTATTGTTATCAGTGGAAACATCACGTCTGTTCTGAGGTATAAGGTAATAAACCTGGAAAAGGAAAATAAGATGTTTCATTGATCTGAAGGGAATGGTCTGTGTGGCTATTTGTGTGTAAGCACCATCGATAAAGTTCAACTATTTGCGTGGCTTTCCCAGCACGCCTGAGCCCCTGGTAAGTTTCTACCCTGTTTCCATGGACACATCCATGGGAGTTTTTGAAACAGCACACCCCTCTTGGCACTTAAAGGTGGGCTGGAATATGACTAAATGGGCCACACTCTCATTAACCACACACTGTGGTGTGATCAGAATAGTGACTCACGACTCTCGCCCAAAACCACTACCGCTTTGTGGATGAATTCAGTTCAATCATCCCTCCTCATTCAAACATAAATCGTCTACTGTGGCTCTCAAAGGGCCTGTCGTAATGTTTAAGGTGCTAATACAGCCATGGTCTTGACGTGATGATATACAGGGCACTGGATACATACAGTGATACAGTATATATATGATGTATTATGATATATAATTATATATTGTAGTCAAGGACACCCAAGGGCTACACTTTTGAACTTACAGACATTAAATCATCAGACATTTTGTGAGTCTGCAACATCTGAGTCAATAAACTATCAAGTTCAAGGCCTGACTCAAGGTTCGAGATCTACAAGAAGAATGAATTTAGGGTCAACGATACAAACATGGTATATAAAACTACAGTAGATATTTCATCCTTCACTCCTTGTTCAGTAACTACATGGCATTTGGCTGAAACAGTGTAAAATCGCTCTCTAATCCTCCCTTAAGTCCAGGAATGCATCGGCTCCAGTGTGAGAGCCACAACTCTGCTCTGTCTAAGTTTTTGATTATTTTAACTGCACATTGTTTAAATTCCATCCAATCGACACATAGTAATGTGACCCAACTCCCCATTGTGATTTTTTGTGAGTTGGTGTGTGTGAGCATCCACTTAGGCCAACAACCTCAAATCCAATTTAATTAGCATTTAATCTACCATGAACTTAATTTCTGTATATTGGTAATGGAAAAATACAATCACATTAGCCATTAGTTGGTGGCTGGTTACATATGTTGACTGTAATTCATAAGTTGGTCAAAGGGATTGCACATAATAGTTAGGACAAAAATAATGGTTTTCCACTCCTTGATTTGCATCTGTGCTTTACTGGCTCATCTTAAAGCCTCAATGTATTTCATCCAGTTCAAAATTTGTGCTTTTATTTTTTTATTATATGTGTCGTTATTCTATTTCCTTTTCTTACCTTTATCATGTATTGAATACTGACATGAATAATTTGTCTTTATTTACTTGGAATTTGAATATGTGCCCCTTGATTGCTCCACCCAAATACGTTGTTTAAACCAACTCACCTTCACACTTGTGGCTGGTCTCGCTCTGGCGGTGTCCGGCGGGGCATTTACACTCATAGGATCCCACTGTGTTGATGCAGGTCCCTCCGGCACATAGGCCTGGCACGGCCTGGCACTCATCCACATCTGGAGGAGAGAGAGAATAGGAAGGGATGGGTGGAGAAGGGGAGAGGATGGACACATTAGTTTCATGAGACAGTGGTTGTGGTTTGGGAGATCTGTCATGCTGAAGAATGTCTAATGCAAACTATATACAGACCATTTAATATGAATTTGGGCCACTTTGTTTTAGTTTAGACCAGATTTTATATAATTCAATATTTAGAGGGCTATAATTCATCAGAAAAAAACCCCATTATAACGCAAATTTTCCATGTATATATTAAACAGAATTTATTTCTCCTATGAAACCATTTTGGAATGAGAGTGAGGGGAAAAAACGGGGAATAACTTGGCAGTGTCTGAGTGAGTTTTGGGCCTACTTTCTGACAGACAAACTACAGTTTAGAAGGAAATATATATTCACACACTTCCCAGAATTCAATGTGAGTCACTCATGCATTGAGAGTGTGGATGTGGGTAGATACAGGACTCGTCAGAGTGAGCGGGAAAACCTCTGATCCAGTCTATGATGTGATGCACGCGCGCACACACACACACACACACACACACACACACACACACACACACACACACACACACACACACACACACACACACACACACACACACACACACACACACAGACACTAGGCCCACATTAATCCACCTCAGTGCCAGTCAGTAAACGGGACACTTGCCGGGATTTAAATCATGCTGCCAAGCCCTCTGCAATACACACCCACACACTCGTGCACACACACACACACACACACACACACACACACACACACACCCACACCCACACAGAAAGAGAAATTGAAAGTCTGTTTCTGATCACTAAAATACCTTCACTTTCTGCTCTTATTTAACAAAGGCTGAAAACATAGTCTAATACAGAGGAAGTTGGTGAGCCAAAGGCTGAGAGAGAGGGAGAGAGAGAGAGAGAGAGAGAGAGAGAGAGAGAGAGTGAGAGACAGAGAGAGAGAGAGAGAGAGAGTGAGAGACAGAGAGAGAGAGAGAGAGAGAGAGAGACAGAGAGACAAAGAGAAAGAGAGAGAGAGAGAGACAGAGAGACAGAGAGACAGAGAAAGAGAAAGAGAAAGAGAGAGAGAGGTAAAGACAGAGGGAGAGTCCTGCCAACATCCTGATGCAGCCTGGAATGCAATCTTTACATTTGGATTCACAGTCATGTGCGCTTTGTACTTCTGCCAGCAAGAGTCTGCTGCAAGCTATGAGGCGATTAGGTGTCTCCTTTTGTCTGATTGTGTGTGTGTGTTTAGATAGATAGATAGATAGATAGATAAATAGATAGATAGATAGATAGATAGATAGATAGATAGATACATAGATAGATAGATAGATAGATAAAAAGGTCTGAAATATACTTATGGTGGTAGCAAATGTTTTTCCAAGTTCCCATGAACACATCACTTCCGACACGTATTACAGTTTTCCAAGCCTGTGAACACATCCCTTCACTCGCTTTCAACAGGAGACTAGGACAGTGTCCGCGTCTTCTGACGTAATACCAGAGAACGAGTCCACAAGTTAATGGATTGCGGATGGTGTAATAATAAAAAAAAATCGTAAAATGGGTCACTTCTCCAACCCTGAAATCTGATGTTTTCACATCACAGATGACGAGGAAAGGCATTAAAACGTGAGTCTTAGGCTAGATTCACACAGCCAGCCTTAGTGCTCAATTAGGATTAATAGCTCAAATGAATTGCTTCTAAATGTGGCCAATATCAGATTCCAGTGTAAACTAATCACAGGCCTGAAGCAATCCGCATACGCAGAAGTAACAAAGACGTCACATGCATCGCGCTGTTGTACGGAAGTAAACATGGCAGAAAAATGCCCCGTGGCCCGGTGGTTATCGAGCAGCATGGGCCCATGTTTCCCTCGGCTCAAGCCAGCTTTTTTGTTTCGCTCAATAAGAACATTTAGTAAAATAAAATTTATATGAAATAAAAACCCAATGCGCGCAAATTGCGCCCCGATCGCTCCCTCAGAGGACACGCTCACACACATTATTTTTAGATCCGGTGTTATTCATAAAACGCAGCGAGCAAGGGTGCCCCCTCGCCGGGTCAGTCTATTTATGTATTTATCTATCTATTATTTATTTTCCCTCACCACGCTGTATACGCTGCCTGCAAGCGGTCGCAGTACGGGTGGCACGGTGGGGCATCCGCGGTGCGCCGCGCCCTGTCCGCTGGCCCTGAGGTTGGGGGTGAAATTCCGAGTTTATTCTCAAACTCGAACTTTCTTTGCATGACGCAATTACATTTTTATTGTATTGTATTTAATGTCTTTATTTTCCTCCGTGTTTAACAGGGAAACAGTCCCAACCCAGCGCCCCTCCCACACACCACCCACACACACAACCCCGATCTGTGAACATTTTGTGAGCTGCGGTCCATTCCGTGACAAAAAGAAAATGGTTAGGAACCCCAGAGTGCTCCAGAGTGACGTAAAAGTCGCATGAATTCCGATTTGTTCAGACTGAGGTTGCAAAAAAATCTGACCTATATCTGATTTAGGACCACATATGAGTGTGGCCCAATTCCGAATTCAAAAGATCCGATTCCATGTGATTTGTGCTATTCACACCGTCATTACAAAAACAGATCTGAGTCACATATGAGCAAAAAAACAAAACGATTTGGGCCACTATTGCCTGCAGTGTGAACTGCAGGCAATAGTGGGATCAATTAACTGAATCAATTAGCATATTCGTCTGTGATGTTGACGGGAAGTCGAACTTTTCACCCCACAGTCAAACAACTTAATTTACTCCGCCATTGTCTCTAAAACAAGTGCCTGTGCGCACTGGTGCGCACATGAGTAAACGCACATGCAGTGTTCTGGTTCTGACTGTCACAGCAATATTTGAATATCACTAATGCAACAAATAAATTTATTTTGGGGTGCATGGTTTGGTGTTTGTTGAATTTTTATGTTAAAAAGTGGTTGCCAAAGGGGGCAACCAGAGGTCACAAAATGGTTGCCAATTGACTCAATCTGGTTGCTGAGGGGAACCATTAATGTTGAGCCTTGGTCATACTATATTATAATAACTATATATAATACTATATTATATAACTTATTTTAATAATTGATTTTATTTCTGTAGGCACCTGGTCCACATTATCATTGTACTGTTCATCTTGCGCTTGGTGTTTTAACTTTCCGCTTTTGATTCTGATAACCTTGGGAGATCTACGTGCTCCAGATAAGTTGTGTGGGGAAGCAAAGGATTCAAGTTTATTTTATTATTATTATTATTATTATTATTATTATTATTATTATTATTATTATTTCATATTGTAGTGTCTGTCAGACTGTTCATGTCAACAGAGTAATTACACTGTTGTCAAGGCGTTTTGCTCCACCAGGTGTTTTAAGCCTCAGGTCAGCAAAACACTTGGCAATCCCCTTTCTGAGGGGCCTATACCATTAAACTCACCCTGAGGGATACTGGTCGTTCTGAGAGAAGATGGAGTATGTTTGTGTGTGTGTGTGTGTGTGTGTGTGTGTGTGTGTGTGTGTTTGTGTGCGTGTGTGCATGTGTGCGTGAGTGCGTGTGTGCGTGTGTGTGTGTCGGGGGTGGTATCTGAGCGCCCAGCTGGGCTTATCTGCCGGGGGACATGACCTCCACATGTGCCATATATTGGTGCAGGCTTCTTATGGCTTAGTAGGGCCAGCCACAAAATGTTATTAGAAAGGCATGAGGAGGAGAAGAGAGTTTGTGTGTGTGTGTGTGTGTGTGTGTGTGTGTGTGTGAAAGAGAGAGAGAGCAAGAGAGAGAGAGTTTACTCAGATAGACGCTGGTCTGGGGGGTTTCTGGGATTCCAGGCCTGCAAGGAATGTTGAAGAAGGAAGGTGAAACTCAGTTCGCGCGCATGCTCTCTCTCTCTCGAAATGTCTATACTCTGTACTGACCTGGGATTTTCCTGTGGTTTGTCTCTTATTTTGATGTTTTTTCGGTTCTCTCATAATCACGTTTCTGTGACATGATGTACTGAAAATAAGGAACCTTAAACGTAAAAGAAAAAAAAGTCTCTCTCTCTCTCTCTCTCTCTAGGAAACCAGATACTACAACTTAAACAATGTTCAATTCAAAAAACAATAACCTGGTTAAATATCATTATTTTTAAATGTAATTTAGAGTAGTAATCCATAAAATTTGTTTGTAAAAAAAAATCCCATATATTTTAGCAGACACTTTCAATGTACGTATGTGCTCATCTAGATGCTGTTCCATTTGTGGTGTAGGGGTGGTGTGTTTGAACAGCCATACCTGTCTTGGGTCTAGGTAATTACGCCCAGTACCAGAGTAGCTGTTGCTCGTAAGACCAATCAACATGCAATAGGTAAAAACCCCCATCCCCACACAGACACAGGAGAGGAGCCCTTCATGACATCCGTTTTCCATCTGCTCCAGGCTTGTTCCACATTGCCCACTCTCTACAATAAAACGGGTACTTTTCAATCCCATCGTCTGTGTCTCTGTGCCAGAAGGCCCTGAAAACACCATTCTGGTGCCGCTTTGCGGGCGGAAGCGCTACACTATTGTGGCAGCATCGGCCTTTCCCAGCAAGAACACACAAAAATTGTGTAAACTGTCGATATGGATGAATGTTCACAAAAAAGAGCAAATCAGTCGATCAGAAGAAGTCATACTTTAGAGGAAGGAAAGTGACCTTCTTATAAAAAAGGGTAAATCTGGATGTTGAAAAAAAAAAAAAAAAAAAGCATTACAGTTTCGAATAGAAATTCTGGGACAACACAGGCGATTTAATGTATTCCCACTTTAACTGCTGCTTCCATGGCACGTGCCTGTTTACAGGAATATTTGGGATTGAGCAATAAAGTTGCACAAAAACAACCTCTATCTAATGTGTGTTATAAGCTTGCATCCGGAATCCCATTAGAATGTCAATGTTAAGTGTTGTTGTTGATACAAGGTTGGGATGTTGTTGACAGGGATGGGAGCTGCAGCTGAGGCAGTGACAGATAAAGTAATGGTTACCGTGTTTGTTTTTGTGATGGGGTTGGAGAGTGAGTGTTAGGAGTGTGTGTTAGTGTGTAAGTGTTAGCACACCACTTCCTCATCACTTAACAAGTTAAAAAGAAGATCCCTCCAGCTGTGTGTGCCCATGTGTGTACGCCTTCAAAGGTGTTGGGAATAAACTTATCGAATCGACTTCAGTCGACAGTTAAAGTCACTCTTTTCTGGGAATGAAAACCAAAATAATACACCATCAAGGATGAACCCTTAACCCAAGCTGGAGTACAGATCTGAAAATAAACTCTAGACACTTTATGTCTAACTCCAAGTTTTTGATTCCCAGAAAATCTGCTGTGTAGGAGAGAGCAAACTGCAGAAGGAGGAGAGTGGAAAAGGGCGAGAGAGACTGATCGAGTGCTTTGGCACAGAGCGGCTTCTTTCTAACCTTGGCAGGCTCCGGTGCGGATGTTTGGAATGAAGCCTCGTCTACAGGGGTGTGGCTGGGCGGGGCACTGCTCACAGGGGTGGCCCCAGGCTCGACCAATCGTAGCACAGCACAGGGTCTTGGTGCAGACGATGCCGCTGAGCTGTCCCTGGCACATCTGGTTATTCACCTGAGTGAAGCAAGGCCCAGTCCTGTAGTCTGGAGTGGAGGAAACAGGAATACAGTGTTAAAGATTATAATGCTAATAATGTGATTATGTTAATCATATTGTGCACTCGGCACCCATTGCAGCCTGGCCGTCCTGGAGGTGAGATGCAACACTCTGTCTCCCATTCTCAAAGTTTCTTCCATTTCTTTTGTCCTCAAAGTGATTTTTTCCATTTTTTTCCTTGCCAGGGTGGAGGTTAAGGCTTGGGGATGCCGTTGATTTAAAATGAAATGTCCTCTTCTGAAGCCCTGACTGACTGACCTATTGACTGACCATTCTCTTATTTCTAATGCCCTGACACATTCAGATAAATAAATAAAATGGTGAAATGGGAATTTACATGCTCATAACAAATGTCACACTTCAGTCTAATTGAATTGTTCTCGTATGTCTTTCAAAGGAATGTAACAGTATTTATGAGGACTTGAAACAGGATGTGTCAGTAGGAGCATAAAAGGGTCCTTTGAGAGAGCTTGAATTAAATTACTCTCCAATTAATTTGGTTAGAATATCAGATTAAGCTGAAATCCACAACCACAAAGTGGTCGTCAGGAGGAATTGGACTGGAATTAGTGATGAGAGTGGTATGGTGGCCATGAATTTAATCTCTGTCATAATAAGTTAACCTATTAAACTGACATATGTTGAAGTACATTCCAGTGCATTAACTATGGGTTGGCAGTGAGCTCAACAGTGGAGGTTTCTATTCCCATGGATATAATGGGATTAAGGCAGGGTGGAATCGCTGGTTTCCATCAGTAATAATAAACCCTGTGGCAAACATTTCTGCTAAGGAAACTATGGTAAGGCCATCATCACACTTCTTAATCAGACCAAACCTCACCAAATTGAACCACTGAAATTTGGTGGGCTGTTTCCACTTAGTACAGTTTACTTGGTGATGGATTTCTTTAAGAATCCCAGAAGGTAAAAGAACATTTTTCACAGCCCTCCCTCACAAGGTTGTTAGACTGCTAGGCTGCCCTCTGAACAACACCCAGAATGTGGTGGTGGTGAATATTTTGTGGTGCTCTCAGGGACTTTGGTAGGGCAGGAGTTGACATTGAGCTTGGGTGCTAAGGACCTAACATTTCAGCATCACCATGGGTCATATTTCATGACACAAAAACTGATGGGAATGTATTTATATGAATGTGCCGGAATATCATAGCCCTTCTTTGACATGTGTAACAGTTATTAGAACAAAACATAAACTTATGCTCAATGGTCACTTTGCCACCTTACCATGGAATAATCTTGTGAACTGTACTTCAAAAATCAAATCTGATACAATGACCTTGTTCTGAAGCCATTTAAGCAATATGACCTTGTCCTTTCAATCTCTCATGCGTAGTCTAAACTCAGCACAGTGTCTTGCAACAGTGCCCTGTGGCTGAAGCCCTTATTAAGTTCATGGCGTTGGCGCCAGAGTTAATATAACCTTCATTAAAAAGGTAGATGGTAAGATTGTCACAGTGGAGATTAAAAAGGAACTGCATGGTTGGCTGGCCAAGCCTCTAACAAGGGGCGAAGGTGAATCTGAGATGAGGGAAGGTTCTCTGTTTGGCTCTGAAGGACAGCGTGAGATCCACCAGCAGATAAGAGACAATTTTGGGTGTCCTGTAGGATTCCTTTCTCAGGTCTTATTGGTTCCTTGTGCGACATGAAAGGTGGATCAGGAATTGATGGAGAGACACCGAGAGTGAGGAAGAAAAGTACGCCGGTCAAACTGATCATGCAGAGTGAAGCCTTGGCCTCTCGCCAGCTCCCTCTGTCCATCTGTCTCCATTTCTCCTGACCCATTTTCGTCTGGGTCTCTCTGCTGGTCTTTCCTCTTCCTATCCCCTTGTCTGTTTACCAGCTACGATCGGATCTCCCCTCTCTCACAATCACCAATGACCTGTCTGTCTTTTCCCGGACAATTTGCAGGGAGGAATGCAAACCTCCTGCTGAGCTGCAGAGACCCACTGCCGAGCCCTCGGCTGCTCACATCTGGGTTGGATTATTGTGGCCTGGTAGTCGCAGCAGAAGGACATCCATGCCGTAATTGTCCAATCGTGTTCCGGACTCTAATACACCACTTTACATGCACATGCACACATGCATATACACATGTACTCACACAATTGCAGTATTCAAGCATGTGTTGCCAACTCTGTCTGCGTGTGACATATTTATAGTTTGAGTCACCCTGAGCTAAAATGCAATGGTCATGGACATAATGAGAAGAATAGGTCTTTAAGACTCAATCAATACTGGATCTCTATCTAGGAAACAACTGAGAAGAGGGAAAAATGTGCATTTATGAACAGACAAATGTCATAATAGGAATGTTGAGGACAAAGATAAATTATATTTTATGGTTTTTTTCCAGACTAATTCTATTGACTTTGATGTTGAGAACAGGGTGAAGAGTCCAAGAGTTTCTTGAAATAGGGGACAGGAGTCTATCTTATGTCTGACCGTTCACTAGCACCAGACAACCGTGCACGGCAGCCAAGATCAGCAAAGCCGGTTATTCCCATGTGAACTTACTCATTTAGTCGTTTGCTTTCACACTCACTCATTCTCTTTCTTTTAGTCTCAGACAGACACACACACACGCAGACGAACACACTGGTTTGTGTAGGTACACACACGGGTTTGAACAAAAATATGGCATACGCCTGTGCCGTGGTGTCAGGCCAAACAAAAGAGTAAAGCAATTCCAGCTACACTTTATACAGAATTTAATAATAAACGACAAGCCAGGGCAGGCTGTCTCACTTGCACTCACATCCAAATAGCATACTAGCATACTGTTCAGTATCATGTGAGCATTTTTAGGATGTCTGAAACTATAGTATGCATCAAATAGTATTAGAAAAGCACAAGACATGACATTGTACATTAGGTGAAACATCTTAGTAAGCAACCACTGGACACTATGCTGACCAACTTATCCCACAATGCATTGAGAAACATTTGCTCTTGCGCTTTTAGATTCAGAGAAGGTTCTAGCAGGTTAACATGTATCTTGAAACCTACTGAACATACAGAGTGTCATTTTCATACATACTGTATGTCGGACAGTACGTGTATGAGTGCAGAAACACGCATCAGCATCCATATCACATGTATCTAGGTTTGAAAATGCAGAGGAGACGGGTTGGGACAAGGAGAGCTGCACAGCTTCCTGGCTTGGTCCTCAGTCGACAACATTCGGAAGCAATTTGGTCTGATTGTAGTTCAAATTGCTCAATAGATCAAAAACACTGGCCTGATCCTTCCTCCATTCCAATCACTCCATGCTTTATTCCTTCCCAAACACTCCCACACACGGCCTTAATCCACATTTAGTCACTTCTGTCTCACGTCCAGATGTCTCCAGTTTCATTCAGTCTCTACGCTACCTAACACTCTTGGCAGACATCACGCCGAATCAAAATTCCCTTTTTTCCATTATGAAACATTATCAAAACCTACTCTCTGTCAACTCTACTGGAATCTCCTCATTCTTAGGGGGATTTTGTTACCGTTTCATTTTGTAATCAGTGCCAGAGTTCTAATAAAAGCTGCCTGTGCTTTCTGGCCAACCGTAACCTCGCCCAGAGTTAAGGTTAACAAGGTCACATTCTCGCCCAATGACCTTTCACCTGCATCAGTCCTCACTGGCACATCAACCAATTCGATTTGGCGTTGTTAATATGAATCGGCAAATCACATCAGAGAGTGTTGTTTTAGTCAAGCCGCCCCAATGAAGGTCTGGCAACGAAGCCAAATGTAATCACTCGCGGTACAGTGATGTCTGAGGTGAGAAGGTGGTTAATCCCATCTGGAACGCAAAGCCCTCTGGGAAGGCTTTCCCATGGAAAGCATCCAGTTGTAAGATCATAGAGTTGTGAGCGAGCCTCGACTGGCCGAGTGTACTGAGAGGGCTAACGACAGAGGGGAGAGAGAGAGAATGTGAATTTAAGAGAGGGAGTGATTTATATATGAATTATATATAGCGTTCCCAGGACGGGAATTGTTCTGAAGATAAGGCGCTGGTGAAACATGACTTAATTACAAAGAAATTAAATCATCGGCATTCAAACACTCCCCTAAGTGGAGGTCAACTGGTCAGATGAATAAAGAGAGGAAATATATGCTGTGGCCTATTTGTGTGTGTGTGTGTGTGTGTGTGTGTGTGTGTGTGTGTGTGTGTGTGTGTGTGTGTGTGTGTGTGTGTGTGTGTGTGTGTGTGTGTGTGTGTGCATGCGTGCATGTCTTTGTGTGCCTCTCCAGACTTTACACAGCTGGAAAATTTAGTCCGGGCCAAAGCAGACAAGCATCTACACCACAAGTCATCGCTTTACTTCACCTGTTAGGAGGGGAAGTGGAAAACCTAATTTCACTCTACATGTTTGTGTGTTAGCGAGCGTCTGTGTGTGTACGTGTCTGCTTGCGCATCTGTGTCTGTTTGTGTGTGTCTTTGTACGTGCATATTGTGTGCATTCACGTAACATGCTGGCAGGTCTTGTGGAATTTCTGATTTAATTGTGTTGTTTGTGCTGTTGAGTCTTTGTGCATGTAAATAAATGACTCAAATTTGTCCGTTCTGTTTATTTGTGCATGTGTGCATTTCTACCAGTGTGTGCGTGTGTGTGTATATTCTTAATCTTGGCTGAACCGTGGCCCTCTCTGTTTCCTTATCAACAGGCTTTAAAATTGTTCTTTCCTTCAGCACTAATCACTCCTTGAGGAATCCTTGTTTTCTCTTCTTGCATAGCAAAGGCAGTAATTCATACGTGACTAAATGTTTCACACACACACACACACACACACACACACACACACACACACACACACACACACACACACACACACACACACACACACACACACACACAGACACTCACACTCTAATATACACACAACATAACATGCTCAGACTGTTGAAGTGGCTGTGAAAAAGATAAGGCCTCTGTGGTGGATCGTAGGCTTGGGCGATTGTGCAAAATTCCAATCACCCATCGCTGGGGGGCAGCGATCAGCGATATAAGATTTTATCGGCGGTGAATGCGCGAATGCAGTCTCCCCATTCCAGAAGTGCAGGATTTATTATTTACAAGTTAAGTATTTACACAAAAACATCCAGTTTTTACTAAATGAAGGCCCATAGCAACGGGGAGACGTGCGTGGAACAGTACGGAGTAAGGACATGGAGGTTAGGACAGTCACTTAACTCAGTTGTGTTTAAAATTTGTTTCACACATGTAGGAAACAAACAAAAATTAATCGTTCTAAAATAAAAACCGGAGCCTGTGCGCACTGCTGTCTGTAGGAGAATCAAAAAGCACCTGAGCACCTGCCCCATGGCCCCAACAGTATCCTCCTTACCTGGTGCTTTTTTTTTAATTAAAGGGTGTCGTGGTAGCAGATTGTCTGGGAACGATATATTCAGGAGGAGCACTTCATGAACCTTGCACGTCGGTGCACCTGCATTGTGCGCACAACAGCTCCGCTGTGCTGCTCTGTTTGCCCAGAGCGGCAAAAACGCAGAGAACCGGAGCTGGGGGTCCATGTGCCTTTTCTTTTTTTTGAGCACCTGCCCCTAAAAGTCTCTGTACTGGACTGTAGATGGAAAGTGAGACCCGATCACCAGTGGTTACTGGACACCTCTGAGGGGAGAAGGGGAGAGCCTCTGACCCCTCTCTCTCCCTCCCTCTTTGGCCCTCCCTCTCTCTGCTCCAGTTTCAGAACATGGTAAACTGCACTTATACCATTTAAATTCTCGGATTTTTCCTGGAAGATAAAAATCAAAACAAAAAACAAAACAACCCAACATCTGTCATCAATGTCAATCGCGATCGATGGAGTCGATCGCCGATGACGGAGTCGATCGCCAATAGACGATTTAATCGTAAATCGGTCCAAGCCTAGTGGATAGTTTTCTACAGTGATTTAAAATGCTGTTTGGCGCCGACCAAGCGGGCTGACCACAACACAGCTCATGATGCTAATAATCTAGATGAGGTTGTAAAAAGACCCCCACTATGCGCTTCTTATACACACATACACACACACACACACACACACACACACAAAGGTTTAAAAAAAACCAAAATGGACACAAGCTTTGCCTGCAGCAACCACTTAAAAGCACTTTAAACAGTCAGGCTATAACGCTTACTTCCCACACAAAGGAAATATGTCCTCAATTTGGCATCTGTAATGTCCTACTGACCTTAAGGTCACTGACTGCTTGGCTTCTGCGACACCGTTATAATAATGAATGCTCTATTGTATTTCAGGATCTATTTTAAGTTACAGAGATAAAGGTATTCTTGTCTATGTTAGAAAAATTCCTTTCGCAACAAGGGACAACAAGGGAAACAATAACTCAGGCCATATAGTCATCAACGACTACTACACAAAGAATAATCAAACCCAGTAATGGAAAGCCTTTTTCCAGTCACGCTTTTGCCTGGTTTTCTATCAGGCAATTCCAAAGACTTTCTGAAGACCTTCTGCTATCTTCATCGCAATCCCAAGGTGCTACTCGACAGTAGGTTTGGCTGGGGCACCTTTTAAGATTTTCCATTACTTTTTGTTTATTAGAAGGATCATCAAAATTTAGAGCCCCCATGAACGGGCTCTTAAAAAGCAGCATGTCTAACACGACTTTCCCAATTACACATACGACCTTGTCATAAAGCCATGATGTCATTGAGGGTGAAGCCCAGTTAGACCATTTTCCAGACACGGATTTAAAAAATGTTGCTGGACTCTACATTCTTAGTCTAAAGCTACAGTTCCTCATGTTGGGTTTCAAACACTGGTCCCTTCAGTGCAGTAGCACAATATACTTAAGGCCAGGGGTAAATTGGGTCTGGACACAAGTGGATGCCGTACACTCACATTTGTAAATAAGGAAAGATATTGAAGGGGTCCCCTTGCCAATGTTGCCATATTTTTCTGTATGAGCCATTCAGAAGGGATCAAACTCAATGATTAATTTGTGAACTCCCATGAAATTCACATTAGTTTAATAACATCTATAGACTATTGGGAAAATATTTACTTGGTCTCCTTATTGGTTGGATTAGAAGAAATACAATCATAATGAATATAGCAAACAAAATAACCTGGCACAGTCCTGCAGGCATGTTCAGACTTGCTTGTCTGTGTTTTGTCCCATTGATTCATACTCAATATGAAAGAAATAGAAACACTTCCTTCTTTGCAGTTGGTTTATTTTCTCTGAACTGGGCTGTTAGGTGGGAATAAGACTGACCACAGAGGCTATGTATGCCTGTTAAGACAAAGGACTGAGTTGAGCAGTGTGGACACTTTGGACACAAATCACTTTGCATCTTACACACACGCTAAACATTATGAAGCCATGTGCAGCCATGGACATTAACACATGCAATGGACATTAACACATGCAATAAAGAACCCATACTGTAGGTACATGCTGCACATTATCGCACAGCCAGCAGAATACAAGCCTATAAACACACACGCGCACACACACACGCACACGCACACGCACACACACACACACACACACACACACACACACACACACACACACACACACACACACACACACACACACACACACACACACACACACACACACACACACACACACACACACACACACACACACACACCGGCTCAGTGGTTAGCATTGTTGCCTCACAGCAACAGGGTCCTGGGTTCGAATCGCGGCCATCCCGGCATGTCCATTCTGTGTGGAGTTTGCGTGGGTTTCCTCTCACAATTGAAAACACATGTATTTTAGGTGTCAATACCCCTGTTGGTGCCTCTGCAAAAGAGATGGACTACAGCTTCCCACTGCTCCTAGTTATAGTATGGGGCAAATGTACGATGATGAAAATATATATTCTACCCAGTTCACCAATATTGTTTTAATGTCAACTCCTACTCAGCAGTTGTATTTCTCAGCCATAGGAAGTCATTGGCTCACAGCCTAAATCAAAACTATAAAGTACACACACAGAGGTGTGAGGTGCCGGAAAGGTGACCCCAGAGTATCTTCACATCTGCAACATTAATTTGATGTGTGCTGTGATGCTCGTTTGAGGATAGAGTGGTTGCACCATGTTCAGATAGTCATCCTCCCAGTTACTTCCATGATTGAATAAAATGAGTGAATTAGAAATAGTAAATTACCTTCAACTGTTTTGGCATATACTCCACTCAAACTAGTAAGCTAACAAATGATTTTGGAGGATGAAGATAAACAATTAGAAAAACGAATACAATTTTAATTGTATACTGCATGAGGCCTATACGGAAATACCTCTCAGCAGCCAAAAATAAAAACATATGAAAAAGTAGAGATCTAGTAGATATATCGACACCCTTGGAGTTTGCATATTGGACAGGTTTTTTTTCCAGATTGTTTTTTATGCCAACAAATGACAGTTATGATAAGCTTATCAACTATGTTTTCTATGTGGGCAAGATATTACACACAGGAAGAATTTGTGATCGAATTCTCAAATGAAATGATACAATTTCTACAACAGTTCCACGATGTGTACAAGCACATCATGGTATCGTTTGACAAGATGAGAATCTGCACTTTCACCAGTTTTTTTATGCTTGTTTCTACGTGCTTTGAGTGAGAAGTTATTAAGAAAAAAAATATATCACACTTGTCACTGTCTGCGAAAACTGCGACTCCAAAGGTATGGGAGGGGACTCCAAACTGTATGTGAGAATCAAATTCTCAAAACTTTTTCATCTATTTCTCTCTGTCACCTTTTTCTTCTCCTCAATTACGACACACACACACACACACACACACACACACACACACACACACACACACACGCACACACACACACACACACACACACAGATAAAAACACAGACGTACAAAGCCAGGCAGACAGAGCCGTAGACACACTACACAGACACAAACACACACAGACGCATAGTCAATAAACTTTCAAAGTGTGTGTTTGTCGTTGGGTTACCGGTGTCCAGTCGTCCACGCTGTTTGTACTTCTCTCCTCCACCAGGCTCTGTGTACACAGCTGAGTCCGTTTAACTTTCACCCCCTGTCCATTCTTCCTTCCATCCCTCCATCTCTCTCTTCCCCTTGCTCAACCATCATTGTCATCAGGAAATGTGCCCCCCACCCTCCACAAAGGAGGAAAGGCTATTGTGTCATCCCTGCAGGGTGGAGCAGGGATGGAGGACTGGGTGGAGGGAGTTTTATGGCCAGATGTCGAGTCTATTCCACTCCATCACCAAAAACATACACCACTCGATATGCAATGTTTTTGGAGAAAAAAAGACCCCCAGAGTTACATGGAGATTAAATAAAAAAGAAAAACTCGGAAAAGAGTTTATGTGCTGTGGTGGTGTGATCAGGATTGCTCAAAAATACTTACTCAAATAAAATTGAAGTATAGATAAAAGAAGTGACAGCCTCAGAAAGAAGAAGAAAATGTTGACTAAAAAAGTAACTGAAGTAGAAGTTACTTACGTCAAATCTGTTTTAATATCTCAATATTCAACATAATTGCATTACAACAACTCAAGCTATTTGGTGTTGGTTTTAAGGACATTTTTTACAGTGTTATTATAGTAGATACTGTATGTATTGTACAACATAATAGATTTGTAATTACACTAATTAAGGATGAATGGAAGCATAATCAAAATCAAGACCATTGCGGGCCAAGCATAGCGAGAAGAGACTCGCAAATGATGACAAAATGTACCAAAATTGAGTAAAAAACACAATATTTATTTTGAAAAAATACTCAAGTAGAGGTAAAAAGTACTACTAAGGTCTACTCAGAAAGTAGAGCTTCTCTCAAGATTAATCCAGCACATATACTGTACGTAACTAGTATGTGTAACTAATTCCTGTGACGTTAACGTGGGTTCACAACCTCACAGCATTTTCACAGTCAGCTCACACCACTGTATGGAGGGGCAGAGGTGGGGAAGACAGGGGGGGGGGTCATGAGGTCAAAGGACGAAGGTCAAGGCGAAGGTGTATATCACTAAGGGTGGGGGCTGGGGCTGTGACAGAGGTAAGGGTCAGGGGAAAGGTGAGCTGGGTGATTGAAGAGTGGACGTTTTTCACCCTTCAGAGTCATGTTGTAAGGGCTGAGCATGAATGCAGATGGAGACTGGGTCCATCCATCTATCATCCATCTGTCCATCCATTCATCTATCCATTGTTTTTTTCAATCCCTCAAGGTTTCACACACAAAGGCCTCATATTCCCAGGAGAAAAGCCCCACTGTCTGTGTGCACTAACAGTACACATGAGTTCACCAGAGATAGAGCTGTCAGTACACTATGAAAGACTCTCCGAGCAGATATACAGAGTTACGCACCATGTCTAGACTGAAAGGAACTTCACACACTTCAACAGGAAGAGATCAGACTTTCCAATGGCCTTCCTCCCAGTGTGATGTCTTCCAGAACACTTGTGGGGAGCTGTTCTGATCAAGGGTGTGGTCTCGTAGTGTCGTCTCACATCCATCTACTAGACAGGAACTCCCTTCCATACACGTCACCTTCCATACACTCATACACCCAGTGGAACTCCCGGCCTTGATGAAGAGCAGTCTGTCTTACACTAAACAACCCTTAGGATATTAGAAAAATCTACGTTCAGAGACTTGTGTTAAAAAGGATTTAATCCCCTTAAAAATTAAATAATAAAAAGAAAGGCAAAAGTGCATCTCAGCCAAATGCTCAAAATCTCCTTATGAAGAGCTTGCTATGGGTTCTGGCATAGCCGGCCCCCATTTGGGTTCTGATAAAATACCGAGCAGGTGTGGTCCTGTTATACTAGCTTGAGGGAACGTTACCCTGCCAGCGCTTAGTGGTCAGGTTGAAAAATAGATGTTCAAAAGGGCCAATACTTATTATATTTTGACCAAGGTAAGAAAGTCCTAAATTTTAATTTACCATGTTACATAAAATAAAAAACACAATTTCTAACCTTTTTTTTTGGTTTATCCTCTCAGAGAGGATAAATTCTGTAGGCTACAATCTGACACATGTATGGATCGTAGCTTACAGGAATGAATCAGATTTAGTAAAATCACCAAATCAAACCATTAACTTAAGAATCAAAATGAGTAAATTGTCCAGAGGTGAAGCCTGAGGTTTGCAACCCAACTAAACCTCTGAGAAAGCCGCAGAGGGAGAGCATCCCACCCTGTGCCAGTGTGGCTGCGGTACAGAGGGCGTGCACGGTGGCGGTGCGAAACTTGGGCTCTTACCTCTCTCGCACTGCGGGCCGGTGAATCCGTAGACACAAGCGCATCTGTTTGGTCCGATGCAGCGACCGCCATTCTGACAGCCGCTCTCACACACCGCTGGATGGGACGGGGGGCACACAACCATTGGTTTTCCCAGCAACGAAAATATGATATAGCACGCACATACAGTACAGTACACACTAATAACATAATCACATCATTTGGTGAATGACTTGAACATTTTCTATACATTCACACAGACGTATATTACATACACACTTCAACACCTCCTAGCGAACTCGCACACACACAAACACACACTTAAACTCACGCTGGCCACAGTGGCTCCCAGTATAGCCCTTCTGGCAGGAGCACGCCTCCCCTTGGCAGCTGCCACCGTTCATACACCTGACGTTACATGACTGAACTGTGGGAGGGAGACGGAGGAGAAAGGAAGGGAGAGAGATGGGGACATGGGTTAACGGAAGGTATTCATTTTTCTCAGCAGTACAGTGTCTTATTTTCATGTGTGTCTGCATAAGTGAGTGGATGATGGCGGTGGGTTAAGGATGTCCTGGGATGGGTTTGGTGCTAGCCATTGTAACTGTTGCTAACTATTGTAAAATCAAAGATACATATTTATTCATTCTGTACGGTATATTCACCACTTGTTTATGCATAGCCCTTTAATTTATCTATATTCTGTTTTTTTATTTGTTTTTTGAAATTGCTAAGCTTTTTTAAGCTATGTGTCTGCAACTGATGATACAACAATGCACCAAGTCATACCAAGACAAATTGCTTGCAGCTGAAAATGTACTTGAAAACGTGAAAAATTACTTTTTCATGTTTTGACAACTTTAGCTTTCTGAACTTTTTCTCGATTTTAGAAAAACGTTCCATGTGCTAAAATGTGTTTCTTTTTGTTCTCATACATGCATGTCAACGTCTCCACCTGGTAAAAAAATGTTTTTTATTTAATGCATATTTGGTATCCCTCTGTGCCCCCTCAGTTATTTTAGGTGCATGACGCCCCTTGAGAAAGATTACGACATTGTATTTTGTCCCATTGATGGATGGTTTACACAGCAGGTGATGCTTTTAACAGCTAATAAATCTATTGTTTGGTGTTGGCTTTGAAATGACCATATCATTCACTGTAGCTTGTACAATTTCCACTGATATTTATTTATTTAGCAAGACACTTTTATCCAGAGAAAAGTACATGAGGCATAAGTAGACAAACTGCCTATAGCAGAGTCACAGAGAGACAAAAAGCTATGAAGTTGGCAGGAGTCGGCGCAAAGGAAACAAAAATCCCAATCATCACCAATTTTGATCTTTGAATAGGAGTCTGGGTGCACAAGCTGGGACGGCGCGCGCGCGCACACACACACACACCGCTCGCTTTTCACGAGGCGTTTTAAAGCACATTACGCGTCGCCCCTGCCCAGACATCTGGGCCGAGACGTTGCTCCGCTTTAAAAGAGCTCATGCCACCTCAATTGTGTTTGTGTAACGCTGGTGTTTTTGCTGGAGCCTTAGATCAACAGAGCAGATTCAAACCCTCCACACAGACACACACACCAAACCCCCCCCCCCCCCCCGGGGGCGACGAAAAGCCGAGCTAATCAAGCAGACTGGGGGCAGGCTATAAGTTGAGCCAGCTGTATGCTACAGTGAGTCAGGAATGTGCTGAGAGGAAAGAGAGAAGGGGGAGGGGGGCTGACACGGGGAGGGAGCGTGAAGTCTCAGACAGATATTAGACAGAGAGAAAGGAACATCCAAATAACAGATGAACATACAGTGGGAGGTAATGAGAGAGAGAGAGAGGGAAAGTGGGGGAGAGAGAATGAGTGAGACAAAGAGAGAGAGAGAGAGAGGGATGGAGAAAGGGGCGGGGAGGGGTTGAGTTTTACACCATGTACTGTCAGGTAGAGTTGGTGCAGACATAAGGGATGGGCAGAGGGACGTCCGAGAAGAGCGTTAAACGTGTGCTTTCATAAGAGGAACAGTGCCGCTCCTTTTACGCACTCTCTCTTTTTTTTATTTCTGGTTGGTTTTTTTCATCCTCCATTTTTTTAACAGCTGATATTGCTTGAAACCACTTCTGAGCTGGTGTTGCATCTATCTATCTATCCATCTATCCATTTATCCATTTACAGTATCATCCATCTATCCATCAATCAATCATCCATCTATCTATCCATCCATCAATATTATCATCCAGCCATCCATCCATCCATCTATCCATCAATTTATCCATCCATCCATCTATCATCTACTGTATCTAATGAGGCTTTACTTTCCGAGTAGGTTACAAACTATACTTTTGACTTTTACTTGAGTATTTGCTATTTGGCTCCTCTCTCCCTCATTCTCTTTTTAATTGATTTTCCTCTCTGTTTCCTTTTATCTCTCTGTCTATCTATCGCTCTCTCTCTCTTCATCTTTGCTGTTTCTCTCTGGGTCACTGTCTGCCGCTCCCCCTGTCTTTCTGGCACGTTCAGCAGCCTTGTTGTGGGGAAGTGGCTGAGCGCGTCTAAAGAGCCTCTAATGAGACTTTCTGAGTTTGCACACACGCCAACAGGAGGCATTTCAGCCACTTAAACGCACCCACCGGATTCCGTACACAACCACAATAAGTACGGCTGCAGCGGCCCGGCTGACTGAACGTGCACTCGACTCAACTACACATTTTCATCTAAATTATACAAGTCTGGAAAACCCAAAGCCAAAACCGAGTTCAATGAAGTGGATGAAACCGCCGCAGCCGTGAAACATGGAAGGAGACACTGTGTCACTAGAGAAACTGAAAGGCAGCAGTGTAACAGCCTCCACCTGTCAAATATCCTTCCACTCTTCATGTATTTATATGAATAATTTCTTTAATGATGTCTAGGAGCGCTACGCTGAGTTAACACCCGTTCCGCCCGCCGTGTCCGCTATCTACACATTCAAACTTGAGTCTTCACAACAGCCAGATGGAGGCTGATGTTACTAGAAGGCCGATGAGAACTCAAGTCATCTCACTGATTGATGTTCACCAATTATTGAGACAGCTTTTGATGACTGTGGGAAAAGAAATTGCCAAACCGACCGAGCTGAGCTTGAATAGAAAATGCTATTCCATTTTCATGTTAGTTTACTCCTCCAAGAGATTCTCTCACATGCAGGCTGCGCAATTTGGCTGAAAGCGCTCCATGTCCTGGACAGCGTCTCGTGACAACACAGTGATGGATTACAGTAAATACCTGCGAGCTCTGGGAGTGGCCGGGGGGATTTAGGGGTTAGCGGGTGCACCGATATCTCTTCTCACCCTTTGTGTCTAGACCTTCTGTAAAGCTTGAACCTCAGCTGGACTCTGGGCCGCGTTGCTTCATCCACGCAGCACTGCCAAAAAGCAATTTCTCAACCCCCCACCCCACCCCCGACTCACTTTCCCTCTCTCTCTCTCTTTTCAGGCCAACAATATAAAACAGGGGAAGAGAAGAGAAGGGAGAAAAATGACCAGAGAGATGGCACTGTTTCCCCTGCAATTTTTATGCTTGAAGCACATTTTGCTGCTTTTAATGAAGCTTATCCGGGCGAAATCTTACTTTCTCTTTTGCCATTTTACCCATTAGTTTGGTTTTAGCCATATTCCTTTGTAGCTTTCATTAACTCCTCATGAAGCTGAATGTTGTTGGCTTGACCGTGCTGAATAGAATTGCTCACCTAAACGGAACATTAGATTTTAAAGATTATCAAGACTGTGATTTATGTTTGAAATGTACAATATAGTGTATATTATATTGCTTAAAATGGCCTACCAAAATTGATACACATTGGCCAATACAGGTATCCAAGAAATTGCAACAATACCACAACATAGATTCTAACTTTCAGTTCAGTATTGTAGAGGTATCGTGAGGACCCTCAAAGGCCGGTGGACCCCCAGCATCACCTGGCCCACTCCCTAGTGGGTACAACTACTTAGTGAAACCAGCTGATTCAATGCATGGCAGGACTTTTACTTTGTGAACACAGTCAACGGGGGTTGACTTTACATTTACATACATTTGGACGGAGGCAAAGCATAATGGGCCGTCTGGGGTTTGAGCTGGCGGAATTAAGCTCATACCATGTTACCTTACCATATGTGCTTGTACCTGGAACAGGGCCAGACAGGTGGGGCTGAAAGGGGGGGCAGGAGTTTGTTGAAGCAAACAAGGGCATTTGGAAATAGAGAGGATGAGCTCACTGGCAAGACTGCACCCCGTCCCCCATCACACACACAGACAGAGAACTCCGTCCCCCACAGGTGGAGAGAGATGACTTGCCCCAATGACCCTTGCTTGGAAAGCTGCCAGTGCAAGGGGCAGAGTGTGTGTGTGTGTGTGTGTGTGTGTGTGTGTGTGTGTGTGTGTGTGTGTGTGTCAGGGGGGTGTTGGTTACAGCTTCACAGACCACAATGTAGCTCTGTATTCCTGGCGGTGTTGTCAGCGAGCTGCTCACATCTGGGTGTTTTTTACGAGCGGCTAGACAACACAGGAAGTCCTGGCTGTGTGTGTGTGTGTGTGTGTGTGTGTGTGTGTGTGTGTGTGTGTGTGTGTGTGTGTGTGTGTGTGTGTGTGTGTGTGTGTGTGTGTGTGTGTGTGTGTGTGTGTGTGTGTGTGTGCGCGTGATTGTACATGGGCACACACATACATACATGCATGTCTGGTGAAACACTGAGGTGCAGTGTTTTATGGCTGTGTTCCTGGTCTGACTTACGCGCACGCATGCACGTCAAACACTCTTCAGAATGGGACTGTGATGTAGTCAAACTCTCGACCGCACGCTGAGAGGCTGTCAGGACGGGTTTTGGACAAAATTCTGTTACCTTTCCTCTCATCGTCTGTGACTCATGGCTCTTTACCTTCTTTCCAGCGGAGTGGACTCTGTGCTGTACACACATTATTGATTTCATATGCGAATTAGACCAATTTCCTCTCTAAAGAGAAACATACCTCATGCCTAGAATAACATTACATTGCATTACTTTGAGGTCTAGATGGCCTACACTAAAAAAAAAAAAATAAAAGGGCCTGGCTTCTAATTAGAAAGGCCCCTGTCTGGACTGCATTTCCCAGGGTTCACCAGTGCCCAAGCGTTGCAGTGACTGGAAGACTCTGCTCTCGGGACAGCTGTTTCTGAGCTTGTGGGAGGGAATTTCCCTGGTAATGATTGGGTAATTATAGTTATAGGAAGACAAGGTTATAAAGATGACCCCATATGATCTCTGCACAGCTGCTCTGCTCTGAAACATCAGTTAGTTTATTACAAGGGCAACTTGGTGCGAAGTTGGTACCCTCCACTGCTTCTGAATACCAGTGTGCCTGGCAGCTAATGGCCATCTTCAGCTCAGGTATTGAGACGTTTTCCCCCATCTTTGGCAGAGGGTCAACAAACCACGCATAAGTGAACAATGTGATGAGGATTCAGTGAAACAGGAGGCGGTGCATTGTTTCTGCCTGGCCACAGTCCCCATAATGGCCAAAACTCTTGTAAACAGCACAGTCACTGGAAGGAAAAACCTTGGAAGAAATATTGATGTAAAGTAAACTGGCTTCAATGACAGAAGGGGAACCGTGCTTCAACCACTTGCATTGGAAGGGACTGGACTTTGGAATTGGACTCTAGATTTCCTCTAGATGGCCTCAGACCCCTTTTGGGTTAGATTTTCAAGCCAGCTGTTAACCCCTTGACCACTCCAGCTCCTGAAATATGTAGATCTCTAGCATTCTTCCAGGGTATCAACAAACATGTGTGTTTGTGTGTTTTTCTTGTTCATAAATTCCAGGAAGACTCATAAAATAAATCATAGTGTTGGGCTTTTATTTCACACACATGCGGATTATACATACAAAACAATATAATCACAAACATATTTGTGATTTATTTTAACCTCTGCATTCCAGAGGCAAGATGTGAGACATAAAGATGCTATCTATAGGCCCTCACCAGCCCCTCACCATGTGCCAGAATTAGGATATGTAATTAGAGCTAAGGAAATTAGCAATTCCAAAAGGATCTCTATAGAGCTGCAATTTGTTTCCAACTGCAGTGAAATATGCTGTGAAACGGTGGACTCCGTTCAATGGCAGCCGCACGTCTACAGTCAAGAGTTTTCCTTTTCCTTTCGCAAGGCCTTGGACCTTAGAGAGCGATGTTGTAAAAATATACTTTTCCAGTCAGTAATTTATTTGACAACAAATCTAGGACAGGGAATGGGGCCCACTAGAAATTCAAATTAAAACATGGCTGAACAAACGGATATCTAATGGTTCAGGACAACTGGATATATCGATTTGAATATCATTTATAGAAAAAGCAAAGACATAGCTATTATTACGACGATTACTGTGGTGGTTAGCAATTGACTATTATGAATTAATTGATACTACTTTCACTGATTCTTTTGTGATAATACAGTATACTTCAGATGGATAGGGTCTATTTTATATGCTATAAGTCTACGACTAATTTCCCTACTGGGACTTTAAAAACATCCTATTGTATAGGTTTAACATGTTACCATAGACCGTATAAAAATGGCCACTCCGACTCACCCGATGGTTTCATTGGAGACAATTTGAAACCTCGTGTTAGGCTTTACGCTCCCTCCTAAATTTGGGCAGCGAGGTGAAGTCTTGGTGTGCCGGGAGCAGGGCGAGTGAAACCCCCATCGCTGGAATGCGATCAAGAGAACGGTCAACTCGGGCGACCACACCTTTAAATCAAACCCAATTAGCCACTGGCTAAAGGCTAAAGCACCTCTACATTGTCTTCAACACCAGTCCGTAATCGTTGCCGTTTACACGTTACGTTTAATGACGATATGCTAACAAGTAATAAATGATTTTTGGATGCGTTTGAGGTGAGTCACAACTTTGCAAATGGAGATCTCCACAGTCGTTAAGCAGCCTTTCTTTACTTGTGACCTTCGACCCTCATTAAAGCCAAGAAAAAGGCAAGAACAACTTACCACTGCAACCATAGCCTCAAACAAACCTCCAACCTCTCTCTAATTTAACAATTGTATAACCGAGGACTGAACCTATGTCTCTGGCCAAGCAGTTCCTGTCTTGCTTCAGCTGGAAAATCAGTTTCCTGTAAGTCCAGGCCGGAAAAAAAGTACTTATTCCCATCGCCATAAATCCCCTTTGAGGAGAGATGCGAATTCATCAAATTCTCTCTCTAATTTATCATCATTCTCTCTCTCTAACTTTTTGTTGTCTCCAAGGAACATGACTTCTTCGACCTTTCACTAGCTCTGACCCTGACGGTAATTTGTCTCTGTAATTTCACCCTCCAGGCTAGAACCCCAACACACACACGCGGGCACACACACACACACACACACACACACACACACACACACACACCACCTCCGCTTCCTGTGGGTCGGCCGAAAGCTGAGTGCAACTAATCCTGTTATACACCTTTCAACCAAGTTGACAAACTTGGTTGATTATGTGTTATTGTCTGTTGTGTACATTTGTGTGTGAATATGTATATAGGCTATAGCTGCACAGACTCATACTGTGTGTGTGTGTATGTGCGTGCATGTAGGATTAAAGGAATGTAACTGTGTGTGTGAGCAAAGTCTGGCAGGGTCCAGGCGTGACAGACGAGACCCTGGCCTTCTGATGCGGCGAGGCCTAACACATCACACGTTTCTTAATTCACAGATCCCACACATAGTTTCTACGGCCGCCCATGCAAGGTGTGCCAGGAGAAGTGGAGCACCCCACGTTTATTAAGTCCATGTTCTGCTGTTTGTGTGTGTGCGAAACATGACTCCACGACACTCCCCATATGCAGTAAAGCAACACACACCCACCCAACCACACACACACACACACACACACACACACACACACACACACACACACACACACACACACACACACACACACACACACACACACACACACACACACACACACACACACACATCCTGAGTGTAACTGGGCCCAGTGGAGCGACTGGGGCAGCGACGCGCTCTGCTTTAATCCTGACAAACTCTGTGACCTGCAGATCTCAGCCCACGCCTGGAACTCTGCATCATACCAGACTGACTTCCAAGAAAGGCGCATGGGAGGGCGGGGGGATGCAGTCAAGTTAGAATAAAGGTGAAACACGCTTCTCTGGAGATATGTGTCAGCGTATCTGCTGAGGTATGCATCGCAAGGAATTCTGGAATAAATGTGGACCATAGATGAAACAGTTCAAAACGTCTGTGGTCCATCTCCATCGTCAACTCTATGGTGATTGGTTCAAGAAGAATGGATCGCCGGTAAATGACCTTAAATAAAATAAAATTAAAAACAAAGAGGCTAGTGAAGATTACTTTCTTTTATGATTTGGGGGATTTTTTTAATGATTCTTCTTTGGTTAAAGGTTCATTTTGGCTCGGTAAATACTCATCACTACCCTCTCCTTCACAACCACTCCTGTGCATGCCTCCATTTGTTGTGTATATATCAGTATATTTTAGTATATATCAGCCTACACATCTTGCAGTTGCGCCAATGGGAAGTCACAAAGTGAAGTTAATGATTTATGCAGCCGAACAAGAAATCTTTGTCTCAAATCTTTAAAAAGAGAAGGTTTTTCCACAGCTCCACGGTTTTGTTTTCCGCTGTACTGTTTCAGTAGAGAAACCAGCGTGTGTTTGTGGGGAACATTGTGGGGACCTGGAAACCCAGGGACTAACACACCATGTGGTTAACAAGCAACCCCCTGGACCATCTACCTGCCAGTTTAACGGTAGTGGCTGTAAATAACAGCGTTTGAGTTAAATGGGTGGAGTTTTGTGGCATTAAACTGACCTCCTGCTCCTGCCCCACAGCTGGGGGATAGCTGGCCGTTGGAGCAGGTACACATGTTGGGTCTGGAGCAGAACCCTTCCCCACAAGAGTTCCTGCAGATGGCTGAGGGGAGGAAAGGTCGAGGAGAGAAGATAAGAGCAGGTTAGGAGGAGGGTGGAGAGGAGGAAAGCAGATGGGAGGGAGATGAGAAGCACAGGGGAAAAGGGAAAAGGAATTTGGGATTAATTGATTCAACAAATGTGATTCATCTTACCTGACAAAGCCCAAAGCTACTGTATGACAACAGACAGAATTATGACTAGAATTATTTATCTTTTTTTCATCCTTTTATATCGTGTATATTAGAAAAAGATTTGAGATGGAGGTACTTACGGACGATACACTGGTTCCCTCCGGGCAGCGTCTTCCAGCCAGGACAGCAGTACGAGTGGAAACGAGAGCCGCACACATTGGGCCTGGAAGAGCAAGAGCAAACACTACTCAGCCAGACTTCCCAGAAACCACTTTGCCAAAACCTTTAACATATACCAGCACGGCATACACACATAAAATATTTAGGAAGAGCCCCATGACTCACACGGATTCTACTTTCATTGCAAACAGTGAAAACACTGATACCAAGCCCCAGAAGATGATGGACGGTGACATTTTCAAGGAAAGAGGAAAGGGAGGAAAAGTTTCCTAACTTTGAAACATAGTAGTTTGTTTTCAGCTTTGTCTAATTTCAAACTTAAAATCTTAAAATAAAATTCCACGGTTTAGTTTCACTATGTACTCTCTGGCACATAATCAGTGTAACCCTCAACCCTCATCAAGACCCGATTCTCATTGGCAAAGAGCCTGCGTTGACCTTTGAACCGCTCTGACAGATGTAAGAGTCATCACAGCTTTTGGAAGCCTTGATTAGCCTGGCAGTTTGGCCACAAGCTTTCCCTCTGTGGAAATGGTTAAACCACATCTATAGATGACCAAGACGCACGCGCACGCACACACACACACACACACACACACACGCACGCACGCACACACACACACACACACACACACACAGACAGACTGCTTTTACAAGCATTTGCATACATGCCTGCTTAGACTCAAACACACACACACACAAGCAAAAAATCACATCAATCAATACCCATTACCACTATATTTCCTGTAAAATACATAGGCAATTGCAGTTTTTCTACTAAATGTTGTTTTTGAGCATGTGGTTTGAGTAAAACTCACTGCATGCACCAATCCAGTAATTTAAAATCCATATCGGGAAGGAGGTGAGTGTGTGTATATTCAAATGAAATGGGCTGCTGGGTTAGTTTCACAACGAGCCCAGAAGAGTCTGTCTTTTCAGACCATGTGGTTGCACTAATGACACGCCTAATGACCTTCCAAGGCTTGTAATGATAGGTCTAGAGTCGTCTGTGTTGGTGGTGAGCTGCTTGGATCTTTATGATGACATAATGGTTAAAGCAGCACAACTTGGTGACACAACAAAGTGTCATTCACATGCTGCAGCTTAAGTCACTGACCGCACTAAATCCGATGTTATGAGCTGAGACCATCCCTCCATGACAATATATTCTGATATCATATCCCCTAGCCCGATGAGAAATCTTCAAAGTTATTACTCATCTACATAAATAAGGGCTATACCAGAGATAGCAATCTCCCTTCTTAGTACTCGATGATGATGGAAATTGCCCCACTGTTGATGATATGTCCAATGTGTGTAAAGTTGTGGTGTTGAACTAAGCTTTTGAGCAAAATCAACTTGGTTGACCTGATCAACTTGAAGACTTGGGTTTCCGAGGGTTTGTCTTACTCTAGTATGCAAAAAAACCCATTATATTCCCTTTGCCTATATTAAGATTTCCCTGTGTGATTTCCTTGGTAATCATAAACATTCAAAATCCACCAAATAAGGTATTGCAGTCCAATACCAGGTGGAAATAGGTTATTAGTATCAGATACTATTTCAACTCCAAATCCAATACCAAACTCCTTACTGAACATGTCAATGCATAGACGCATATCTCTAATGGAAAAAATGTGTCATATGCCTATTATTATTTTCTTAAGACCACCAGCTAATGGTTTGAGTCCATGCTGCCCCATAAAAGAAAGAAGATTGGAGATCAGTACTTGGCATCGGCTGATACTTAAAGGTGGACGTCTCTGGTGGGTATTGATGTTTGAAAAGTGGTAATGGTGCATCCCTAATGTGAATTTATAATCTCAGGACACTCAAATACTCTCAGGGTGAGGACATTTGGAGAGCATGGGGAAGTACATTTGGACAAAACTGCTGAAAGTTTCTCCCGCGTGAAACAACGAAGATATCCAGCCGGTAACCATGGAACCAACCAGCCATCAATAAAGAGATGACAGCTGGGGTTTGGATCTGTGATGGATGGCGAGCCGAGAACACCTCCAAGCACAATAACAGATGGCACCAGGAGACGGAGACAGACAGAGAGAAAGGCAGACAGACAGAAACACAGACAGACCAATGGGTAGATAAACAGACAATAATAGACAGCCTAGCTGACTTACAAACTGTCTGTGTCTGTCTATGTGTTTGAAACTCTGACTGCCCACCTGTCTATTTGTCTGTAATAGACATATTGGCGGTCAGACAGACGGATGGGTAGTCTGATGACCTATGGACAGACAGACAGACAGACAGACAGACAGACAGACAGACGGACAGACGGACAGGTGGGCAGCAGAACACGCAAGTCAGTCAGCTGTAAATACATGGAACTGAGAGGAAACAGTAAAGTGAAGCTTGCCTTTTTTTCCGGGACATTCACAGTCACAGACAGATACAGACATGATGGTTGACTTTAGAGAGAGAGTGAGAACAGAGTGAGAGGGTGGAGACGGGAAGACAGGGCGGTGGGAAAGGAATGGGGGGGGGATCAGTGGGAGGGAAAGAAAACAAGTTTATGTTGAGGAGAGGAAGGATGAGGAGGGGGAGCAGTGGATGATTTGGAAAGAGAAGAGGGGACGACATGAGGAGGAGGAGAGGCCTGGGGGAGCTGGAGGGGTTAGGGTACATTTCTGGGGCAAGCATACAGTCCTGAAGACTTGAAATGGTGCATTGAACAAGGGCTGAAAATTCCAATACCTAATGAGGCTGAAACCAACTTTTTTTCAGTGACCCCTCCCCATCAGAGAGGGAAGGGAAGTAAAAGAGCAGGAAAGACACATAGACCAGAGTTTTGGCCCCAGGAGGTCTTTTTTTTTCCCCTCAATATTGAAGCAGCCCGCTGTTTTCGGGACTCAATCTAAAGCAGATTAACTGTTGTGTGACCGGGTCGCAGCCTTTGAAGCTGCCTCCTGGCGCGTGTCCTGCTCATTAACGGCCATTAATAAGAAGAAAAGGAAAATGGCTGCCACCACGTCCAGGAGGAAATATGAAGACAAAGGGCTGTTTTAATGTGAACCCAACTACAGTGGGGTCTGATTGGGGTGTGTGTGTGTGTGTGTGGGGGGGGGGTTATTTGGTTATTATTTTATATATATATATATATATATATATATATATATATATATATATATATATATATATATATACACACACACACACACCATATACACACACACACACACACACACACACACATATAAATGAGGATGCCAATGGTTTACATAGTGTATCCCAATAAAAATGAAAAGGGGACACTCGCAGAAGATTCAATCCTGTCAAGGCTGTCTTCAAATGCAGAATTCCAGGGGATCAAAGGTCACGGCAGTTCAGAGCAGCAGGCCTACCCTGAGCTTCAAGTAAAGATGCCTGGACTCTTTCTTTCTGGAGACATAGACCAGACACTTCCAGTTGGTATGGCTTGGTGCTGTGTGCGTCCGTGTGTGTGTGCCTATGAGTACATGCAGGTCAGAGGTCATGGGCTCTGTGTTTGACCTCTTCCGGAAGACTGTTACCTATCTCTGCTCCTGACAACACCTGGGCCTGTGATCCTCCATCACACGTAGGGTCCGGTTTTCAAGGCAATGAGAGTGAATGACCGCTACAAGATCTTTTCATTAATACGTTTTATTTATTTTTTATATGCTATCTGTACTTTCTCAATTTGATAATTTCATTGAAATGCAAATCAACTAGTAAATTAGGAATTATCCAGATTTAAATGACACTTACGGATCTCAATAGTGATACAATTTCTCAAATCGCCATTTCCTCTGCTTCAACAAATTCAAAATTCGAATTCACATGGAGCTGAAGTTGATCTATAAATAAAGATCCATGGACCATCTAAACCTGAGGAACTATGTTCATGTGTGAGGTGTAATATGAGGCCTGTTGGAAGATCTGACAATAAGCAATAAAGCGATTAGATAAGATAAGATCTTTATTGATCCCTATTGACAAATGAAGGTTGTCGCAGCAGAATAAATCAACAAATCAATCATAGAGTGATTGTAAAAATAAGTAGTCAAAGTTTAATAACCGCAAATTATGAGTTGTTTGTTGTTTTCCATGAAAAAATACATATTTCACCATCCAAGACTTTTGGTTTCTCCACCACAGTGAACAAATGTGCGACAATCTAAATCTGGTTTATTAACTGCAATAAAACACAGAGTTTTACAAAAATGACCGTAAATCAAATCAAGCATGCCTGCAAATAAATACTTGTGTGTTTATGTGCGTGCATATTTGTGTATTTAATTTGCAAATGTTGAATATGAGTAGCCAGCTAAAGGCTAAATCTCAGAGTTGGACATTAAATACAAACCACATTATTTACAGATTTACGGACTACATTCAGCTCCAGTTAATCTCTGCCTCCACCAAATAGCCTCAGCATTCACATATGTGTTAATTTAAGAAGAAAAAGAACAAATTGTACACACTCATGAAACTAAAATGATAAATACACAATGCCTCATGCATTCCAACTTTTCGCTTGTTTTTCTCCCTGCTATCTGCAGCATTCACACAGAAATGACTTAGCCACATTGTCTCAGAGTTAAACCATTGACAACAGAATTATCTCCCTTTCTAAAGCAATGTGTCAGTGAGGACTCTATCTGGGGAATGTGAGTCAGGAGCGCCTGACTCCAGGCCCATGAGGTGGTATGGATATTATCCCGGATGGCGCTCGAGTGGCTGAATATAATTCTCTGCTTTTGGGGCTGTCCAAGGCATCGCTGAGCTGAGCCAAGCACCTCTGTTAATAAGGAAGGTTAAAATCAGGTCCGTCTGCAAGACAGAGAACTTGGCTGAGACCTTTAACACAACAGCGGATTCTATTCGACTATAAATATTCAACTCACAGTGGGCAAAGTATATGAGGAGGAAAGAGTGAAAACAAAACTATTTCTTTCCGTCTCTCTCTTGGTCTCGCTTTCATTTTGCCAATCAGATAGACAGCCACCCAACCAGGTAATTAGCCAACCAGCCGGCCAGCCAACCAGTCCGGCAGCCAGCCAGCCACCTATTTTGAGATCTGATCAGATTCCATTGCAGAATTAATTAAAGACAGACGGCCGATTTGCTGCGGGAGCCAATAAATCAGCGCCAGTCAGCACCAGACCCAGCGCTACCAGAGACGGACCAGGGGAGAGCGGGTTCTCGCCAGCAAATAAACACTGCAGCTCCTGCTCAAGGCCGGCGTAATGATCATCATTAAACCAGCCTCTCTCCGTCTCCCACACAGAGGATCTGTGGAAACCCACACCCGTGTTACTGACAACCCTCTGTGGTTGGTTAAACGCCACAGTGGAAGCACTACAAAAACTGGGTTTGCACACGATGTATGATTTAGTATGACTGAATGGGTGACAAAAAGTGAGAGAAGCCTTCGGAAAGACCAGTGTTGTTTGAACGGTGAATCTGGGTTCCTCGTCACACCCTGTGGTCCGATTTACCCCGCGCTTCCCTTCAGAGGTGGTTAGATAACACACTCTTATCGGAAGATGACTAACTGCACGCTGCCTCAGTTCACAAGAACTGAGGCAGCGTGCAACCGCAGCTGAGGGGTGTTTTGGGATCATTGCGGGGCAACAGGGAAAGGCAGAGAAATACTATGAATGTCGTCAAACTGGTCATTTTTTTCTTATTTTTACACAGCGTTGTATCCATAGGAAGGGGTGTCGGGTGCAAACCTTGTGTTACACCCAATCAGTTACATCCTCATGCAAGCAGGAGCTGCCCACTGAAGACTCTCACACGGGAGCGTGTAATCCCAACACGACAGTATTTCCAGAACTGAGTAGTGTAATGGAAAAAGTCCACGGGCCTTTGTTGGTTGTTCCTGCGAAAGCTGTGCACGGTTTGATGAAAACAATATGAGATTCTAATTCTGCCTCTCCTCACACTGGCATTTTAACTGTCAACCAAAAGTGGTTTTGAATGGAAATTTGTATTGGATTCATTCTGATCTTTTCTTTTTGTTTTGCTTTCAGTACCCTCACGACATCTGTGGTTGGAGATTTAGCATGATGATCCCTAGCAGTACATGGGAACTGAAATAACAAGAGACTGCGAAGTGTCTCAAAGGACGCCTTGCTCTTTCTTTGGTGTGAAAAAAATTGATTTTAAGAGGTGTATGACTTAATATTTCACTTGCGGGGCAATGGGAACGGATGCCGAACATGTTGTCAGAGAAAACACCCGCGCTTATGACGCAACTCGTCACGTCCACTTGAACATTTCAGTGAAAACTACTATTTTAATTTCTCCACAGAGTTTTGTAATTTCTCTCCTGTGTTTTCTTTCTTTCTTTTTCTTCTTTCCCCTTCTGTCCCCTGCCATACGTTCTGTTGCTTTGTCACCTGCAGCCATGAAACAAGCGGCCCTTGTCGCCCCTCCCCGGGTGATACCAATACCTCATTTCCTGTGGCTTGGCACTGGGGAACCCTAAGCAGGGACAGATGACAAACTAACTGGAATAACTGATGCCGACATCTGAAGCGGGTCCCCCCCAACAACAAAACATCCTTTGTTTTAAAAAAATGTGGGAAATATACAGTAAAAAAAACTGCTTGCTGTGTTGACATGGATCCCACACCCAATCCAGGGGTGTTTTCAGGTAGAAAGAAGGGGGGACAGGGTAAGAGAAAGGGGGGGGTGTATAGTTGGTGTTGGTGGCAAGAGATGGTGTGGTCTTGATAATTCATTTCACAGCTCCCCAAACAGTGCGATACCCACATGCGCACACACGTTTGTTAAAATACAAAAACTGAATACATACAATAAATATGTATGTGTATGTATACATATACATGTACGATTTAATGTACATAACATTGTATGTGCATTTATACCCCCCCCCACACACACACACACACACACACACACACACACGCACACACACATTAACTACTTTCTCAAACGAATACACTCAGGGGAATTTGGGTTAAGCATTTATTTCGTCATCTTCTCATTAGATGTATGGACTGAGGGGTTTTTTTCTTCTCCCTTTCCCATGAAAAAGTCAATTTGCTGTAAATACAGTGGGAGTTTTTTGAGAGTGGCAAGAAGCCTGTTAACTTCGAACATGTGCTGTTTGGAGAAAACAATGTGCTAGTATTCAGCAGCATTATTTGGTTTTAAGGCTACCTTGGACCTAGCCCAGACAACACAGCAGTTAGAAAGGAGTTGCCAAGAAACCCATTTATATTGTAAACATACTTGCGATGGAGAGTTACTACTATGATGCTGAATTGTACACTGTCCTTAATGGGTGCAAAGCCAGCCCCACATGACAAACCCCACTGTGACCTTTACCACAGCAGATAAGAACAATGGTGGTGGTTTCTATCCCAACCATATTTTATCCGACCACTGTGCCATGACATGCTAGTGTGCCATGACAACTTTTTAAATTCCAATTAAATAAACAATGGAAATTTCCCTTGTGTTGCAAGATCAAAATTGCAAGGCTGTTGTAATTCATCAATCCCAGCAGGGTTAGCAGCTCTGTGTTCATATTATTAGGTCATATCAATGTTTTTAGAGGTTAAGGGGACAGTAGTGTGTCACGGTATTTTTTCTTCATAAAAAGTGTGCCGTTGCCGAAAAAGGGTTGGGAAAGACCTCTGCAGTCCAGAATTCAGTTAAAGCCAAGTACAACATGTGTATTTATTCAACATTCAGTACGAGATGTTTTTATTTCACAACTTATCGCAGCAGATGCACTGAAGCCCAGGTAAGAAACACAACAAACAACCCTTAACGTTTGTCCTCACCCTCTCAGTGTCTCCTGGCCCCGGCGTCGGACCCGCTGCGCCTCCCTCTGGTCCACGGCGCTGGTGAAGCGGCTTGCCTGGAATGCTCCATCACCCGTCTGCTCGCCCGTAGCATGGAGCGCCGTGAGGCACAGCGCCGCCCAGCCCAGCAGCACCTGAGCCAGCTTCCCCAAAGCCATTAGTCCGCCTGGCGATCCCTCCGACTGCCTTATTCCTCACCGTGTGGACCCAGGGTGAGCAGAACCGCACGTGCACGCACTCACACAAACACTTACAGACACACACACACGCACACACACATACACACACACACACACACTCAAGGATTCAGCCCTGGACTCGGACCAAGTCCTGGTGTGCGCTCCAGAACAGGGGGGGCTGGATGGAGAGGGAAAGGAGGGCAGAATTGAGAAACATGTTTTTGACGATAGTCCTCCTGGACCTGGACCCTAACTTGCTAGGGAGACACAAACCATTTCTGGACCGTGACCATTTCATTCTTTCTTTGATGACATATTGTTGGGATTAATGGTGGAAATTTAACAATCCCAACCAAATTTTAGGAAGAAAGGACAGGATATCACTGGTTAAAACAGTAAGATCCTCAAGATATCTGAATGTCTGAGGCCGGGCAAGATACACATTATTTATAGTATGATTAATTAACATGCGAGACGTACCATGCTTCACATGGGATATACATACATAAGGAAATGTAATATATAGGATAAAAAGGAAAAAACACAGGTTAAAAAAATGATGGTGAAATTGAGTTATGCTGAGTTATCAGAGTGTTGTTAAGATGTTGGGGGAAACAGCAAAGACGAGTAAATGTAATATGTATAAGAAATATAAATCAGTTAACTGATCCTTACTGAACTTATTGCTAAACTTCCCTGCCCTCCGAGTGGTTTGAGTTGACTGTGACTCGTCCTCAATTACCCATGCATGGGTAGAAGGAATGGTAGAAGTGTAGTGTTAGAAAAGGTGGGTTTACGTATTCAAGCTACAATATCAGAGATGAATACAGAAATGGCTGCAAAGAGATATTCTGAAATATTAATTTGTGCGCAAAATTTGCTCTGCTCAAGGTTGGGTCACGATGGTTTGCCATGTTTAAAAGGTGGGTACCCAGTACAAAAAAGTTTGAAAACATTTGAAAAGTGTCCTGTAATCTTAATGCTTATTTTTTTATAATATATGTGTAACGTATATGTGAACGCTGGTGTTACACTTTGTATATTTGAATTACAGCCATTAACTTTGGTTGCCACTTGAATGGAAAACCTCGTGCCGAGAGGGAGCCAGAGAGGGAAGTGGGGCAGAAGAAGGGTGGAAGAAAGAAGAAGGGGTGAAAGAGGGACATAATACAGAATTTCAAAGTGAGTCACGAGTGAACTGAAGTCCTCACTGGCTCCATATTTTCACGTCTAAAAACTAGATCAACTATTTGTGCATTTTTTGCAGACACAAATTCAATTGACCACTGTATTTCTACTGAGCATATTGTCTTACAGGGCTGACCCTGAATACATGAAGGAAAATTACATTGAAAACTATCCAAGGTCCAACTAGAGAGCAATGAGGTTTCTTCTCCCCCTCCTCCCTTTAGGACTGAGCTATGGGCCCCTCAGTGATATATAACCTCAGCAGCGCCGGCCTCCAACCCTGCTTTCTCTCTCCGAGCTTGGTCCGGAGAAAGAAAGAAAGAAAGAAAGAAAGAAGGAAAGAAAGAAAAAGGAGAGGGGGAAAGAGAGAGAGAAAGGAAGAAAGAAAGAGAGAGAGAAAGAGAGAAAGAAGGAACAAGAGAACAAAAGAGAATTATAGAAGAGAGAAAGAAAGAAAGAAAGAAAGAAAGAAAGATGCATTCTATTGTGTAGGCTGGAGAAGAGGTAAAGACATATGGCACACAGTGCACACTCCCACTGCTTCTGATTCATTTCAATGGGAGATGAGGGACAGATCTCGTGGAGGACTCACTCTAGCTTAAGCGGTTCCCAAACTTTTTAAAGGCAATACGGGCCCCTTGAGCGACTGTAACACCCCATCCATCCATCCACCCACCCCTGCTCCCAAAAAGGTGCAGGCTACACCCATTATCTGCCTGTAATAGGCCTAATGTCATGTGGTTTAACATTTAAGTTAAACCACATGACAGAAGGTGCAAAGCTCACAAAAACAAAAATAAAATGCCATCATTAGTGACTATACATTTGTAGTCAAATTAAATATATATATATATATATATATTTTTTTTTTTTTTTTTTTTTCCTGCGGGTCCCCTGCAATTCCTCCGAGGCCCCCCTAGGGGACCGCGGACCCTGGTTTGGGAACCCCTGAGGAATAAGAGGAAACGAGATTCCAACAAATCCAAAGTACTGCGTGGAGTATACCACGTCCACAGCTTCCCCACTTTACTTCCCACTTAATAACATTATTACTGTAAAGGATAATAAAGGGTAGAAAGTACAAGTTTGCTCACTTCCAAACGCAGAGCAGCTTTTTTTTGGGGGGGGGGGGGCGGGGTCCCGGCTGCAGAAGTGGATGAGGGCGGGATCAATGCACGAGAGCGAACAAAAGAAAAAGCTGATCCGATCGATTACCCAACGCATCGATAATCATCCCGATCGCACAGTGTCACACCAACGCACCGGCGGTGTCATCGACACAAACGCATGCGCTCATGGTTCCACAACCATCAAACCAAAGTGTGAAGCGGTCCCCTTTATGCAAACCCCGAAACCTCGAAAACCGTCAGATAATAATGAAAAAAATAAAATGCGTTATTCATTCTGACTCATTTTTACAAAAGTTTCAACGCGGTATTCGCACTGAACTCAGCGCCTGAACTTTATGAATGGGAAAAGCGCGACATCAGCTCCGGCGCTGTCTATAATTATCCCACATAAAAGACCGGCGATTGAACACATATTGCATCTTATTTATATCTCTATCGTCTCGCTTCCAATTAAGGAAAAAAAGTTAAACTGAAATTTCATTTTCGCAAAAAGAAAAAGAAAGAAAAAAATATATATAATAAAAAAAAGTTTAAAAAAAAAACAACCCACTGAGTTCCTTCCCCTGGCATCGCACTAACCAATGCTACTGCTTTTCCACCTTAATTATTCGATTTGTCAACAGCTCTATTATCTAGTCACCCGTCGTGCACAAAGTCTAATAATAATCTCACACGAAACTACACATATCTAAACAACAGGGACCATCAATGTATTGTCATGAATAAACATCATTGACATTACCTGATAACAGACTGGAGCACTTTGGCGTCGAGCTGGACAGGGTGGAGGGATTTGAGACAGGATTTGAGTCCCCAGAAGTGAAAATTGAACTCCAGCCTTGAGAGAAACAGAGAAAAGTTAGAGAATTGCCCTGATTGGGAGAGGGGAGGGGACAGAGACAGGGGAGAAAGGGGGGTGGGGGGGGGGGGGGGAGGGAGGGGGATGTAGTAATGGACTGCAGGACAAACCCACATTCCTCAAGCCTCCTGGAGTTGTTATAACAGGGGACCAGCAGAAGGCACATTTTCACACTATGGCTGACATGAGTTCACTACCATCACACTGCAGCCACTCTGGATCCTGTATGGTGATGGTCTAAATGTGTCAACCCTCCCACCCCCATAGCATAAAGAGCTCAGTTCTTTGGTTCTTCGGTACTTCTGCAGCGTGACAAGGTAATGCGTGCTGTTTAGACAGGCCTGCTATTTACTGCTCTGGCCACTGGAGCTTGTGATTGACACATCCTTGTGCTTTGTTGCCTCTGCTGCTGATAGGAAGTTAGCGTTGGGACGGGGGCCATCTGGGTGGTATAATTAGTGAGGACAGCTGAGCACATCTCAAATGCTGCTACCTACCGAGTTGACCTCCGCGCTCTGCCTCTCACAATGGGTCTATCGAGGACCAGAAAAGAACCCCTTCCGCGTACAGAGGCATTTTGGTGCTTTGTATAGCTATTTAAATACCTTGTTAACCATGTTTGTAGATGTGTGAAAATGTTTAAATAAGGGTTACAAAATAACTTCTTAGAGGGCAAGTACATGGTTCCTTGTGGCAGCACCGAAAGACTTGAAAAGATTGACATCGCACCTCGGCTTTCAAGGACTTTCTTTCCATCCTGGTTGTGCACACACTGAAAAAATGAAGCAAGGGCAGTGATCACAGGGGATCATACTTGTTGGGATTCTGAAACACACTCAAGGAGCAAGACTTAGGACTGAAGATAATATCAAATCGACCTGATGTTCTTTCAGTCTGGTCTGGAACCTGATCGCACGCGTTTCTTACCATTTCAACCAAACGATTGACCGATGACCATAAGGACCCTTAGACCAGAAGACCTTATGACTCTCTTAATATCTTAGAAATTCTACAAAGTCCTTTTGTGTATACTAGGCATTACTCAGACTCAGACTGTGTTTTGTTTGTTTTATCCACAGTCATTAAAGTATACTGTAGAACTGATGCACTGACCTAAAGCCTCGTTGAAACCTTGTTTCACCAACCAACAACTTGTCACTTTGGTCGGTCAGAGAGAGTAACCATTGGGACCCAAAAGTCTGAGGAAATGGTTTGTTTTTACAAGAACCTGCCCGTGTTACGTGGGAGGACTAAAGGTTCTTTCACACAAACTAACTCATTTCAGGTTTGAATACTACATCAAGGAGTACAGTAATGGTTCCATGAAGAATTGTTCCATAAGTCTACAAGCTTCCCTTAAGAGTGTAAGGATTGTCTTGGTCTCGGTGTTTGTCTTAGGAAGCAGGGTTAGAGGCCTACAAGAAGTGGCGTGTTTGCTGGGAACAGGGATGTCAAAATAACCACCTCCCTCTTTTCTGCGGCATGGTCATAAATACACAAGAATTCTACACAGCAGGGCGGTACGCAGCTTAATTCCTCAGTTCATCTTCCTCCTTGATCTTATTGCGAAAAGCATTGCCCATCAGCGCGTGGGTCTAATGCGGGGAAGATGTTGCGAATGCATATTCATTGTTGTCAAATCTTTGGCCAGTGTTCAGGGCAACGATTAACAGAGTTGAATAATTACTTCCATGTGCAAATGCTTTCATGTTTCCGTTAGATCAGGCATGATCTGAATTAACCCAGCCAAGCGGCGGGACCGGAGCCAGACCTCCAGGAGCAGAGAGGGAGAGAGATGATCCAAAAGTAGCTTTCATCTTCCAGGGAGTTGTTGAAATGGGAGAAGCATCCCAGGGTTCATTAGATTGGTAGGCACTCCCTCAGACTACGCACAGGAAAAACACTCAAGAAAGAAAAAAAAAGAAAAAATAAGTGCCAACTGTTTTGTTGGCAGTGCGCACATTGGACAACAATATAACTGCATGAGGAAATTTCCATTGCATCAAAATCTAGAACTTTGTATTAACACTCGCACACTCACACATGCACACACACACTAGCTTACACACACGCACGCACGCACACACACACACACACACATACACACACACACACACACACACACACATATGCACATGCACACGCACACGCGCGCACACACACATACAATCGGACGGGAGCAGAACCATGTGGACTGGTGCTGCCTCTGGCTTCATTCTGCTCCATGTTTCAGCTCGTTGTAGCGATGTGGAAGATATGGAACATGAAGTCGAACATGGAGGATCAGCCCTGAACACGCGGAGCAGTCGCAGGGTGATTTGTTGAGGAACATCTAACAGTGACACTGGGAGGAGCTGGGAACGATGGGAATGATGGGAATGATGGGAATGATGGGAGGTGAGACTTGGATCCCTATGGAGCTTCTAGTGTGTGCTTCTAGGTGTTGGTCCGTCTTTTATTTCCCCTCTCACTCCCTCTTTCCCTCTCTCTCCCTCTCCCTCTCCTCTCCCTCTGTTTCTCCCTCACTCTTTCCCCCTCTCTCTCAATGTCTCCCTCTTTCTTTCGCTTTATCTTCATCTCTCTCACACCCTTTCTGCACTCCTCCTCCCCTTCTCTCCACCTATCTCCCTCCCCCTCTCCCTCCCCCTCTCCCTCCCTTATTCCCCCACTCTCCCCCTCCCACTTTCCCACTCTCTCACCCACTCTCTTTTTATGTCCCTCTCTACCTCTCCCCATCACTCCCACGACTCTCTCTCCCTCTCAATTTCTCCCTCACTCACTTCCTCTCTTTCTCTCTTTCACATGTTGTCTCTCTCTCTCTCTCTCCCCCTCACGCTCCCTCTCTCCCCATCTCTTACCAGTCACCAGTCCCGCTCTTGGTGCTAAACAGAAACACATTTTGCAGACAGTGAAAACATACCACCGTCGGTGTGTATTGTACATGAAGGGCCCAGGGAAATACTTTTACTAGCCCGCAGCTCCCCTCGCCAGTTTTTTCTCCCCCACTTCTTTTCTACATCTTTTGCTCACAAAACACACTCAAAGCAGCACAGACACACCCAAATACATACACACACACACACACACACACACACAGATGCACTCACACAAACATATATCTCACATATCATACAATGTGTGTGATATATATGAGTGTATGTGAGAACACCCGCCGTCACCACCTTCAAGCAGCGTGTGCCCGTGATGTTAATGTCTAGCACAGCCATAATATCAGTGGAGGAGAGGACATTTTTTAGGGGGTTGTCATCCTGTAGGTTTGACAAACAATGTTAACATACAACATGACCAACGTGTATGATTATTTTATCATTTGCAGTTGTTATTTCATGGTGGAATGAGACTTGCTGTTAGTGTTAAAACCCTTGCAGTAATTGACAAAAACAAGTTATTTGTTTAACATGGCCCAGTCTAGAAAATTTAATAGGAGCAGAAGTCGAGGGTTTGAAGACGCAAAGTCGTAGATGTGCGTCGCTTAGACTGGGCTCCCTCCAACTGCTTGCATTATATGAAGGATGACAAGCTCGTACAAAAACCAGATGAGGATCTCTCCGTCCCCACATTAGGGCTCCAAATCACATACTCACACGCTCACACATTTGGGCACACAAAGCCTCCACACACACACACACACACACCATATTAACACATAGGCAAACTTGTTGAGTAGGACTACCTCTGCAACAACCGCGATGTTGCAATGCTGTGCTTTGAGAGTATCAGCCACTTTTGTATCAACGCAGATGCGTTGTGTGTGTTGGTTGAATTCTTGGTGTGGTGCCCAACCTCTCCCAGTGTTGATTGAGGGAACCAAGAGAAACCACCGGGGACCTCCAGGAGCCTCAGGGAGCATTCAGACTGTCTTCAGCCCAGCCAGGAGATCCATCACTGGGCCAAATCACTTCCATGACGGCCCCTCAGCAGGAAAGGGTTTCATGGCCAGCATTAGTCATACTTGTTGTGTTGTTGATCCTAAGGGGGTTTAAGCGGCATGTATCTGGGTCATTCGAGGTTGAAACAGGCCAAGAGGAGCGGATGTTAGAACATTTAGATTTCTATGGATGCAGTAATGTGCCAGATCTGTTTTCATATAGCTCTGAAATCTAGTCTGAGTTATCTGAAAGGAAGAACTGAAAAATGAAAAGCATGGACAAGGGTTCATTTTGATGGCGTGTTAATACAACTCCCAGAGTTTAGAACCACGTGTAGACATGATGTCTGACTGTAGTCATCGTATAGATCCTGAAACTAACGGAGTTCACCAACAAAAGGTTGTCAGACAGAACATGCTGTTCTCCTTCCCAAGGATGTCCCCCTGTTTTTACCAATTGCTGAAAACAGAACCATTCTTTTACCTTCTTAACTATTACTTTATTTCCTTTTCTAGCAAAGCTGCTCTTACATAGCCGTTAAATTGTCATGGGATAATTATAAGGACACCAGGAGGACCTGATCTTTACACTGTTTCTGGTGGCCTGTAATTGTGCTGATCTGGGAATTTGTGCCTTTCCTAGATCAAAAGTAACAGGAATACTGGTTAGCGTTAGAACAAGATATTCCTTTATCCTCGTATTGTAAACACATTTAATGTCCAAAACAAAAGGTTTCCTCTGAAATCGCACATCTGACAGGAACTTTGCTTTATTCTTTGATTCTCTGTGGCTGAAACACCAACAGAGGACATGAAACTCAACTTTGACAGGAGAAAATAAGCAATACAGATAGAGGGAGATAGAGAGAGAAGGAAGAGAAGCAAGAAGGCAAATTTGAGGTAAAGGGGGATGGGATAAGAATAACAGTATTTGATTTTTTGTTATTATTTATACCCAAAGAGAGAGAAAAAGGTCAGCAGGGTTAATGATATGGCTCGCTGACACTTCCAAACCTCAAGCGAAACTCCAAAAACCAGAGCGTCCCAGCAGTTTGTGCTCCTCCCTGACTGTCACCATTCCCATTTTCCAGGCAACATTCGTTCATCTGCTGCCTGTCTCACCCCGGATCTTTTTGGGAGAGGGTTGGCCCCGAGGTCATAGGAGCACAGAAGTGAATCTGTGGGTGTGTGTCTCTGCTGTTTATGTGGATGTGCATGGGAAGATAATGTTTATGTTTGTGTTTATAAGTGTGTGTGTGTGTGTGTGTGTGTGTGTGTGTGTGTGTGTGTGGTAATGGAGCAGCGGTTTCCTGGTGGTGTCATGGTCTTGGGTTTTGTGGTTGGAGCTGCTGGGGTCAGGGTGGAGTGTGGCCCCTCTCCAGATGATCCCAGCTCGGAATGTTGTGGCAAAATTAAAAGCACTATACCACACACACACACACAGACACACACACACACACACACACACACACACACACACACACACACACACACACACACACACACACACACACACACACACACACACACACATAATATAATTTAATTTAATTTCATGTCATTGGCTCCCAGTGTGACTGTTGATCATCAGATATTTCCGACAGAACCATATAGAGAAAGTGCGAATGTGGTGCGTCTGCTCCTGCTTGTCTGTTTATGTGTGTGTGTGTGTGTGTGTGGGTTTGTGTGTGTGTGGGTGTGTGTGTGTGTGTGTGTGTGACTGTGAACGCCTGTCTCCATATCGCTCACAGTTTGGTTATTGTGTTGGCTCGGGGAGGTATGCGCTCAGAGAAACAAGAGCAGCTTGTGCTAAATGGTTTAAGCAGTAACAACATTTTTCAATAAATTCCTCCGGCTTACGCACAATTCGGCTCATCCGCTGTTTTTATTTCTCCCCGAGTTCCTGAAAAACACCATTAGGGGGTGGGCCAAACACAGCTATTAAGATATTTCAGATATCTGCTGCTTCCTCCGGCTGCACGGGTTATTTTAGGCCCTTCAGCCGCTCTGACATCATCTTAATTGTATCTGCAGCCTCGCTCTCTCATTTTACGGGGCTTGTTGAGATTACAAAGCAGCGCATCTCGTCACGTGCTGGGCAGGAGAACATTCCTGTCCCTCACCTTCTTTTCCCTCCGGCTCTTTTTCCTTTCTTCCTTTTCCTTTTTTGTAACATCCCCTCCTTCTAGAAGTTCCATGACCACACCTCATGTCAGTATGTAGTGGTTACCCTGTCTCCCCGATGTTCAACATTTTCTCATCGACTTTGTGCTCCGTCTATGGCTCCGTCTATACGCTGCCCCTCACGCGCTTTCTTTTTCTCTCTCCTCCCTCCTCCTCCCACCTCCTCCCTCCATCCCGGTGTCCCTGGCCTCACCTCAGCCTCCACCCGCTTGGCTCAGTGGCTTGGCGGCGGTGCAGCTGCGGAGGCTGAGGTGATGGAGCGACGCAGGAATGCTGCGACTTCAAAGTGCAGCCCGACGAGACACAAAGACCGGCAGTGTTTCGGGACGGATGAGAATGTGTCATCTCATAAAAAAGCGCACAAACAGATCGCTCCGCTTATCCAGCATCAGGAGAAGACGAGGGGAGCGCATGTGAGGCCGCTTCGTGAGAACGACGAAGGGCGAGAAGGAGGGAGAACACGTGAGGGCTTTACCCCCAACGACGGAGCACATTGTAACTTACACTGTGTGGAGCTTTCTAGGCCACGGTTAAATGACTGTTAAAACATACAGTCTGGAGAGGGATGGAGGGAGGGGAGGAAGGAGGGAGGGGGGGTTCAAAGAAATGGGAGAGAGAGGGAGACGGAGAAAGAGAGAAAGGGAATGTTGGAGAGTGGTCTGTTTTGGACCCAATATGTTTGGAGGACTTGGCATTCAGTGGGCCGTGCAGTGAGACTTCCTGGATGAGATCTCCAACAAAATCCTTGTAACTCACAGAGGACAAAGGTTGGACCCCTCTACCCACCCACCCACCCCACCCTACCCCCCAAAAAAAGAAATGAGAAGAAAGAAGGAAGAAAGTAAGATTCCAACTCCAAGAGAGCAGAAAGATTCCTCAGACTGCTCGCTAACAGTTTGAAGAGCTAATGGCTTTCAGATGTTCCCAAAGTCTTTTTTATTTTCAAAGGAGCATAAAACATTCCGTCTCAGAGGAATCCAAGCAACGGCTGGAATTCACAATAACACTATTCCAACACGTCGGAACTCGGACCAAAGTAATTATCCTTATGTTAATTAAGTCTTAAGACAGTTAAGTGTTCATGCCTCTTTCTTTAAAAATCCAAAATATTTCTTGGGGTTTCTTACAGAGTTTTGGGAAGTTGCTTTTGTTTGCTGCGGTGAGCGTCCCTCTGCTTCTACAGTGTTTTAATAGGTGTAAGGGGTGGGGGTGGGTGGGAGTGGGTGGGGGTGCTCCCAATTTCCTGTTTGAACCCCGGGGAAGTGGCTCTTGGATGTGGTGAGGTCACTCCTAACCTACAGTTTCCCCGTCCATCTCTCAGCCACATGTACATTCTGACCATCCCCGGGGGACGCCGCCGGTTCGATTCCCATGCCCTAGCAACTTTGGTAGTTATCTCACTGCTGGTTGGAGGCGAAAAATACTGTGAAAAGTAGTGTTTACAGGCTACTTTACTGGCAGTTTGCACATACCTGATTGGCAAAAGCGATGTTTAAAAGATGTGATGTCACAGAAACTAAGCATCTTAGTTCTATTAAAACAGATAATTACCTAATTTAAAACTTCTGTCGTTCCTGCATCTGTATGAACTTTGTATCAAGATTCACATGGTTTCATTTTTCCCAAAAGAAGCAGAATTATACAAATCTATGCGCTTATGGAATTGTTTTTCAACATTATAATACCTTTTTGCTACGTCTCTCCCTCCAGATGCCACAATTCCTGCTTCATTATTCAATTATATTACAGCTAACGCCAGGTACAGAGTTTTATCTTTACAAAATATGAATTTCATTGAATCCGTATGACCCATATTCTAAAAAAAAATGTACTAATGGAAAGTAAAACATATTATTGTGAGATTAAGGACGCACCGGTACTGGTGAACTGGAATACTGGTCTGATACAGAAGAAACAAAGGGATGCAGAACTGTAGAATATTCCCAATGCAAAGATCAAATACTAGGAGTTCAAGTTCAAGTTCAAGTTCAAGTTCAAGAAATTATCAATTATGTGAGCTGTTAAAGCCAACATTTGAGTTCATGCTTTTTGATACAAATATGAAATATGTTAGATGTAGCTAGAGGGAAAACGGCCCCAAATAATAGTCTTAAGTCTTCCACACTTTTCAGTAAAAGTAATGGATTGGGTCAGTATTGTATCAGTCAAGTTTATTGAAGGGGTCAAGCTGTTACGCCAACCCTTTTTACTTCTTTTGAAAATGACCGAATGGTTTTCTGATTCATATTCCCCAAAACATGTAAGAGATATCTACCGAGTAATATATCAAGTAATATTTGTTTTCCCCAAATGTACACAAATGTCCCTTGTTCCAGTAAAACCTCTCTTGTCATGCCCACTAATAGAACCAACAGGACCCAAGTCTTGTATTGAAAAAAAAGCAAAAGGCAAGGCATGCCCCTGGTCCCTTTTCCTTGTTTTATGATGGGGTGGGATGTGATGACAAAGGAAAAGTCGGGATTTTGTGTTTAGTAGAACAAGAGAGGGTAAGAACTTGGACACGTATGTCCCCTCTCCCTGACTTCTGAAAGCTTTGCACTCATGTGCGCCATAAACTTGTCGTTTCACTTTCAGCGGAATAGCTAATTTGCCCCCCGGTGAAATATAAACCTGTGTGGTTTGTGTTCTGCTGAAGTATCGTATTTTAAAAGGCCTAAGTGCTTGTTGAAGGTTTAAAGGTTGAACATGAACCTGCAGGGGTTCAGGGTTCCTTCTGGTATAAAGAATAAAGAACATTTTATAGAACGCTAGATTGTTGTCCCGTTGTGGGCTGGACCTGTAGTTTAATATCATTGATCATTTGCATTAAAACAATTTAATTATTTCCCTTCCCCCTTTGTACTTTCTCTCTGTTCTGTCACTCGATATTTGTTATGACTTTGAGTGGTTCCCTCATAAATGATGGTAGAAGAAAATATTTCGTCACCTTGATGAAGATAACTGGAATTTCTTTTGCAGGAGTATCAATTTCAAATTGATTCACTGCTTTTTTTCCCCTTCTGATTTCATTGCATCTGCATTCTGTTAGCGTCATGAAGTGTTATGTCATTCTAAAAAAAGAAACATTAAACCTTTAGTTCTGGGACGCAGAGGAGCGCTGGCAGCCACAGTGGCCCCCAGTGGCTCCCATTGGCGTCCAGTGGCTCCCAGCGAACCCCAAGAACTCCAAGTGGCTCCCAGTGGCTCCAAGTGGATCCCAGTTGAGTCCAGTAACTGTTAGTGTTGGAAGCTGAAAGGTCTTGGACTCACACTACAATGTGAGGAAACTCCAGTGTATTGAAGTGACTCTCCAAGCTAATGGCCCCTAGGATGAGTTTAGACCTGTTTGGACCAATTTCCTCCATCTGGATGCTGAAGCTCTACCATTAAAAATACATTTCAATCACTGTCGGCTATGTATAAATGTTTATTCATAAATGCTGCAAAACAGGTGAAGATGGCCGCAGGATTATGGTTTAGTTTTCAGCAGTTTGAATCTTCTCTTTGTTTCAATTATCATTCCAAAGCACAAAGACACTTTAACGATATAGAAATGAGCCAAATTTCCCCGTTTTAATGCGAGGCCTCAATTTTGCCAAAACCGAAACACACAAACCAGTGTGTGTGTGTGTGTGTGTGTGTGTGTGTGTGTGTGTGTGTGTGTGTGTGTGTGTGTGTGTGTGTGTGTGTGTGTGTGTGTGTGTGTGTGTGTGTAAAAATGTAATGGAGTGTATATGTATTTTTGTCTGTGTCTGTGTCTGTGAACATTTGGTCATGCCTCTGTACAGTATGTACAGTAGAAAGCCGGCAGGGCCCCCATGCCCACCAATGCCCCGCGCAAGGACAAGGCCCGCCCCTTCACAACTGGCCAGATGCCCCATTCGGCCACAGGCCCCTAGCGCCTAGCCACACGTAGCGCAGGCCCCACCCGACACCAGCCCACCCCCCCCCCCTCCCCGTCAACACCCCCCGACAGCCATATGTGGCCCCTCCACCACCGCCAGCACCAGGGGCACCCGCCGCAGAGAAGCCACGCAGCGGGAGCAGGGACGACAGTCGCCTCCCGCACTACAACCCACATCCTCGACGGCAAGCAGCTTACAAGGGGCCCTGGAAGGCACCCGGCGGCACTCCCTGCAGCCCCGCCAGGTAGCAGCAGGGCGGAAACTGCCCGACACCAGGGGCAAGCTGCCAGGACCTGAACACAGCTGGCAAGAGGCCCACCCGGTCACCCCCCACTCAACCACACCCCCACACTAACTCACCAGTGCCCCGCCACCCTGGAAACCCCAGTGCTTTATGTGCGCTGTTGGTAAATGCAGTTAAAATTGCGGGGTGTGGGGGTGCAATCCCTCCAGGCATATTGAACCCAAGTCACTCACGCCCCTCCTGCCACTCAGACCCTGGTTTGGTGGAGTATTGTTTTGAGTAAGATTTGTGTGGGCGTGTATGTGTTCTAAGCTAATACTGTATGAGTGGTAGTAAAATAGCTGGCATCTTTTCATCTATTGCTTATGGACCCACAACAGCCCCGCTTTGACACAGCTGTGTCCAGACTCCAGAACACAGAGATGAAGAAGATAGATAGATAGATAGATAGATAGATAGATAGATAGATAGATAGACGGACAGACGGACGGACAGACAGACAGATAGATAGATAGATAGATAGAAAGATAGATAGATAGATAGATAGATAGATAGATAGATAGATAGATAGATAGATAGATAGATAGATAGATAGATAGATAGATAGATAGATAGATAGATAGATAGATAGATAGATAGATAGATAGATGGATAGATTCGATTTTTATTAAATATGTACCCTTCACAGTGTAAGAATGAGGAGGAAAGACAGAAAATAATTCTCAAAAAAATCCTCTCTGAACATTTTATACTGTGGTGAAACAACATCCATGTGCACGGCGCCAATAAAAATAATGAGAAGGAGGCCTCTCTGATCTATTTAATGAAAACTGAATTCACATCCCGCTGTAATGACAAACAAACCCTGTTGTTGATCAGCGTCATGCCCTCGTCCCTGCGACCGTCTGTGACACATTTGTTTAGGGTCAGGGCTGTATCGCTTGAAGACACGCACACGCCACCAGGCCTAGTAAAGCTTTATCAATGGACCACCCAGGACGTTTACACAAACCAAAGCAGCGCAGGGACGGGGATAGAGTGTGGAAACACACAGTACACAGCGACGCCGGGGAAGATCTGAGGAGATTATCAGTCAGTTTTCACACCCGGATCTGCTTATGTACACACTGTGTCCACTCGGACGTCCACACACACACACAGTAAACACATAAACACAAACAACCACACACACACACACACACATACACACACACACACATGTATGGCGATACACATACATATGCAAAACTGCAACTGGGTCTGAGGCTGTATGGTACTGGCCATGGCAGCTTCTCTCTGAGGGTCAGTTAAGGTTGAAGACATCAGGTGGCCAGCTGTGTTTGAAGAAACGAACTTTCTTCCTCTCTCTGTCTCTCTCTGTGTCTCTCCCTCTTTCTCTCCTTTATCTGGTCCAGCCAATCTAGTTCACAACAGGTCCGTTGCTCAGAATAATGCGTCTCAGGCGACCACCTTCGCTGCTTTGTCGTCTGTTCCCATCCCCTATCAGGAGCTCCTTTCTTTACTGTTCATTGTTTCCAGTCGCCTTATCTGTATCCGAGGGTTCGTATACATTAGGATCCTTCCCAAAGCACTGTTGTGGTTCGTCAGAGTTCACATAAAAATCTAGACTTTTTCCCAGGACTGTCACAGAAGCTATGAGGGGAGTTGAGGAAGTCTACGATGGGGAGTTTCAGTGGAAAGACCCCTCGGCTCTCTCTCACCCATGTTTGCCGGGCATTAACAAGTGTGATCTTGTTGGCCTGGGTCGTAGCTGGTTGTCACCGCGCTGGGTCTCCCACACAGGCAGGGGGCCTTTGAAGTCTCCAGCGGCCCCCCAGACAGAGAGGCCAATGGGTGGGGTTATCCAGCTCACAGAGGGTAGGGGGTCAGGATAGAGGGCGGTGCTGTAGCAGTCCAGCTGTTTGGCCTGCCAGCCAGCGGAAGATGGCAGATACCCAAGAGTCAATATTTACTTCCTCACCAGTGAACCCTCAAGAGACTCTATGAGAGAGTAGACTAGGATTGTTTGTGGTTGTTGAAAGTGTTGTCACTCGAAAGCCCAAGGACAAGCTCTTCCAGGATTAAATGAAAATGAATGCATGACGCTCTCTTGGTCTTCCACTGTAGAGAGGTTTGTAAAAAGAAACAACTGTTGCTTGGTGCAGAATTGTCGCTGTGGAGCTGTGTGGTCCCACTAAGGAAGTGCGTACACCATTGAAGAACTTGGTCCCCAACATCTGGTCCTTGTTGAGGGCTTTGATTGTGCTCTGCTTAGCTTAAGAGGCTCAGCTGTGTCAGCGCAACATGTGACTTGATTATCGCGCTATACTGTACAATACGGCGCTGTACGGACCCTAGGCGCTCAGCGGAGTCTCACAAGTAATTGAATATTATGAGCAGCGACTGTGGGTGAACGTGCACCGCCGGCATGATCCCCTTTGGCTCTCCCACAAGGTTCGTCGATAGAGTGAGAAAGAAATGGGGGCGGAAAAAAAATACCCCTCCTTCGACTCACTTTCCTGTTTGCAGAAATCTGGATATCTACAATATACTCTATGCTATGTGTTTGTGTGTGTGTAGACCTACTGTATACAGTATGTGTGTGTGCATGTGTTTCAGTTCCTTCTGATCAGACGAATACCACCAGGAATGCGACTACCCCTGTCAGGTCCCCCTGCAGCCCGTCCATCTTCATTAGAGCAATTCACAAATAGCGGTCATGTGATTTACAGCCATGGGCCCTGACTGTGGAGATATAGGGCAAATTCCTCCCTGCGATCAGTCAAGTTCCTTATACACGGCAGGAGCCTCGGGGAGAGAGAGAGAGAGGAGGGATCGAAAGGGGGGAAAGAGATAGGAGACAAGGAGAAAATGAAGAATGTATATTAAGATATACAGTATGTAGAGGAGAGGAGAAGAGACACAAGGGACCAGTCGATGTTAGACAGAGAAGAGAAGGAGACGAAGCACTAGTGTGAGAAGAACATCGTGGATAACCATGATTTGTGGTTGGACACTGAAGAAATAACGGGAAAGGGAAGGAAAATAATACAAAGGAAGGGAAAGCAAAATAAAAGTGAGGGAAGGAAATGAAAGGAAAGGAGAGGAAAGGAAATCAAAGATTCAACTTAACCAGGAAGGGCTCTGCCAACGACCAAAGTAAGTGTCCCAAAGTAAAGAAAGTCATGCTTGGTCCTCCTCTGGGTGCCAGGGGGATAGTTGGTCTTTATCTTGGAGAGTAACTGATTAACGCCTCTGCCGCCCAAGCTGCACCGTGGCTTTTTTATGGTATCAATTAATGGTATTACAAGGGTGAGTGAGAGTTTGCAGAGAGATAATAAAATGAGATGTCTAAAAAAATGAGATGGCAGAAGAGGAGAACAGCGAAGCCAAGAAAAGTATCCCCGCAGTAGTAGGGCCAGGGTTTTTTACTGAAAGGTGTGGGAGTTTACTGTCTTGGAAATGATCGTGGATGTCTGGTTGGCACTGGACACCAGTACAGGAGGTAAAAGTCCAGGCGTAGAAGAGTCTGAGTCCAGCTGCTGCAGCTATGCGGTCCAAAGTGAAGAGCTGCGAGTATCAAACAGCGTATAATAATCATCCTCGTTGACATTTCTGTCATTTTCATGATTTTGTGATTGATCATAATAATTAATGCAAATTCATTATTTATTTGACTTTTCAGCATTAAATGGCCAAACCAACTGATCTGACGGACAAAGCGCTTAAACTTGTCGCCGTTTCCCAGATGAAGATCGGCATTCTCTGACAGCACTTTTTATATTTGTTGCTCATTCGGTCCAATGTGCGTACAGCCTTGTACATGCCTTGTTTCTTTTTCTGTATCTCTGAGCCCGTGGTTCCCTATGTATAATAAAAGAAAAGATGAGCACTAAACCATTTCCAGTTGTTTCTGTGAAATGGAAGGAAGTGATTGTCATAGGAAGTGATGACATGACTCTTTCTTCATTAAGAGTACTTTGCTTTGACTTGCAATTTTTGCCAATTCCTGCAATTGAACAGCAAAAGAACGTACGTGGACATGCAAGCAAATTGCATCACAAGTTTTGACCAAAGCCGCTGCAAAATCAAGCGTTTTTGCACTCACAACACTCCACAAAACTCAAAGAGGGACCGACTACTTGTACACGTGAGATAGAAAAACAACATTTTGCTGTGAGCGCAGCTATCAGTGCTATCAGAAGACTTTATCAGCTACACCTTCTGGCCAGCATCTCAGCCACCGAGGGCAAAATGGAATAATAGGTTGGTAACAGCTACAGTAATTCCCACACATTCCAGGCTTTCATTGCTGAATCCAGATAAGAGCGCTGCAGTGGTGGTCATTGTGGTGGTCAAGAGACGGAGTCTATTATCAAAAATATAAGGTTGTTATTTAAAGAGTATGGCGTACATTATAAGATCATGTAAAAGATACTGTAGCTTCCCCCTCAGAACCAAACAGCCACATGGGCCGCTCGTTGTTGCCAAGAGCCAAATTACTTGGTAATTGGGAGTTAATATCAATAATGGTCACAATAACGGTGTGGTGATAAGTCTGAGGAATTGCAATGAAGATTAAAACGGCGCTAACAATGACGGTGACACCAACGGTGATGAAGACGGAGATCACAGCGATGGGAATCATCCAAATTACAGAGACGGTCCCATGTGATTGAAGGCCAAGGTGTCAAACAGTTTCTTTCATGCTTATCAACTAAACCCAGCCGCCGCTGGCCTCCAATATGTTCTACCCCATCCTTCCTTCCCTTCACCGTGAGGAGTCCTGCACTATTCTCCATCGGCGCTCGTTCTCACGACTGTGGAGGAATTTGTCCAAATATGATGCAGTCGGAGGGGCCGTAATGGCCGCCCGATAATGATAATGATTACCGAACATGATGATGAAAGATGCGTTGTGGTGAGTAATTCTATGATGTCACTGGAAGACAATGGAGCGGCGAGGCTGGGCCCAGGCAGCTGTGCACGTCCCGACCTGCAGCGATCGCAGCTCGGCAGCGGCAGCGCTGAGGGCAGCTGGGATCAATGAGGAGCTGCGGGGGGTTGGAAGCAGGTTTTATTAAAGGGGAACACGCTTCATTTGAGAATTCCTCTCTGATTTCCTCCGGTCCGATCGATATTATGTGTGAACATGAGCAAATGCAACGCAAATGCCAAAAAAGATGGAACAGAACAGAACAGAACAGAACAGAAAGCGAAGAACACATGGAATGACATCAGGGTTTAGGAGCAGTTGTGTGTGGAAAGGATTGTGATAGAAGGAGGCCCAGCAGAGTGGGATTTACTGGGGATGAGGGTGTATTTTATGGCTTAAGGTTGACAGCACTACAACAGAATGAAGACCACTGTGGAACAAAAGAAGAATGACTCCCAAGAAATTGGTCTTATATCCTTGTAGGCCGCTATGTTTATTGTAAGATTCATTTATGTTATAAAACAGGTTGACTCATTTGATTTGCACCTCATCTTTCATTTCAAAATTTTCAGTGAACTAAGGGCTTGGATTAGCGACAGCATTTACTTATTTACTATTTTTGGTTAGAGTTAGCCTGTTTTGGGTTCACAAGTTAACATAGCCACCTGTACATGTGCTGCTCCATTTCTCCATTCTGTTAAATGGCAACATATAATTTGGTTTTTAATATTTTTATATTTTATATATTATTCTTATTCAACTTCTGTTGCTCTAAAAGCACAATTTCCGATTACAGTCTTATTTTATTTATTTGTTTATTTATTTACTTATTTATTTACTTATTTAGTTTGTTAGTTATGCATCTTGCCCAAGGTGCCGGTTTTTGTATTGTATATCTCGTGTTGTATTTTGTATTATCTTTTTATTTGTATGTGTATATTTCAAGTTAAGGCATTCAGTCAATAGAATGTGTTTTTGCTTTATTTCCTTTTGGGTTTGGAGTGTTGCTGCTTTGGTTTCTGGCCTCAGAAGGGAGTTGTCAGCGGTTATAGATATGGACTTTCTTTTGCCTGCAAAAACAGGATGTCTCAATTCTTTACTTACATTGTGTTGGCTTTTTGGCTCAGCCTGCTGGGCGTCTATAGCTCCATAGTGTTTCCATACGGGCAGTTTGGAGACTATACCTACTTATTGGACAGGTTTCAATCCAGGAATAATTTATAGTCCGGAACATTCCTCTCTGACCAGCTGTTACACACACACACACACACACACACACACAAGAGGTCCAGGTCCCACCATCCATTCTGTGTAGTGACCTCGCGTGAGCCTGTCTCCATTTTTCATCTCTA